>NC_073633.1:103332500-103642500 GCF_029407905.1 Bubalus kerabau | reverse complement strand
ATAAGGAGACACACACACACATCAATGGATTTTTTTTTCCTTAAACTCTTCCCAGAAATAGTTTTGTTTACCTAAACTTCTGAAGACAGCCTCTCCTTCTTCAAACAGTCCTTATCTTTTCCCAGATGATGGTAATTCCACAATAACAACAACAAAAAATTAAAATAAAAGAAGAGGAAGAAAAGAATGAAATGGAGAATCTGCTTCACTTAAAAAAAGAAAGGTGCTTTTATTGTTAGTACCCTAGGCGGCAGCAGTTAGGAGCTCAGTGACCTTAAGTGCCACAGAGGCATTAAAAGTAATGAGGTGTGAGCCCGAGCCGATGACGGATGAAAAGGCAGTGTCTTCTCAGGGGCTTGTGCTGGAACAGCCAACACTAATGCACTAGTAGCAGTAGATGAAACCTGACGAATACTAAGCCTTATTTGCATAATGGATGGAGCTCGGGAGGCAGTTCCAGATGGCTGATGAACACCTTGAGTCAAAAGGAGAATTCTTTTTTGAAAGCCTCTGTATACATAGGTCTAGCATATTAAGATACAGGTAATTAAAATATTAGAGCAAGTGTAGGAGACTGTGGACTGCTAGATGATGTACTTCTCTTAAGTCTGAAATACAATTGTGATACTTCCCTACAGAATCCAAATATGCCGTGCAAGGATCTTGTCTGGACTGGTGAGCTTCATCTCTTAAATAATCCTCATCTCCTAAGAAAACAGATAATAAATGGCTTGGGTAAACTTTGAGTAAACTGATTCAAATCTCAAAACAGATGTCCAAATGGCTTATTTGACTGTGTTTTGTGCAATTTGTGAATTGGGCCAGTATTTTAATAAAAATCATATAGTGCATTCGACTTACTATCCACAGTCCGGCTTATTGGGGGGAAGCCCTTTCTTGGAAGAAAATGTGGGCTTGATTTAATTCTTATATGTTAAAAAAATTCTTATATGTTTATGTTTCAGTTTATCTCTAAAATCATCAAACATCGTGTGTGTGTGTGTGTGTGTGTGTGTATGAGAGAGAGACATGTTAGTTCTTTAGATCTTTTTATAATAGTTGTGATTAATTTCCTTATTAAAATTTAAATACAGAATGTATATACATTGCAGTGTAATATATTCTAATACAAAGCATTATGCAAATTCTGAGGTTACCACTGATCAGGGACACCTGTGGACAAAACCACAAAGTGTGTAGTTCTGTACTTTCCCCAGTTGCCTCCGGGCTGGATCTTGTCCACCATGGCAGCCTGCCCAAACCCACAGTCAACACCCATTCACCCTGTGCCTCCTCCTACCCTTAAACAACTTAATGTCACATTAAATAGCATCCACTTCACCTTCAAAAGTTTACCTCGCCCAGGCTGTCTTAGTTAATTTATGACACTGCTATCAAGATTGTTAGCTAAATTCAGTTTGAATCCTTATGCATTTCCTGCTTTGGCACGCTTTAAAGGTAATAATATTATTTTCACTTTGTCACTAGTGATGTGAAGTACAGCCTTCTTTCAGAATTCAAATCATCTTGATGTTTTCAAACCTACAAGGATTCTGTCCCCTTCATCTCACAAATAAAGAAATTAAGAATGCTATGATCTTTACCTATTTCAGCTTTTCAATGACCTTATTTCCTTCACCCTCGTGGGTGGGGGATTATTTTATAATTGGATCATCTTTTTGCCTGTGATGTGACTGTACTGATTTGATCATGATTCTTTGCAGCCTTCAGCTGGCTTGCCCTTAGTGGTAGCTATCCCGGCTTTGCTGGAGCCCTGCTGAGTGCCTGACTGATGTGGTTAAATTGTTTCAAATGAGGAATAAGGCAAGTAAAATAATTTAAGTTACATATCTCAGCTTGAGAAATGAAACACAATAAAACAATTATACGAAATTTTAGACACATAGTTATTTCATGTGGCAAACCAGGTCTGGAGTAGGATATTCTAGGTTCTAGTATGTATGCAACTATAAGGAGATGAAACCAGTCAATGCTAAAGGAAATCAACCCTGAATATTCACTGGAAGGGCTGATGCTGAAGCTCCAAAACTTTGGCCACCTGATATGAAGAACCAATTCATTGGAAAATCTTTCCTTGATGCTGGGACTGACTCAATGGACATGAACTTGAGCAAACTCTGGGAGATAGTTAAGGACAGGGAAACCTGAGGGGGGGGGGCTGCAATCCATGGGGTCGCCAAGAGCTGGACACGACTTAGCAATGGAACAACAACAGCAAATGCAAGATACTATAAAGACCATCATCTTCTCCTGAGAACAAGAGCTCCATTCCATTCCAGGTAATTTCAACATTAAGGAAGTACTCTAATCAAACATATATTTGAATGTTCGCCTAAGCAGATTAGGGATGGAAATTTATGTTACAAAACACTTATAACTCATTCCTTAACTGATATAATAATACTTTGCACCCACATCACATATTATTGAAGCCTCTGTCCTCTGGCTTTGGTATACCTGAGTGCGAATGCTACCAGATCATAAAATCTCCTCTGCAAGGCACATGGCTTTTATAATTTTAAACTACCATAATGTAGCACCTGGAGACTAAATGATTTGACCAGACCATATTGCTCTTGTGCTGTAGACCCAGGAACAGAACTCAGATCTTCTCACTCCAAGTCCAGTTATTGACTTTTCCACACTCAATTTGTGGAATTTGGAAGAAACTCAACTCCCATGACATAGTACCACATTGTGGGAAATGAACGTGTACCCTGAAACAGCTACATTTCTTGTGGAATTTTTCAGACAATGGATATGCAAACAGGGTTACTACATATAATGTGGGTTTTTATTATGCTATATTAAGAGAATATATCAATACTAGATTAGTGTGGCCCCATGGGCTGTAGCCTCCCAGCCTAGTCTGCCCATGGGATTTTATAGGCAAGGATATTAGAGTGGGTTGCCATTTCCTTCCCCAAGGGATCTTCCCAACCCAGGTATTGAACCCACATCTCTTGAGTTTCCTGCATTGGCAGGCAGATTGTTTACCACTAGTGCCACCAGGAAGCCCAAAATATGTAGTTAGCTAGTACTATTTTAAAATGGTTTATAATCATGTTCATCAATGATTGTTCAAGAAAAAAAAATACTCTTCTTTGTCTCCTGTACTCTTAGACCATATTTCACTACTTATTCCAAATGTGTTGGTTTTTCCATATATCAGGCAATTCTGTGACTCCAGCTGAGTGTCCTACAATTTAACTCAATTCCGACACTATCTACCTGGAATTAGACTCAGATCCCATGGGTCAAGTGTCAGTTCCACAAGACTGCCTCCACTACAGAGGCCAGTTGCAAGTCCAGATTATTTCTTCTGACCCACTGGCTGTAAATTGGAGGTTCCCATCACCACCTGATTTTTTGTTTTGTTTTGGTTTTGTTTTGTTTCTAAGAATGTCACAGTCACAGTGCAAAGGAATATGCATATTGAGATGGCAGGAATTTATGCCCATTAAGAATTATACCAAACTAAGAATGCACTGAATGGGTAAATGTTTAATTTTTATTTAGGATATGGACATGGCTGTAGTCCCCGATCTCTGTTCTTGACTCTGGCTACGCCATGACAGTGTGTTACTGCTGGAAACTAATATCAGATTCAGATGACACCACCCTTATGGCAGAATGTGAAGAGGAACTAAAAAGCCTCTTGATGAAGGTGAAAGAGGAGAGTGAAAAAGTTGGCTTAAAGCTCAACATTCAGAAAACTAAGACATGGCATCCAGTCCCATCAATTCATGGGAAATAGATGGGGAAACAGTGTCAGACTTTATTTTTTGGGGGCTCCAAAATCACTGCAGATGGTGACTGCAGCCATGAAATTAAAAGACGCCTACTCCTTGGAAGAAAAGTTGTGACCAACCTAGATAGCATATTGAAAAGCAGAGACATTACTTTGCCAACAAAGGTCCGGCTAGTCAAGGCTATGGTTTTTCCAGTGGTCATGTATGGATGTGAGAGTTGGACTGTGAAGAAAGCCAAGTGCCAAAGAATTGATGCTTTTAAACTGTGTGTTGGAGAAGACTCTTGAGAGTCCCTTGGACTGCAAGGAGATCCAACCAGTCCATTCTGAAGGACATCAGCCCTGGGATTTCTTTGGAAGGAATGATGCTAAAGCTGAAACTCAAGTACTTTGGCCACCTCATGTGAAGAGTTGACTCACTGGAAAAGACTCTGATGCTGGGAGGGATTGGGGGCAGGAGGAGAAGGGGATGACAGAGGATGAGATGGCTGGATGGCATCACTGACTCAATGGATGTGAGTCTCAGTGAACTCCGGGAGTTGGTGATGGACAGGGAGGCCTGGCGTGCTGAGATTCATGGGGTCGCAAAGAGTTGGACACAACTGAGCAACTGAACTGAACTGAACTGAACTGAATGCGAGATTTCCTAAAAGACTGTTTATTCTGTGGTCAGCCCACTTTACTAATCCTTGTAAACAATAGGAACTTGAATAGCTTATTGCTGTTCTTGTTCTTCATGTCCTTTTCTAGACTGATATGTAGGAAGAGATCTGATTTTGAAATTTGGCTTTATCATTTATTCATTATATGACTTTGAGCAGGTTATTTAAATTGTTTAAAACACCTGTTTTGTCAGATTTGTAGGATTACATGTGGTATAATGCATTAAAGTTCCCAGCACGTAGTAGTGAGTTGATAAATGTCAGTTTCCCTTCTTCTATGTCGCTAGAGAGCAAAGGACATCTAATACAAGATAAGGACTATAGATTTACAAGCAATGGTCAACCATTGATAGTCTGTAAACTAGGAAGTTACAAAATAAAAAAGGGATTAGAGAATTAAATCCTCTGCTGTTTGACTCCTGCATTCTAGTATATTCTTCTATATTGCTCTGCATTACATATCTGTATATATACACACACATATACAATACATTTGGGTTTCCCTGGTGGCTCAAATGGTGAAGAATAAGGTTTGATTGTGTATAAAGGTAAGAAGTTGTGCATTTTAACTTGAATTCAAGTTTATTATTAGGATATGAGTGAATGGAATTATGAAAGGTCATTTTGTGGGATCTCTATTTTAGGAATTATAGTTGTAGAAACAGAATATACCTAAATTTGCTTAAGGAAAATGAGAGTATTTATTTGTATTTAACATAATAGCCAGATGAAATGCCTAACATAGCCTTACATCCAACACTAGGCACACAATAGATGGATTGAATTTTATAGAATAGTTCTTTAAGCAGATTGACATCTGATTTTATGTGATTAGCAATGAGTATTAAAAATGTTCACTAAGAAATATATATGTTTAAAAAACATTACTTAAAACATTGATGTTTTAAGGTTGTTTAAAAGGAAATAATTCCCCTCAAAATATCATTAAATAGTAACATTCAGAAATATATTTAATAGAAGAATCGCAAGACTTGTACACTAAAAATCACAAAACATTACTGAGGGAAATGGTCCCCTATGACAAAAACTATTCAGCTTGAAATGTCAATGGTTGAGAAACACAGCTCCAGGTGGTGGTTTTTGAGCTAAGACCTGAATAATAAGGAGCCAGTCATGCAAATATCTAAGAGAAGAGTAATTCAGGTAAAGGGAATAAAAATTACAGAAGTTCTGAGATGGAAGGGGAGCTCAGTACCAATAAGAGACAGAAAGATTGCTAGTCTGGCTGGAATGCAGCGAGTGCCGAGACTGAAGGATCAGATAATGTCAAGGAAGAAGGCAGAGCCAGAGTCACAGTATCTTCACATATCAGAGAGAGTCATGGATGGAATTTTAATGTGGCTGAGTGGATATTCAAAGGGTTGAATGAATTCAGATCCACAGAGCATTTGCAACTTGGAGGCTTGCCAGCATGACTCTTGCCTTGGCTTGGTCCCCTTAGCAAGTTTATCATTGAATTGGATGAGGACAAAGAAGGCCTGTTATCAAGTCTGGGGCTGACAAGAAGCTCAGAGAGGTAACTAATACACGGGATGACAGAATCAGGATTCAAAAGCATCTTGACAAGCTGAAGCAGTGGATGGAGTCTAGGAAGATGACATTTAATAAAGATAAATGTGATATTCTGTGCTTGGGTCAGAAAGCAGATGGTTCAAAAGAGTAAGGGAGACACAAGCCTGAACAGCAGCATGGGTTAAAGTGTGAGAGGCATTTTTACCAGCTCTAAGACTAATGTGAGTCAGCAGGGTGATGGAGTCACCGCTGAAGTCGACATGAACCTCGGATGCATTCATCAAAGCATCGTATCCACAACCGAGAAGACGTCACTCCATATCTGGAGCTCAGCTGACAGATCATACTTCCAGAAGGAGGTTGACAAACGGAGATATGGTAAAAGGTCAGAAATTAAAAATGAAGAAGAATCTTGGAATTATTCAATAGTTCACTTGTAAAAGGGTTACCTAATCCTTTATGAGGAATTAGGTTTATATGTGTCAACTTAAAAAAATATTCATGACGTAAGAGTCAAGAGTTATGTTGTATTTGGTGGGAATTTTCAGGACTTAGAGCTCAGGAGGCAACACCTCAAGTACTTCTGAGAGAACTGCTCTGGGAAGTCAAGGAAGGAATCCAGGTTTTATAGGAGTCTTTTCAGAAAGGGAAGGTAGTCTGAACACCAAAATATTATTGTTAATTAAAGGAAAACCTGATGTCAAAAGTTAATGATTTAGCACTTTTCTATGGATGGGAAGATGCTTGAGTCTGGGCTCACTGAAATCATTCCCTTGACATGCACCTCAGCTATCAGAGCCCGTTCCCTCTGTCTTCACATCCTCAGTTTCCTGAGGGCTCACCACAGGCTTCCCTGGCAGCTCAGAGGGTAAAGCGTCTGCCGGCAATGCGGGAGAGCCGGGTTTGATCCCTGGGTCAGGAAGATCCCCTTGAGAAGGAAATGACAACCCACTCTGGAACTCTTGCCTGGAAAATCCCATGGGCAGAGAAGCCTGTTAGGCTACAGTCCATGGGGTCTCAAAGAGTTGGACACGACTGAGCGAGTTTTCTCTCACTTTTACCACAGGGAGTGGCTGTTGCCCACGGCTGTCAGATGGTAGGTATTCTTTCCTTCCTGAATCCCCTCAGGTTCACCAGCTCACTTTGGAGGGCTGCAATCAATGATGACTGCAACAGCCTTATTTACTGATATGGTAGGAAATATTCTATTTCTCATACAAATGAAAGCAGTTTGAAATTAAATATGTAGAAGGAAGATATAAGTGGACACTTTGAGTGACTCAATGGACATGAGTTTGAGTAAACTCAGGGAGCTGGTGGTGGACAGGGAGGCCTGGTGTGCTGCAGTCCTTGGGGTCGCAAAGAGTCGGGCAAGATTAAACAGCGGAACTGAACCAAACTGATTGGAAAAGAATTAACTGCAGTAATGGTTGCTCCGAAGTTCAAAGGGCTACTTTTCAAAATGGTGAGTTTTCAAGGAGTTCTAGCAAATCCATGCACAAGCACTCAGAGATTTGTGAGGCTCCTTTAAATTTCTAAGATTTCATTATTTAGCAATTTGGTTACAAAGGTTGAACTGCCTTTTTTACTATTTATAGCTTAGTCTTTTTTGCCCATACATGGGGAAATGCATTTTGTACAAAACAACAACAACAAAAAGGTTAAATGCAAGCAAATAGATGCAGCAAATTGATTCCTAAATTGTTTTATTTCAATCACACTGTGCTTTGTTATATTGTTTGCTGTTGATGTCAAGTCTATTGTGGTTTGGACAAAAGTGTCTATTTTCTGAGAGATCTCTTTTAAGTGGGGCTAAGGCCTCTCATTCACCTTCTGGTTCTATTTTAAATGCTAGGTGTTTAAAGAAGTTGACTTGAAATTAGTGTTGTATATCACAGGACCCAACATCTGATCTGGAAAGAATGAGTTTGCTTCTTTCTCTAGTAGAAAAGACCTTCATAGGTCACTTGCAAGAGAATCACTTGGGAGCCACAATTCTTTCTAACTTTCAGGGAAATGCTAGGGCCATGGGTGTGAATTAAACATCCTGTCCAGGTTTGATGCATGATACAGAATGCTTGGGGCTGATGCATTGGGATGACCCAGAGGGGTGGTACGGGGAGGGAGGAGGGAAGGGGGTTCAGGATGGGGAACACGTGTATACCCATGGTGGATTCATGTTGATGTACGGCAAAACCAATACAATATTGTAAAGTAATTAACCTCCAATTAAAATAAATAAATTTATATTAAAAAATAAAAATAAACATCCTAGCTTGTTTGATCATCTATTAGCAGCTGCAGTCACTAGTGTGTTTCTGTAGAAGGTTAAAAAGAAAACAAAAACCTATAGAGCTGAAATTAGCTTCAAGAGAGTTTGGTCTTCTTTCATACTATTTTTTATTTTTTTTCATTATTGTGCCCATCAAGACTTTTAGCTTAAGAAAACAAAAAACAAAAGTGACTTCAATAGCTACAAAAAGACTGATTATAATAATATTCTTCTCATTTAAAGGACAGGAAAGTAAGACAGGCTAATGGCAATCTGTAGCTACTTTAAATCTAGTTTTGGCTGTTTTTACTTTATACTGAATTTACTTTACATTTCTGCTGCCACAGAGTTTTGTTTTTGGCGTTGATCTTCTAGAACTTTTTCATTCTGATGCATTAACATATTTCTAATAGTATATTTCTGCTGTTTTTTTTTTTTAAATTTCATGACTAAAATGTTCACGTAAGTTTTGTTTCTTGAGTGAATCTTAGGAACATGCTATTCACTTTTAAGTCAATAAAAACTCTATTATAATAAATTCCTTGGGTGAAATTAAGTATTTTCCTCACACTGCTGCTGCTAAGTCGCTTCAGTCGTATCCGACTCTGTGCGACCCCATAGACGGCAGCCCACCAGGCTCCCCCATCCCTGGGATTCTCCAGGCAAGAACACTGGAGTGGGTTGCCATTTCCTTCTGCAATGCATGAAAGTGAAAAGTGAAAGTGAAGTCACTCAGTCGTGTCTGACCCTTAGCGACCCCATGGACTGCAGCCCACTAGGCTCCTTCGTCCATGGGATTTTCCAGGCAAGAGTACTGGACTGGGGTGCCATTGCCTTTTCCTTCCTCACACTAACTACCAATAATTATATTGGCTAGATTTTTGCAAAAGTGGCATGAAGCCTGATGTATCTTATCACACATTTTTCAACAATAATATGATGGCCCTAATTAATCAATTTTTACTTAATCAATTATGTGTTTCTTCCAATTTCTCTTTCAGAAATGAAAAATAAGAGGTGATCCTAAAATTAAATGAGTATAATCAGGATTGATCACATAATTGAATTTATAGTTTCAACATTTACACCTTTCGGAAAAACCTTGTATGAATGCTTCTTGAACTTTCTAACTTTTTCACTGTAATAAAGTCTTCTTCCTCTATGTATGTTGATGGCACAAAGGTGATGAAGAAAATATCGTCTAGGCCTCATTCTCAATGGTAATTAACATGCATCAGAACAGTTACATGAAGTAGAATCACCATTGTATGTAAGAATCATAATTGGAAGTGAAAATCTTTAAAAATAAATCCATGGAAAGTTACTAATACATGTTTCCAGGTTTATAATGACACTGCTTTATATTTCAAAATTCTTTAAAGGTCTTGCTAATTATGGATCTATTATCTAAGTTGTTGGTGGTGGCTTAGTCACTAAATCATGTCAGATTCTTGTGACCCCATGGACTATAACCTGCCAGGCTCCTCTGTCCATGGGATTTTCCAGGCAAGAGTACTGGAGTGGGCTGTAATTTCCTTCTCCAGGAGATCTTCCTGACCCAGGGATAGAACCTAGGTCTCCTGCATTGGCAGGCAGGTTCTTTACTGGTGAGCCACCAGGGAAGCCCAATTATCTAAGAGGAGATGTTACTAAAGTTTTACTAAAAATCAAGGTATTAGGAGGGCTATAATACTCCCTCCAAGGGCAGCGAGGAAGGATCTCTCCCAGGCCTCCTGGATATCATTACTGCTCTGATTTACAGCAACATCTCTCAATTTTCACATTTTTGTTTGCTTGTTTGTTTGGTTTTGTTTTCTAGTAAGGACAGCAGATATATTGTGGTAAGAGCCCAACTTGTCTGCATATGACTCTTCTTAACTGACTAATTATATCTGTAACAATGTTATTTTCAAATAAAATCACATTCTGAGAGTTAGGACTCCACACATGAATCTTTCAGGAAACATGATTTGATCTATAGCACTAAATTTCCACTCCAGGTAAGAATAGACACTTGCATCCTCAGTCTTCTTGAGTCTGGCATGGGAAAGCAGGCAGCGGGCTATGGGAGAGAAAGGAAATACATATTCTTGGTATAAAGCAGCATCATAGGGGAAATGTCAGTCTTTCTTCCTTCTTTTGTTCTTTGCAGGTATGATGCTTAAATTTACCGGAGTTGCCTTATAACCATGAAGATGAATATCACTCCAAAAGGCTAAGCAAAATATGGAAAGTTTGGCCACTAAGCCAAAGTTGGGATGTCTGACTTTTAGACTTTTGTTATGTAAGAAAAACATACAAACCATTTTAGCTCCTTTTATTTGTGTGTTGATATAAGTCTTTCTGTCCCCTCTTTCCGAGACCATCAACCTCCCTGCTCTTTTACCTAGAAGCTTAGCTCCCTTTGGATGTATCTGTTGTCCCTTCCAGTATGTACCCAGTGTATACTCCACAGATAAGCTGTTATTAAAGTACTAGTCCCTTTTGCTGCTTTGCCTCTGTCTCAGTCTTAACTTAGCATCTTTAGTTATATTCCATTTCTTATCTTTGAATTGTAGAGCATCCTATAATTGAATCCTTACAATATGGTGGTGTTCAGTCGCCAAGCTGTGTCCAACTCTTTGAGACCCCTTGGACTGCACCACGCCAGGCTTCCCTTCTCTCACAATACATTCCTTAAAGTCCAATGTGTGGAACAGAAGTGTCTCTGAGTATTTTGAGCAGAAACTGACTTAATATAGAGATTTGGTTTGTCCATCTGAGCAGTCAGACGGACACCACTGAAATCACATGAAGAACAGAGCACTATAGTTACATGGTCAGATTCCGGAGGTCAGGAAGCTTGTCCTGACCCATAATCACAAAGCCAGCGTCTAGACATTGGAATGCCTATCCAAACACTGCAATTGTTTTCAACATCATAGTTCTCCTTATCAGATGAAAAAGTAACAGGAAGACAACCTGAACTTCACTGATACCTCCCAACTCTCTGCTTCTACCAGGCACAAATCTGGCTCATGTGCAGAACCAGCTAGAGGGTGTCTGGGAAGGGATCCTTTCAGTTTTCCTGAATTCTTGGCACAAGAAGCATTTTAGAAGAGGATGCCCACTGACTGCAGCCATCACAGTGGCAGCACATGGAGGATATATGTATTCTGACAGTCCTGAGGGGAATTAAAAAAACAGTGATATGGATACTCAAGAAGCCGGAGTTCCAGTAGGGATAAGATGTATGGCAAAACCAATACAATATTGTGAAGTAATTAACCTCCAATTAAAATAAATAAATTTTTATTAAAAAAAAAGATGCCAGGACATAATTTAAAACAAACAAACAAAACCTCACAGTGGTGACCTTAAGAGTAGTAGAATGAGGGTTGAGAATGTACTCCCAAGTGTGAAAAAGGTTCTTGGGAGAGCAAAAAGAGGAATGGAAAAGAAAGAGAAGATTCAAATCATAGATCATCTGAAAAAAGAAAAGCTCAAAACTTTGAATTTCATTCAGTAGGATATAGACTTACCGAGTACTCATTCTTTATGCTTTCCTTGAACCAGGACATTTCCTGTTGGTCTCCTCCAACTCCTCCTGCTTCGTACACACTTTAAAATATGCAGTTCCTTTGGGATTAGTCCTATGCCCTCTGCTCTCTGTGTGTATTATTTCTTTTATTAAAATTAATTAATGTATTTTAATTGGAGGATAATTACTTTATGATATTATAGTGGCTTTTGCCATACATTGACATGAATCTGCCATGGATGTACATGTGTCCCCCATCCTGAACCCCCACATCATTTCTTAACTGAGCTCATCCATTTCATGGCTAAAATCCTGCCTCTATACTTCTAACCCTCAAGTTTATATTTTTAGCTGTGATGGTTAATTTTATGTGTCAGTGTTATTGGGCCACTGATTGCCCAACCATTTGATCAAATATAGCTCTAGCTGTGTCTATCAGGGCATTTCTGGATGAGTCTTCCAATTATTGGAATTGGTAGAATAAACAAAACACATTGCTCTCTCCAGTGTGTCTCATCTTATCTGTTAAAGGTCTCTATGGATCAAAAGGCAGAGTGGAAAACAGTTCCTTCTGCCTGATTACCTTTGAGTTGGGATATCACCTATTTCCTGCCTTCAGTCTCAAAGTGAAGCATCAGTTCTTCTTGGGTTCTGAGCCTGCTGGCTTTTGGTCTGAAATACGCCCCTGACTCTTGTGGTTCTCAGGCTTTTAAATTGGGACTGAAACCAAGCACCAGTCTCCCAGTTCTCCAATCTGTGGACTGCAGGTCTTAAGATTGGTCAGCCTCCATAACCACAGGAGCCAATTTCCTATACTGAATACCTCTCTCCCTCATCCGTCTTTTTCTCTCTCCTATTAGTTCTTTATCTCTGGAGAACTCTGACTAATATACTAACATTGATCCCTAGAAAAAAGCTCTAGAACCTATGTTAACCTACTTGACATATTTAAATTGATCAACCAAGTTGCTCAAGTCAGAAACCTGGGAAATGTCCTAAATTTCCCTAAACCCATATCCAGTCCTGCAGGAAATCCAATATAGTTTGACTTGTAAATATTTGTCAGACCTCTCTGTATCTCTTTCATGCTGCACCTCCACTATCATTACTGTCTTTCACTGCCCTGCTGCAAGCATCTTACTGATGCCTCCTCTTCCAGTTTTGTCTAGGTCCAATCCATCCACTTCCCATAAATTATAAATCAAGCACTTCACATACTCAAAACCCTAAAGACATATTATTGCTCAGAATCAAGAGCAAGCATAGGATCTGACACATAACCTTCAGCACCTTGTCTTTCCACTCTGCTCTTGTTTTAACTCAGCTCCATTAGCACATCATGGACTAGTAATATACTTGCTGCTGCTAAGTCGCTTCAGTCATGTCCGACTCTGTGCGACCCCAGAGATGACAGCCCACCAGGCTCCCCCGTCCCTGGGATTCTCCAGGCAAGAACACTGGAGTGGGTTGCCATTTCCTTCGGCAATGCATGAAAGTGAAAAGTGAAAGTGAAGTCACTAAGTCGTGTCTGACTCTTAGCGACCCCATGGACTGCAGCCTACCAGGCTCCTCCATCCATGGGATTTTCCAGGCAAGAGTACTGGAGTGGGGTGCCATTGCCTTCTCCATGTAACATACTTAATTTTCTTTATATTTCAAGACTTCCACTCACACCATTCCCTTTCACTCTTCGATACACTGTTGGAATGCTTGGATCCTTCTCATCCTTCAACTGCACTATGAAAGCCATTTTATTATTTTTGAAGGATTTCTTAGTATCATCTGTATCTATATCACCTCATTCATTTTCTTTAGATCACATCACACATTGGGATTGATACTGGTTTTTTGTTTCCTTATTTTTGGTCTGTCTCTGTCCAACTTGACTGCAAATACCACCGAGCTAGGGACTTTTCATGTCTCTTTCACTCTGTACTCTCAATACCCAGAACTTTGTACTTTATACGTGTGTGTGTGTGTGTGTGTATGTGTGTGTGTGTGCATGCACTCAGTTGCTCAGTCATAGCTGACTTTTTGTGATTCCGTGGACTGTAGCCCACCAGGCTCTTCTGTCCATGGAATTTTGGGCATAAGAATACTGGAGCGGGTTGTCATTTCCTCCTCCAGGGGATTCTTCATGACCGGAAAGATTGAACCTGTGTCTCTTGCATCGTCAGGCAGATTCTTTACACCTGAGCCACCTGGGAAGCCCACTTCATACATAGTGGGTTCTTAATAAATATTTTTGGAGTAAGTAAATAGTTGTTCTTGATTATTCTCTCTTAACCTTTTCTTCTTTCTATTTTCTCATGCTGTTGCTTTATCACTCAAGCTCTCAGCTCCCCTTTGCTTCCCTCCTCCCATCCAACAGTACTAAATTGAAGATTATTAGTCACATAAAAACCAGACATGGGATTTTAAGCTTCTGACTTTGTGGCATTGAATAGGCTATGCTCAGCTGCATGGCGCCAGGAACAATCTACAGTAGCCTTTGGAGGAGACCCTCTTCTAATCACCCCAGATTATAAACATCATTGGCTACATTGCCTCCCAAAGTTATGGCAAAACATAATCTCATTTCTGTTAATAGTCAGTGCCCCCTCATTCTCTCATAATTATTCACTGTGGAGTTTTAGAAAGGTCATTTGGCTGAAATATGAAGCTGCAATTTGTTTAAAGGGAAAAATTGGCAGAGGAAATTATCTTTCCACAATTCATTAGCCCAGGTCACAATTACCCTAGGCATTCTGAGTGTGTGTTGTAGACAGTTTAGCACGGCCATAACCACAATGTATGCTTGGCCCTGGGAAATCCACTCACTAACTTGTTGCTAATGCGACCCACATAGAGGTTGTATCTCTCCAATACCAAAACATTTATTAAAAAGGTAAAAATTCCTTCGCTTACAAATGTGGCCCATGTGAAGTGAAACACATCATATTTGCAAACAGCTGAATTATTAGTAAAAATAGCCTGCAATGTCTGTGAAACTGATAGAATACAGGCAAGATCTTTAATCTCACTTTTGTTTTATTCTTAATGGTCATTCAAATCGAAGAAAGATGTGTATTTTTTTTAATTCTATCTAGGGAACTTTTGCAACAAGGCTGCCTTTGTTTTGCCAAACAACAGAGACAACAGCCAAGTTGCCAGATTTTAAGACTCAAAGAGGAAACCGTTTTACTTCACTACACTTTGTGCAGTTGCATAATTCTATTCTCATGTGTCTTTGGTAAGAAGGTTCTAAATTTGTATACCATTCATGACTAGTTTGAATATCTGCTAAAAAGGGAATATTGCAGTTCTAAACCAATTGATTTCTACTGGAACTTAACAACAGTCATCTAAGAAGTTGAGAGGCACAATGTTATCACCATCTGGTTTAACACCATTTCACTCCTGAATATAAGAAAAGAAATAGATTTTTAAAGTCTATGTATATTTACTGTTTTGTTTTTATTTTCCAAGCTGCTGAACTGCCAAATTGTTATCACATTGCTTATTTAAAAATTGTTAGTCTGCATGCATCACTAACACAGCAAGGTTACATTCCTCTGACATATTTACCTTCAATATGCATGGTGTAATGCATATTTGAATTTTAGAGAATTAAAAAATGAACTTAACAAATAAATCAGAAGAGAGTTAATGAATAAATAAGATTGGCTGCACTTTGGAGAAGAAGAACCTTTGCTTGAATTATGATCCCTAAATGCCATAAATAGGCACTGACAGTTATTGCAATGACAAAGGAGGAATAAATACTAAATACCCAAATTTTAAAGAGGAAGATAATTGAGGAAAAGGTTAATGCACAGTTTAGTAACAAAACTGTTCTTATTTCTATTTTCTCATGTGGTTGCTTTATCACACATGTTCTATGTGCATCTTTGCTTGACAAGAAATCATTCTTAAAAAAATGTACAAAATCAAGAGTAATAGATGATAAATCAAGCCAGCATCTTGGCTTTTCATATTCATCTCCCTCCATTAAGGAATATAACTTTGTCTGCATCTTCCTTTAAAATGAAATACTAGAAAAAAGATTTTTCTCTGGTGGCAATCCTCAGTCACTACTCACTTTCATAACTTTACGATATAGGCTTAAGATATGTCTGGACTTGAGCAACTTGTGTTGATAGGAAATGGATGCAAAGCAGAATAGGCAGGAGGCTGATCAGAGGAGCCTGGGCTGAAGGTGGCTGATGTTCAAGTGTGTTTGCCGGAAACTTAAGTGAAGCATCGATGAACATGTAATCTTCATGTAACATTACATCTTCATGTAATTCTCCAGTGTCTTAGAGGAATAGTACAGGGAGGATTGAAGGTCAAAAACACACGCACTATGAGTGAATTAGGAAAAGAGACCATGGCTGCACCTGTCCTACGGCAATTCTATCTAGCAGAACTTCCTGGGATGATTGGACTCTTCTAATATTCACATTGTCCACCATTATAGCTACTAGACTACATGTAGCCATAGAACACTTAAATTTTTATTTCATTTAAACTCATTTCCTTTGAGACTTAATAGCCATGTGTGACCGGTGATATCATATTGGCTAGAACAGTTATAGGGCATGATAACAATGTCAGTAAAGGGTATGACAACAATGTCAGCATTTTCAATGAGTGAGAAAATAAAATTCAATAAAAGTCATATATGGTAGATCCTGATGAGAGCTACCATGGCCCAGCTACTAATTGAACAGTTATTTAATGAGCTGCAAGATGTGCCGAGCGCCACACTGCCATCACTGCTCATTTTACCTCTGGCTTGAGTCCTAAAAATTCATGTTTATCCAGGATTTAAGAAAGCCAAGACAAATAAACAAATAAAGCAGCACTATATCTGGAAGTAGTAATTCAGTTAATTCATTTTAAACACAACCTTCTCTACTTCATCTTTTCCAGGGACTAGTCTTGACTGTGTTAAGGCCTCAAGTGGGGCATGGTTATGTTCCTGCAGCCTCAAAACTAAAAGATGTGGGTGCCATTCTCTGCCGCATCTTATATTCCTTCAAAACTCAGAGTTGCTACAGAGCCAGCCTCATTGCTTATTGTCCTTCTATGGGCTCTACATCTTGCTGATTTAGACAAATACTTGGTGACCCCATCAAACTCTCCCCGACCTTCCCTCTTGGCCTCCTCAATGACAATTTTCTCACATCTATTTTATTTTAGGAACTGTTCTCTTAGCCATATTGCATTTTTTTTTTCTCATTCAGAATTATTCCACCTATCAGACCTTCTGTAACCTTCTATTTTCTGAGCATAAATATGAGCTGGTAACAAGTATTCCTTGAATCACTCCAAGGGGCCGGGTACCATGCTAGGAATAAGGATATGGTGATGTATGAGACCAGATACACACTTTCATATCACCTGACTTTTAGTAAGTGGGACAAGTGATAAACCTTAGGGTATTAAGAGATTAATGCAATAGAAGTTACTCCTTGCTTATATGTGTGCATGTAGAGACTCACATCCCTGCTAAGATTCATAGAGGCAGTCTCCGTGAGCAGGTGATATTTCAGCTGAAGTTTGAATAATAAGAAAGAATCAGCAAGAAAAACTCTTGGGAAAGACTGTTCCGGGCAGAGGAGATAATTAGAACAAGACCTAAGATAGGGAATGTACTTGGTGCTTTCAGGGGACAGACAGAAATCCAATGTGACCTGAGTCCAGTAATATTGGTAGAGGTGAGTGTTTCTGATTAATTTTCCTCACCTTTAGGTTCTTTCCTGCTTCCTCCAGACACAAAACAAACTACTATTTCCTGTAGGGTTGACTGGTTTGATCTCCCTGAAGTCCAAGGGACTCTCAAGAGTCTTCTCCAATACTCAAAAGCATGAATTCTTTAACGCTACCAACCACAGCTTGGTTTCCATCATTTTATTAAAACTGAAGAAATCAACAGAACTAATAGTCTTTAAGTTACTAACAGCTTCTCTGGGTCAGGAAACACTGCTGCCCACTTCCTCCTTCCATTTATTCCCTTCTTTGTCACTCTTTTCAGCTTTTCTTCCCTTTTATCAACTTTTTTTTTCATTCTCTTACTGTGTTTACCTTTGTCTGCTCTTATATTTCTGTTCTCCAGGCTGTATTCCCTTGCTCTCTTTTGCATTGTGGGTGCATGGGTGCTAAGTCACTTCAGTCATGTCCGACTGTTTGCCACCTCATGGACTGTAGCCCACCAGGCTCCTCTGTCCATGGGATTTTCCAGGCAAGAATACTGGAGTGGGTTGTCATGCCCTCCTCCAGGGGGTCTTTCTGACCCAGGGATCGAACCCACATCACTTTTGGATCCTGCATTGCAGGTGGATTCTTTATTGCTGAGCCATTGGGGAAACCCCCAGAGGACATAGGTACAAGGAGAAAAATAATTAGGGTCATCAATGCAATCAATCTGCAACAACCCTCCCTCTTTGCCCACCACATGCACAATATATTCACTAACTTCGAAGACACCTAGGAGTCCCATCTATTCACAGCATCAGTGGCAAAGTTCAGGTCAACACAAAGCTCCTCAAATTTGGCTCCTTTTGGTATATGAACTAACTCTATGTAACAGAGTATAAACCAAGTTAGGCTTTCCCTATCCATCCACAATGGTGAGACTGAGGCAAGACATCCGTAAGAGTCACTACCATGGACAGAAACAAAGAGTAACAAACATGAAGCAGTCACTTGTCCATAGCTAACTGAAGACAGTGAAGCTCAAGTTGCCAAGTCCATCAATTCCAAGGATAGACCCGTTCCTTCACTAGCTGAGGTCTGCCATCTTAGCCTGAACTTCTGTGAACTACTTTCTCTTCATGACCTTTAACTGCTTCTTAGGAAAGAATTTGGAGAAGGCAATGGCACCCCACTCCAGTACTCTTGCCTGGAAAATCCCATGGACGGAGGAGCCTGGTAGGCTGCAGTCCATGGAGTTGCTGAGAGTCGGACAGGACTGAGCGACTTCACTTTCACTTTTCACTTTCCTGCATTGGAGAAGGAAATGGCAACCCACTCCAGTGTTCTTGCCTGAAGAATCCCAGGGACGGTGGAGCCTGACGGGCTACTGTCTATGGGGCCGCACAGAGTCGGACACAACTGAAGCGACTTAGCAGCAGTAGCAGCAGGAAAGAATTGGAAACTGTGCCTTCTGAGAAGTTTTCTTGGCCCATTTCCTGCCTTTATAAAGTTGTGTTCCCAGAGGCCTTAATTAAAATAAATAAATTTAAATTTAAAAAAATAAAATTTAAAAAAAAAGAGAAAAAAATTATCTGTCTGTTCCTCTGAGTTTAATTTAGGCTCTTTACCCTAGACAGGTCCATTATAAAATGTTGTGGGCTTTCTATCAATCTGATTTAAGTAGCCATATTGGGATAAAGATGAACATGCAATAGTTTTGAGACTGGTATGCTTTTTATAAATCTCTACTTCCACCAAATTTCCTAATATCTCATTAGCCTTAAAAAGTCATTTGCTGATATCAGAGTCAGAGTGGAAAAGAATTACAAAGTTAAAGGGCAATGGACATGGAAATCAAGTGACTATTTTAATTATGGTTATGAACACAACAAAAATACCACATCTTCTTCCTTCCTGGTGGTGGTGGTGGTCGTGTCCTAAGTCGCTAAGTCATGCCCGACTCTTTCGATCCCATGGACTGGGAACCTACCAGGCTCCTCTGTCCATGGGATTCTCCAGGCAAGAGTACTGGAGTGGGTTGCAATTTTCTTCTCCATTCTTCCTTCCTTCCTTTCATTAATTCTTACTATTGAACTCCTATCAATATCTCAATAACAAATTCATACATGTTTCTCCAATACATGTTCTTTTATCCTCTTGTGGGAATTAAATACTTCACTTCCCCAGTCTCCTGGTTCTCTTGATGTTGTTCTACTCATTGCATTATCATTCTGTAATTACCTATACATCTACATGTCCCACTAAACTGAAAGCATGCCAATGGAAAAAGTCTGTTTTATTCATCTTTGTATTCCCCAAAGTACCTTCTGAATATATAATTCTGTCCATGCTCTAGTTGTGTCCGACTCTTTGCGACCCCATGGACTGTAACCTACCAGGTTCCTCTGTCCATGGGATTTCCCAGACTATAAAACTGGAGTGTGTTGCCATTTTCTTCTCCAGGGGAATCTTCCTGACCCAGGGATCAAACCTGTGTCTCTTGAGTCTCCTGCATTGCAAGCAGATTCTTTACCACTTGGCCACCTGGGAAACCCACCTACTGAATATGTAGATCATAATAAAGTATTTAATGCATGTCTCCAACTCAATGGACATGAGTTTGAGTAAACTTCAGGAGTTGGTGATGGACAACGAGGCCTAGCATGCTGCAGTCCATGGGGGTCACAAAGAGTTGGATATGACTAAATGACTGAACTAAACTGAATTTGTGTCTCCAATGAATTAAATAACCATAATACCTTATCAAAACTCTTCACAGTTTCAACTAAAGCTTTCTAAAGTATTCCATACTACTCAAATACCTGTTTCTTCACAGCTCATTTATTTGCATCATATAATTTAGAGTTTCATTCAATGTAATATTGAGGTTTTTTTTTTTTTTTTTTTTTTTAACTAATATGTATACTACATATAATTGAGTTCTATTCCTGAATCGGGAAGATACCCTGGATCAGGAAGAGCAATAAACTTCAGTATTCTTGCCTGGATAACACCATGGAAAAAGGAGCCTGGTGAGCCATAGTCCATGGGGTTGCAAAGAGTTGGACACGACTGAGTGACTAACACACACACATACATATAATTGTGTAGGAATCCCACCAGTTAGACAATCATCTTTTTGATTTTGGGCATTATGTCTTATATTTTTCATTCATGATTTCCAACACAGTGTGGGATAGACTTAAAAGAAGTAACAGTTATATGGAAAACTTAAAAAGTATTATTACAAGGTATTGTTTCCTAATATCTTTTTTTTTTGAGCTTAGAGAAATTTGCTTAAAAAAAAAAATAGTGTCATAATAATTGAAATCCAAAGACTAGAACAGGAGCTGTTGCTTACCTTCTCCTAAGTATAGACATTTTGGATTGTCTTTTAAGATTCCGCATTGAACACAAAGTGAGCTTCTTCTATTTCATTACTATGGTAACAGTGACATTGCTTATATAATAATTATTTTCTCATGGTCTTAAAGCATACAGTTGATCCAGTTCAACAAAATCTAGGAATTTGATTGCTAAATATAAATATTCCACGTATATGCATTAATATACAATATTTGTTTTACTCATTCAGACTTATTTCACTCTATATGTGAAATTTAGAAAAAATGGTACAGATTAACCTGTTTGCAGGGCAGGGATATCGATGCAAAGGTAGAGGAGTAACACATGGACCCAGCTGGGGCAGGGGGGGTGGGACGAACTGGGAGATTAGCACTGACGTATATACACTAACGGAGAAGGCAATGGCACCCCACTCCAGTACACTTGCCTGGAAAATCCCATGGACAGAGGAGCCTGGTGGGCTGCAGTCCATGGGGTTGCAAAGAGTCGGACACGACTGAGAGACTTCACTTTCACTTTTCACTTTCATGCATTGGAGAAGGAAATGGCAACCCACTCCAGTATTCTTGCCTGGAGAATCCCAGGGATGGGGGAGCCTGGTGGGCTGGCATCTACCAGGTCGCACAGAGTCAGACACGACTGAAGCGACTTAGCAGCAGCAGTAGCATATACACTACCATGGGTAAAATAGACAGCTAGTGGGAAGCTACTTTACAGCTCAGGGCGCTCAGCTGGGTGCTCTGTGATGACCTAGAGGAGTAAGATGGGGGTGGAAGGGAGACTCCAGAAGGAGGGACTTCATGTATATGTGTGTATATATATGTACATTATATATATATATATGCACACACACACATATATACACATATATATATAATCATTTTGTTGTACAACAGAAGCTAATGAAACATTGCAAAGCAATTATACTTCCGTTTAAATATATATATAGATATTTCAACCCAATGACTAATCCAATTGAAAGGAACTTATTACTCGTATTTATGCTCAGGAAGAAACAGATTGTTTTGGTATTTCTGGACTTTCTGCAAGCAAATAGGGTTATTTTTAAACGCTTCATCCTGAGGTAAACCAGGAGCCCAGTGGATTAAGGACTGTGTATTACATTAAGAAAAAGCCAAAATGAATTATTACTTAAACAGGCAATCCAGGTGATGCCAGTGGTAACGAATCTGCCTGCCAATGCAGAAGACATAAGAAATGTGGGTTCAACGCTGGATTAAGAAGACCCCCCGGAGGAAGGCATGGCAACCCCCTCCAGTAATCTTGCCTGGAGAATCCTATGGACAGAGCAGCCTGGTGGGCTACAGTCCACACGATTGCAAAAAAAAAAAACAACTTAGCACATACACAGACAATTGGCAAAACACAGGTCAGGAAAATAATTTCAGGAATAGGATAATAGAAAAATTAAACTATCAATACGTTCTTTCACAATAGGGAAATTAGAGACAGATTTTAACAAGAACACATTATAGGGATGGGTTTTTTAATATGTTTATTAAGTGGAAAAAAATAGTATTATAAGTTCAGGGGGAAAAAAAATTAAAGAAAATAACAGTGTAGAAGATTACTTCCTCCTCATCACCTCCCACATACCCATTCTGCCAAGAAGTCACTGTTAAAATTAAAAGTGTATCTTTCAAATGTATTCTATTGAAAGATGTTGAGATAAATGTATGTGCATCAAGATATCATCAGTGCATGTGTCATGTGTGAGGAGTTTGTGTGTGTGTTTGTGCATGTGTGCATATATATGATTAAGAGAAAGTGTAAGAGAAAGGGATACTAAGAAATTTGAAGAGAGAAAGAAACAGAACCAGAACTGATTTGTTTAGAATAGAATACAAACTAACGTTTTGCAACAAAATTTCATAAATTCATATTTGTAGAATATATTTCTGAGGTAGATAGCCCTCATTTGAGGAAATGCTCAGTGAGCCTTGATGGGACATTTTGGTTGAGTAAATTCTGTAGCCACAGTCTGTAAATAACAATAGAAGTAGTGAAATAGATTGTCCTGCATAAAAGTGCCAATGAATACTCAGGCTATTCTCCTCCCAATTTTACATAGCCCTGCTGAGTGCAGCAAGTATGGATACAACAGAAATATCCAACCAAGACTGGATAAGGACATATATACATACATAGAGACAGAATATAATACAATACAACAGAATATTATTCAACCCTTAAAAATAAGAAAATCCTGCCAGGCACAACAACACTGATGAGCCTGGGCAGGTCATTATTCTAAAAATGGCTAGCTACATGAGGACAAATACTGCAAGATCCCACTTACATAAGGTCTCTAAATAGTCAAACTCATGAAACAGAGAGTAGAATGGTTGTAGAATCTTAGCCCACATCCAGGAGCTAAGATGTGAAGGAACTGGGGAGTTCCTGTTCAACAGGTACAAAATTTCCAATTACGAAAGATGAAGAAGTTCAAGAGATCTGCTAGGCAAATTTTTTCTTATAATTATTGAAACTGTATTGCACACAAAATTTTGTTAGGGTAAATCTCATATTAAGTGTTCTTACCACAATAATGATAATAATAAACTAGTTGAATGTCACTGGAAGTTTGGGCTTGAAAACTGGTAGGCAGGGGTGGGTGCGGAAGAGTGTTGAGGATGAAAAGAAGGGGACAAAATTGATGACAGACTTGTGCTTATGCCCAAGAAAGCTTGCCTGTGTGGGAGGGTTTTGATTCAGCATAGAATTCTCAGCCTTAAACAATGACTTCCATCAAGTTTAGTTGTATTTTTCCTCTATAATCTCAAATTGTTAGTAAGGAAAATGAGAAATAAGGCAGTGCCCACTGTGTGGTCAAGAGGTGCACATATATGAACCAGTGGAGATGATAAATAGAGTTTGATTTAAGCAGGACACCAGAGGAGATTCATTCACATTGCTCTCCTTCATTTCTTCCTCCTTGACTTTGGATTTAGCCAAAGTGAAAATGAAAGTTGTTCAGTCACATCACACTCTTTGCAACTCCATGGACTATAGAGTCCATGGAACTCTCCAGGCCAGAATACTGGAGTGCGTAGCCGTTCCCTTCTCCAGGGTATCTTCCCAAACCAGGGATTAAACCCAGGTCTCCCGCATTGCATGCAGATTCTTTACCAGCTGAGCCAGCAGGGAAGCCCAAGAATACTGGAGTGGGTAACCTATCCCTTCTCCAGTGGATCTTCCCAACCCAGGAATCGAACTGGGGTGTCCTGCATTGCAGGTGATTCTTTACCAGCTGAGCTATGAGGGAAGCCCCTCAGAGCTGGGTTTAGCCAAAGAGCATGTATTTCTGAAACAGAAGAGATAACTATGAAGGCCCAGATTACCAGAACCAAAGTTAATAGAACTCTGACCCTACTGCTGATCAAGGAATAAGAGAGAAGGTACAAATGACAAATATTAGGAAAGAAAAAGGGGTACTCACAAGAGCTACGTTAAGAAGATAATAAGAGGATGCTAAGAAATATGATACAAAAATAATCTTGATAATTTGGATGAAAAAAACTTGCAAAACATAGTTTGCCAAACCTAACACATAAGAAAGAACATCTGAATAAATTTATGGTATTAAAAGAAATTGACTTCCACTTATAGCCAGGGAGTAGCAAGAACTAAAATACTTTCCCACCATAAAACAACTAGAAAATTGAACAAAATCATTTTAAATGACTCATTTTCAGATCTTAGCAAACAACCAAGATCTTCACTCTGTCTTCACTAAGTTTGCTGTAGGATGATGAGAGAAGAAAACCAAAGAAGGTGAGCATAGCAAAAATCCTGGATTTCTGTATGAAGGTATTATCAGAGCCCAGGTACAGACTGAGGAACCACCCGCCCCACTAGAGATCCCCCGAAAGAAGACTGAGATTTAGTGATGTCTTCTAACCCTCTAGAGCAGAAGTGCCCAAACTTTTTGGCACCAGTGACCAGTTTCATGCAAGAATATTTTTCCATGAATCAGGGTGAGGGAATAATTTGCGGATGATTCAAGGACATTGCATTTATCATGGACTTTATTCCTATCATTATTGCATCAGCTCCTCCTCAGATCATCGGGCATTAGATCCTGGATGTTAGGGACCCCTGCTCTAGAGGGCATGTTCAGACTAGTTATAAGAAGTAAGTCTGCTTCTCTCTTCCATGGGTGCTAATTGCTAAGATTACCAAGGAAAATCTAAAAGCATAAAAGTCTCCTGAATTGTTCACCACAACTTGACTCTCAAACCCCAGATAAATGTCAGTTACTCAAATTCGTATTTCATCCACAAGAACCTTTTACCATTCACCTTCAAGTGGTCTTAGAGCTCAGAAAAATTACAAGCAAATATTCCTTATGCTGTCCGGCCTGCCACAAGCTCTCCAGTTACTCTAGACAGTTATATATATATAAAGAAACCCATTCAGTTTTCTTTTTCATATTAAACATTTCATTTATTTTTATTATTTTAATGAAAGTCATATACTCACATATCTTGCAGGATGAATGAAGATGAAGTAAGTAGCATATGGTGATGAGCAGAAATTAAACAGCACATTGCGAAGTGCTCTGAGCTATTAGTTTTGAGCTATAAGTGCAAATTATTATTATTGCTGGACCATATTCTGCCAAATGTTTTTGCTGTAATGTGTGTATTAATGGAAGGATACAATGCATTTCCACTAAGGGCAAAGCAGCTAACTATATGCTTTGGGATATTCATTATAAAAACCAAAGCTGTTATGACTCTGTCACTGAACTTTGTTTTGAAAATGTGTATTCTGGGGCTTCTCTGGAGGCTCAGTGGTAAAGAAAGCCTGCCAAAGAAGGAGACACCAGTTTGACCATGATCCAGGAACACCCCACATGCCACGGAGTAACCAAGCCCACGGACCACAGCTGTTGCGCCTGCGCTGTAGAATCTGGGAACTTCAACTACTGAAGCCCACACGCCCTAGAGCCAGTGCTCTGCAACAAGAGATGCTGCTGCAGTGAGATACCCGAGCACCGCAACGAAGAGTAGCCCTGCTCCCTGCAACTGGAGAAGAACCCAAGCAGCAGTGAAGACCCAGCACAGCCCTAACTACATAAACAGATAAAACTGTTAAACACACACACACACGTGCACACACACACACATGCACACTGAGTTTAAAAAAAAAAAAAAAAAACACATTCTAAAAATGTTTCTCCTGATTTATAACCTCCTGATTTAAAAACCCATGATTGTTTTCTTTTTTTACTTTAAATTTATTTACTTTAATTGGAAGCTAATTACTTTACAATATTGTATCAGTTCTGCCACACATCAACATGAATCTGCCAACGGCGTACATGTGTTCCCCATCCTGAACCCCCCTCCCATCTCCCTCCCCGTACCATCCCTCTGGGTCATCCCAGTGCACCAGCCCCGAGCATCCAGTATCGAACCTGCACTGGCGCCTCGTTTCTTACATGATATTATACACATTTCCATGACATACCCCCAAATCATCCCACCTCTCCCTCTCCCACAGAGTCCAAAAGACTGTTCTATATGTATATCTGTGTCTCTTTGCTGTCTCGCATACAGGATTATCATTACCATCTTTCTAAATTCCATATATATGTGTGAGTATACTGTATTGGTGTTTTTTTTTTCTGGCTTACTTCACTCTGTATAATAGGGTTTTATTTTAAATGTATTGCAAACAAAAGTTGCAGACATTTTTCTCAAGATTCTAAATAATTTCTTTTCCAATTGCATTAACTTTCTGCCACTCTGTGTGCACGTGTGGGCATGTGTGTGTGTGTGTGTGTGTGTGGTCTGTGTAATAGATGACTATGGCTGCATACCTAGGGACTTAATGTAGTTCTTGGGTGATAGAAATATTGTGAAGAGAGTATTAAGGGGAGACTGTCAGGGAAAAACCAGGCACTGCATGAAATACAGGCAATCAAAGCAGAAGACAAACTTGTTAGCTCCTGGGAGATTTCACAGCACGGTGGGGTCATGAATCAGTAGGCTAATGACCACAGTCAACTGAAAAACATTGGGTAATACAGGCATGGACTATAGAAATACAGAAAAGCTAATAACCATTTATGAAAGGCTTGACCCAGAGGATGGTGTGGAGCTAGACCTTGAAGGAAATAAGAAAAGGAGAGCCAGAAATAAAACAGAATGTATGAAAATTTTCTGTTAGGCTCAGGAAAAAACCGAGTTTTTTAGACAATAGAAGAAAATGATATTTTCATGAAACTAGAAATTAGAGAGCCTTGAATGTCCAGTTCATGTTCTCTGACCTTTATGTTGGGGAGTTGCTACAGAGATTTCAAATAAGGACAAACATACCCCAGCTTAATTTGACAGGAAAAAAAAAAAAAAAAAGGAAAATAAAGGTGGAAGGAAATAGTTAATTTCTAGCCTTCCAAGGAGACTTTTCTTAATGAAGAGTGGCCACAGAGAATTCACTGAGAGCAGAGCTGATCAATTGAGCAAAAGAAGTCAGTGATGGTAAACGCACAAAGACCAATTTCATAAACTCAACAAGCAACAGATCTCATATGAACACTGGGTGACCTGTTTGGGCAACTATTCTTCTGGAGCAGAATGAGCCTGCAATGTGGATCAGCAAGACTGTGGCTTTCCTGCTAGTCAGTTCTGTGAACAGATCACTTCACTTCCTTTCAATTGCCGAGACTGATCATTCCCCTTCCACTTCAGCATTTCCGTAATATGTTCTAGCCATCAACCATGAATTTAGGGAACACTTTTCTTTTGATCTTTATATGTGTTGTTCTCCAAGTGTAGAAACTCAGAGCTCAAATGACCGTACTATTACACTGACTGTGTGTTATAAATCGCACGAACGGGTCACTGGGAACGGTCACAAAGCCAGTTCAGTGATTTCATCTTAACTTGGAGCACTCGTCTTCAAAGATGTTAAAATTTTAAACATGCTGCAATGTGAAACTTTCTCCAACATTATGAAGGGTTAGACTAATACATTGTTAGAAAGAAAAATAATGGTGTATGATAGAGCACCTATCACGGATGGGTAAGATTGAAGTCAGGAGATGGACTAGACAACAAAGGAAGGGGACTGGCAATGTGACCACATTTCTTAATTCAGCTTATGTAGTGACTGATACCTGTCAAAGGAGAACTATCACAAGTGTTCTTGAGTTATACTTACTCTTCTTTTGACATATCTTATTGGATGCTAGTTTTAACAAAATATTTTGCCGAAGTTATCAGGTATTTCTATATCTGTTTGCACCATAGATTTATATCATGTTCTGACACCAGGAGCCAGAATTAGGGTATTATTCAATGTGACAGAAATGCATGCCTATTAACATATCACGAATATGTGATTTTTAAATATAAAATGCCTACAAAGGTAAGGTTTTGTTTTCAAATGGCAGCTTTAAAATGCAATAGCTGAGTTTGGGAATTACTGGGGTGGGATTTGAAGCAACTCAGGGCATAAAACTCTTGCAAGTTATGGTGGAGAAATAGTAATGAACATTCAGCTGAAAATATAAACATTAGTTTGCTTTGTGAATACAAGGAGGAGTATGAAATTTCCCCCTCTCATCATGGTTTTCAAAGACATTTAAAGGAAACTTTTGTCGGAGAGGAGCGACGACCGCCCTAGATTCTGCCACGAGGACTTGAGGACATAAAAAGGTAGGCTAGTGGGAGGATAGTAACATAATCTGGAACTATTTCTTTTATGCTGAAGTCTGAACTTCAAACAAGTGGCTGCTGCTGCTGCTAAGTTGCTTCAGTCGTGTCTGACTCTGTGTGACCCCATAGACGGTAGCCCACCAGGCTCCTCTGTCCCTGGGATTCTCCAGGCAAGAACACTGAAGTGAGCTGCCATTCAAACAAGTGAAGGCCAGTGTAATTAGCCTTTTAGCTCTGATAACAGGAAATGATGACTAGGACACAGCATGAAATTGAAGCGTGCGGGTGGAGAACAAGTCCAGTGAAAGAAGAAGGAAATCTTGGCCAGAAACACCATAGCCTAACCTAGAATTCCCAACATACCCTTGACTAAGGATTTTTCAACATTTTAATGAAGAAGAACTTCCAATCAATATTATACTATAGAATAGTTATAGAACAATATGCTTATAATTATTTATATCAGGTTTAGCCATTGTAAATTTGTTGTTTTCTTATCTATATAATGCTATTGCTTATCTGTTGATGTTATGTTTTTCCCAACTAGTATATATAAGCCCCGTGAGGACTATATCAATTTATCATCTCCAAATCCCTAAAACCTAAAAGAGTATCTAGCAATAACCAGCCTTGATGAATATTTATGAATGACTAAATCAGTATATGTTTTAAATTTGGGATAAAATACAAAGTTGCCGTTCTATTTTCACTTTGATCAACAAATACTAGTTTTTTTTTTCACTGGTCAAGCAATATAATAAATACTTTTAAAGTGTCATATAAATCCTTATAACTGCCCATTTTAGTGATAAATAAATAGAGATTGAAAGGTTAAGTGGCCTGCCCAGAAACTAGAAATTCATTATATAGATTGGTTGAAGGTCAAATCTGTATGCGCATTATGTGCATTTAATTCTCTTTTAAGAAAAATAAACGAAGTTTTGTACTAAGGACACCATTTCTTATTTGGTGAAATAGAGTTTCTTGACCTGGAATTAACTAATCAAATGGATAGTCTTTTAAATCTTTGCATCTTAGTTTGATATACTAAGTAAAGAAGTCTCTTATGAAATGCTGCCTGGTTAGGAGAAGTCCTTATATGCCCAATCACATGGACATTGATCTGCTTAGAACTGTCACATAACTATATTCACCAGTAGCCAGTACTCTATTTTTCACTGAGACTCTGAAATGGGGGCTTAAAATCTGTCTATATTCCTAACAGAATTAACAATTCCAGCCTCAGATTTGGCTACAGTCTACCCTCTAGCAGCTTGTTTATTATTTGAGGTTATTTTTGTGCATTTTAAGCAGTGGCTGCATGGGTGCAGGAGGGCCGAAAGGAGCTACTCCATGTTCAAGGTCAAGAGGGGTGGCTGTGGAGAGATACCCCTTGTCCAAGGTAAGGCACAGTGGCTGCACTTTGCTGGAGCAGCGTGAAAAGATACCCCACGTCCAAGGTAAGAGAAACCCAAGTAAGATGGTAGGTGTTGCGAGAGGCATCAGAGGGCAGACACACAAACCATAATCACAGAAAACTAGTCAGTCTAATCACACGGACCACAGCCTTGTCTAACTCAATGAAACTAAGCCATGCCATGTGGCACCATCCAAGAGAGGTGGAGAGGTCTGACAGAATGTGGTCCACTGGAGAAGGGAATGGCAAATCACTTCAGTATTCTTGCCTTGAGAACCCCATGAACAGTATGAAAAGGCAAAATGATAGGATACTGAAAGAAGAACTCCCCAGGTCAGTAGGTGCCCAATATGCTACTGGAGATAAGTGGAGAAATAACTCCAGAAAGAATGAGGGATGGAGCCAAAGCAAAAACAATACCCAGCTGTGGATGTGATTGGTGATAGAAGCAAGGTCCGATGCTGTAAAGAGCAATATTGCATAGGAACCTGGAATGTTAAGTCTGTGAATCAAGGCAAATTGGAAGTAGTCAAACAGGGGATGGCAAGAGTAAGCGTCGACATTCTAGGAATCAGTGAACTAAGATGGACTGGAATGGGTGAATTTAACTCAGATGACCATTATATCTACTGTGGGCAGGAATCCCTCAGAAGAAATGGAGTGGCCATAATGGTCAACAAAAGAGTCCAAAATACAGTACTTGGATGAATCTCAAAAATGACAGAATGATCTCTGTTCGTTTCCAAGGCAAACCATTCAATATCACTGTTATCCAAGTCTATGCCCTGACAAGTAATGCTGAAGAAGCTGAAGTTGAACTGTTCTATGAAGACATGCAAGACCTTTTAGAACTAACACCCAAAAAAGATGTCCTTTTCTTTATAGGGGACTGGAATGCAAGAGTAGGAAGTCAAGAAACACCTGGAGTAACAGGCAAATTTGGCCTTGGAATACGGAATGAAGCAGGACAAAGACTAATAGAGTTTTGCCAAGAGAACGCATTGGTCATAGCAAACACCCTCTTCCAACAACACAAGAGAAGACTCTACACATGGACATCACCAGATGGTCAACACCAAAATCAGATTGATTATATTCTTTGCAGCCAAAGATGGAGAAGCTCTATACAGTCCACAAAAACAAGACTGGGAGCTGACTGTGGCTCAGATCATGAACTCCTTATTGCCAAACTCAGACTCAAATTGAAAAAGTAGGGAAAGCCACTAGACCATTCAGCTATGACCTAAATCAAATTCCTTATGATTATACAGTGGAAGTGAGAAATATATTTAAGGGACTAGATCTGATAGATAGAGTGCCTGATGAAGTATGGAATGAGGTTCATGGCCTTATACAGGAGACAGGGATCAAGACCATCCTCATGGAAAAGAAATGCAAAAAAGGAAAATGGCTGTCTGGGGAGGCTTACAAATAGCTGTGAAAAGAAGAGAAGCAAAAAGCAAAGGAGAAAAGGAAAGATATAAGGATCTGAATGCAGAGTTCCAAAGAATAGCAAGAAGAGATAAGAAAGCCTTCTTCAGCAATCAATGCAAAGAAATAGAGGAAAACAACAGAATGGGAAAGACTAGAGATCTCTTCAAGAAAATTAGAGACACCAAGCGAACATTTCATGCAAAATGGGCTCGATAAATGACAGGAATGGTATGGACCTAACAGAAGCAGAAGATATTAAGAAGAGATGGCAAGAATACACAGAAGAACTGTACAAAAAAGATCTTCAAGACCCAGATAATCACGATCGTGTGATCACTGACCTACAGCCAGACATTCTGGAATGTGAAGTCAAGTGGGCCTTAGAAAATATCACTATGAAAAAAGCTAGTGGAGGTGATGGAATTCCAGTTGAGCTATTTCAAATCCTGAAAGCTGATGCCGTGAAAGTGCTGAACTCAATATGCCAGCAAATTTGGAAAACTCAGCAGTGGCCACAGGACTGGAAAAGGTCAGTTTTCATTTCAATCCCAAAGAAAGTCAATGCCAAAGAATTCTCAAACTACTGCACAATGTCACTCATCTCACATGCTAGTAACGTAATGCTCAAAATTCTCCAAGCCAGGCTCCAAAAATATATGAACCGTGAACTTCCAGATGTTCAAGCTGGTTTTAGAAAAAGCAGAGGAACCAGAAATCAAATTGCCAACATCTGCTGGATCATGAAAAAAAGCAAGAGAGTTCCAGAAAAACATCTATTTCTGCTTTATTGACTATGCCAGAGCCTTTGACTTTGTGGATCACAATAAACTGTGGAAAATTCTGAAAGAGATGGGACTACCAGACCACCTGACCTGCCTCTTGAGAAACCTATATGCAGGTCAGGAAGCAATAGTTAGAACTGGACATGGAACAACAGACTGGTTCCATATAGGAAAAGGAGTACGTAAAGGTTGTATATTGTCACCCTGCTTATTTAACTTATATGCAGAGTACATCATGAGAAACACTGGGCTGGAAGACGCACAAGCTGGAATCAAGATTGCTGGGAGAAAGATCAATAACCTCAGATATGCAGATGACACCACCCTTATGGTAGAAAGTGAAGAGGAACTAAAAAGCCTCTTGATGAAAGTGAAAGAGGAAAGTGAAAAAGTTGGTTTAAAGCTCAACATTCAGAAAACTAAGATCATGGCATCTGGTCCCATCACTTCATGGCAAATAGATGGGGAAACAGTGGAAACAGTGTCAGACTTTGTTTTTTGGGGCTATAAAATCACTGCAGGTGGTGATTGTAGCCATGAAATTAAGAGACACTTACTCCGTGGAAGGAAAGTTATGACCAACCTAGATAGCATATGTAAAAGCAGAAACTACTTTGCCAACAAAGGTCCATCTAGTCAAGGCTATGGTTTTTCCAGTAGTCATGTATGGATGTGAAAGTTGGACTGTGAAGAAAGCTGAGCACCGAAGAATTGATGCTTTTGAACTGTGGTGTTGGAGAAGACTCTTGAGAGTCCCTTGGACTGCAAGGAGATCCAAGCAGTCCATTCTAAAAGAGATCAGTCCTGGGTGTTCATTGGAAGAACTGATGCTAAAGCTGAAACTCCAAAACTTTGGCCACCTCATGCAAAGAGTTGACTCATTGGAAAAGACTCTGATGCTGCAAAGGATTGGGGGCAGGAGGAGAAGGGGACGACGGAGGATGAGGTGGCTGGATGGTGTCACAGACTGGATGGACATTTGCTTGAGTGAACTCTGGGAGTTGGTGATGGACACGGAGGCCTGGCGTGCTGTAATTCATGGGGTCGCAAAGAGTCGGACATGACTGAGCAACTGAACTGAACTGAACTTGTGCATCTCTGTATCCCCGCAATAAATGGTATATATATTATCTTAATACCGGGAATACATTGTCTATCATCCCTCTATCACTACCTCCCTAACATAGGACACCATAGTTTGCATAATTGATCCTTAGTAAAGAACCTTTTTTTTTCTAATTTTTTTTTCTTATTTTATTTTTTTGACTGCATTGTGCAGTATGTAGGATCTTAGTTCCCTGATCAGGAATTGAACCCATGTCCCCTGCATTGGGAGTGTAGAGTCTTACTCACTAGACCACTTGGGAAATCCCCAAGGACTCTCACTTTTAGAGTGATGTCTTATGGAACCTCTCCCTTTCCCTTGCCTTGAAGCTGATCCACCATCAGTTCATCGATAACTGTTGGTAGGAACCATATTGACTCACACTGGAATATATTAGTGAGTCCTAAGCATTGCCAGAGGTTTCAGGGTAAATAATTACAGCATTTAACTTCAAGCATCGCTGCCTAACATTACTTCTCTATTTAGCCTTCTCAGCTGTTACTTTCCTTCATGTAGTTATCAGATTTTTAGTGAGTTGACAGAAATTATCCTGTGCCAAGGGAAGATGAAGTCACAATAACTAGACCATGTTTATTTGACCATAAATACATGCAATGATATCACTATAATCATAGAGTTATCCAATAGTATTGCCCTTATTTTCAACCATTTGTATTTTTATTTTTAATCTGTTCTGAATTAACATGTTTAGTGACACTGCTATTTAATCTTTTCTAGTATAAAAGGCCCCAGAAGTTATAGATTAGCAAAGTTGAATATTTTTCTTTGCAGGAATATTTTTCTCGAGCTAAACCAACATTCTCAAAAATAGTGACCATTAAAAGATTTTTACATGGGCATCTGCCCAAGATAAAATTATAGACATTTAAAGATTGGATATTCTTTAAACAAATACCAATGCTATTTTTTCAGGGCATCAAAATCACAGTGATTCATCCATGGCTGGAAATTCAGTCCCTGCGAACTTAAAGAGACCATGGAATGAACCTTCAGAAATAGGTCTATAGAAACTCCTTGCCTTGCATGGCCCCAGATTCTTTCAGGAAAGAGCCTCCTTTAGAGAATTCTGGCTTTAAGTTAGGGTGTAACCAAGTATTGAACCATAGTTGTCTCTAATGTACATACCAAATTGACCTGAATAAAAGATAGAATACTGAGTTTAAGGAGCATTTATTTTCCTTTTATCAAGTAATGCATTTAATAGGAAGCTAAAATGGATTCTTTGCTTCTTTGGCTGAGGCCCCAAAGGACAAAAGTAAAACATTTGTGCTAAATACCTTACCTCCCTAGGTGAGACACCAGCTTACTTGAGGAAGGTTTACCAAGATGATGAGCAAAATCTGGTTCTTTGAACTTTGTGTAGTCAATAGTAAAGAAAATAAACCCTGAATAGTCATTGGAAGGACTGATGCTGAGCCTAAGCTCCGGTACTTTGGCCACCTCATGCGAAGAGTTGACTCATTTGGAAAGACCCTGATGCTGGGAAAGATTGAGGGTGGGAGGAGAAGGGGACAACAGAAGATGAGATGGTTGGATGGCATCACTGACTCAATGGACATGAGTTTGGGTAAACTCCAGGAGTTGGTGATGGACAGGGAGGCCTGGTGTGCTGCAGTCCATGGGGTCTCAAAGAGTTGGACACGACTGAGTGACTGGACTGAACTGAACTGAACAATTCAGAAGACCTGGGTTCCATCCCTGGGTTGGGAAGATCCCCTGGAGAAGGAAATGGCAACCCACTTCAGTATTCTTGCCTGGAAAATCCCATGGACGGAGGAACCTGGTAGGCTATAGTCCATGGGGTCGCAAAGAGTCAGACACGACTGAGCAACTTCACTTTCACTTTCTAGCAGCTGAACAACAGCACTCTAGAGAATGTTAGAGGACTGAGGATGAGAAATCAAGGGAAACACGCTTTGCAGTCCATTGTAGGAGTGCTGGACCCTTTCCTCATTCTTGAGCAAAAGAGAGTTCATCCTTGTTTAACTGCTTATGAGTAGGGCTTCAAGGACCACATGGAGAACTTGATATGAGTCACCCAAAGTTTGTTACACATGGTGGACTACCTGGCTCTGCCTCTAGCCTGAGAATCATAAAGGCAGAAGACTGTGGGCATGGGCCTTGTATTAATCAAGCATCAAGACTCCTGCACTGGGCCAACTTTAAACAGCAACTAAGATCATGGCAAGGATGAGTGTGTCCTGAGCACCAGGGCCTATGTTAAAGAGAGCAGACTTGGCACTATCTTCATATATCCTTGGTTTAAGAGAGTGGACCCTGACAGAGAGTCTGTATGGATGCACTGCCAGGTACCTAGACACTGAGCATTAAGCTTTAAGTAGTCAGCTGGTAGTGATAGTGATAGTGAAGGTGCTCAGTCACATCTGACTCTTTGCAACCCCACGGACAGTAGCCAACCAATCTCCTCCGTCCATGGGATTTTCCAGGCAAGAACACTGGAGTGGGTTGCCATTTCCTTCTCCAGGGGATCTTCCAGACCCAGGGATCGAACCCAGGTCTCCCGCATTATAGGCAGATGCTTTACCGTCTGAGCCACCAGGGAAGGCTAGTCAGCTGGTCATGTCATGGAAATTTAAAGTAGGAATTTCTAGCAAGATAATCTACTTGCACCCATTGGAAGAAGTGAAGTGAAAGTTTCTCTGTTGTGTCTGACTCTTTGTGACCCCATGGACTATACAGTGGGTAGCCTTTCCCTCCTCCAGGGGATCTTCCCAACTCAGGGAGTCTTATTCAATGAGTCAATAAGACCCATTGGTGTCTTATTCAATCGATAAAAAAGATGTGGTGGATAGGAACCTACCTTTATATTGTCGACTCACTTGTGTTTGTGCTTCTTTCTTGTGAGGATGAAGGAGTGGATGTACCTACAACCTGAAACCTTTCTTATCTTAACCGCAACCATTAGCAAGTGTTCTAACATATGTGAAGATAACAAATTATTTTGATCTTCGAACGACCAAATGTTTAAGGAAAGCAGTAGCCAAGTATAAATTATTCAAGACTGTTTTTAGGGGGAAAAACGCAGAGCCAATACTTAAGAGGTGAGAGTTCTCTGCCTTGCTGCTCTGAATGAGAGATTTCTGGAAATTCCTAAAGATTTGTTATTTATGATTATCATCCAACTCTGAAACTGCAACATCAACAAGGAAAGTTCTAATTACAAATGTTATTCTTTCTTTGATATCCACTGAATCCTCTCCAGCCTTCCTCCTTGAAGTAGTTCTAGGATACTCATCCTATTAGAAGTAAACCTCTCTGAATTTTTCTTTTTTTTTTTTTTTTCAAATTCAGTTCAGTCGCTTAGTCGTGTACGACTCTTTGTGACCCCATGAACTGCAGCACGCCAGGCCTCCCTGTCCATCACCAACTCTCAGAGTCCACCCAGATCCATGTCCATTGTGTCAGTGATGCCATCCAACCATCTCATCCTCTGTCATCCCCTTCTCCTCCTGCCCTCAATCTTTCCCAGCTTCAGGGTCTTTTCAAATGAGTCAGCTCTTCACATTATGTGGCCAAAGTACTGGAGTTTCAGCTTCAACATCAGTCCTTCCAATGAACACCCAGGACTGATCTCCTTTAGGATGGAGTCCAAGGGATTCTCCAAAGTCTTCTCAAATTCAGGTTTACTTTATTTGTTGCTGATAATAAAAAGAATATATGGTCCTCAAGGTCTTTTATCAAATATAGGAAAGTATCAATATAGGATATGCAGATGACACCACCCTTATGGCAGAAAGTGTAGAGGAACTAAAAAGCCTCTTGATGAAAGTGAAAGTGAGAGTGAAACAGTTGGCTTAAAGCTCAACATTCAGAAAACGAAGATTATGGCATCTGGTCCCATCACTTCATGGGAAATAGATGGGGAAACAGTGGAGACAGTGTCAGACTTTATTTTTTGGGGCTCCAAAATCACTGCAGGTGGTGACTGCAGCCATGAAATTAAAAGACGCTTACTCCTTGGAAGGAAAGTTATGACCAACCTAGATAGTATATTCAAAAGCAGAGACATTACTTTGCCAACAAAGGTCCATCTAGTCAAGGCTATGGTTTTTCCTGTGGTCATGTACGGATGTGAGAGTTGTACTGTGAAGAAAGCTGAGCACCGAAGAATTGATGCTTTTGAACTGTGGTGTTGGAGAAGACTCTTGAGAGTCTCTTGAACTGCAAGGAGATCGAAGCAGTCCATTCTAAAGGAGATCAATCCTGGGTGTTCTTTGGAAGGAATGATGCTAAAGCTGAAACTCCAGTACTTTGGCCACCTCATGTGAAGGGTTGGCTCATTGGAAAAGACTCTGATGCTGGGAGAGATTGGGGGCAGGAAGAAAAGGGGACGACAGAGGATGACATGGCTGGATGGCATCACTGACTCGATGGACGTAAGTCTGAGTGAACTCTGGGAGTTGGTGATGGACAGGGAGGCCTGGTGTGCTGCAATTCATGGGGTTGCAAAGAGTTGGACATGACTGAGCGGCTGAACTGAACTGAATTGAAAAATAAATTAAAACATAACTCCACTACCTAGGAATAGCCCATACAAAATTCTGTATGTTTGATTGTTTTCATCTGCAAAGCAGCCCTCTCACACTGTTTAATTCAACTTTCATGCACACACATTTTTATGATTGGATTAATATGCCATAGACATTATGTGTATTGTAATAATCTATAGTAAGCAGCATTATACTTTACATATTATACATAGATACTGAGATGCTGACTTAATTGACATTATGGTTTTTTGATGTTAGGCTTCCCCTCTGGCTCAGTGGTAAAGAATTTACCTGACAATGAAGGAGATGTAATTTTGATATCTAAATTGGGAAGATCCCCTGGAGAAGGAAATAGCAACCCACTCCAGTATTCTTGCCTGGGGAATTCCGTGGACAGATGAGCCTTGTGGGCTACAGTCTTTGGAGTTGCAAAGAGTCAGACACAATTGAGTGCACACACACACACATACACATTTGAAGTTGCTTAGATGTCTACATATACATGTCTCTGTAGGATTTATATTTAATAATCTGTTTAAGTAAACTACAATGAATATTATAGAATTATGAAGTGCTAGAGTTGGAAGGGAGCTTAGAGGTTTAAATAAATTTTTCAAATTTTCAAATTATTTGTCATCATTTTATGTTTCTTTTTTAAAATGTATTTAAGTCCACAAACATTTAAGAGTTATGATATTTGGCATTCTGTGCTTAACAAAAGTCTTATTTAATCTAAAACATTAGACTTGGTGTTTTTAAATCCTACCATTGCAACAGCACAAAACCCAATATTCTTGGTATTTGTAATTTTCAGCTGACAAAATAAACAAGAAGTTGAGGGATTTTGGTCCAAAGGTCTCATTTCCATTTCAGTTTTGTGCACTTAAGATATTTTTTCTTCAAACTACATATATACAGTTGCAGACATAAATGGCTTCAAAATAAATGACAATCAATACAGTTTCATCTGTTGCAATATCAAATGAGAGTTCTGTTGAATTTATTATGCATTCTCACGGGTACTTAGGAAGGATGCCAAAAATCTATTATATTATAGTAGCTTTACTACTAAATCCTATATATTTGAGCTGGTATCTTAATCTCTTTGGCACCTATTCTAAGGACAACAGCAAATTTGCACTAGAATGATTTTCAAAGATAATTTTGGCTTGACAAATAATTGGAACTTTGACTTACATATGGATATATGAGCTTATATGGATACTGTACAGTCCGTCTATACCTTGAGGGTGTTTTGTAAGAATTGAGATGATGTGGGTACAGTGTTTAGGATAATGTCTCATTTTATAAGGACTACAAGGATGGATGATTTTATTTTAATTCTACATAACATATTTTTCAGGAAAATCTCTAAATCTAACTTAAAGTAACTGGCAAATAAAATGAGAAGCTAAATATTTATGAAAAAAATCACATCACATTGCTTAAAGAAGTTTGGTGGCTTCATTTTACTTCTCTCAACTCCTATTCAACAAACACTTTGCTCATCATTATCCAACAGCAGCCTATATTCCTCTTTGTGTTACTACTGAGCACTGTCATGATACTTCCAACAGTTTAGACGTTAAAGAGAATTGTTTATGAAGTGCTGATGACCATAGCATGCTATCATCAGAGACCGGCTACAGTATATACAAAAGAACAGATTATTTGTAAAAAGAAGGTAAGAGAAAAACTAAAAAGATTTTGGATGGACAAGAGTATAGAAATAATATCCAAATAGTAGGCAAGTTTTGACATGCTTCTGATCCATTTCAATTTCTTCCTGCATATCAGAAACCCTGCTAAATGGAAGGACTTGAATTTTAAAGCAATATTCTAGGTTGAGGCTTCTAAATATTTAAAAAAGATCAACTCCCTGGGACTCTTGAACTCTTGAAAAACAGACTAAACATAGACATGGAACAACGGACTGGTTTCAAATTGGGAAAGGAGTACATCAAGACTGTATAGTGTCACCCTGCTTATTTAACTTATATGCAATGTGAAATTCCAGACTGGATGAAGCACAAACTGGAATCAAGGTTGCCGGGAGAAATATCAATAACTTCAGATATGCAGATGATACTGCCCCTATGGCAGAAAGCAAAGAAGAACTGAAAAGCCTCTTGATGAAAGTGAAAGAGCAGAGTGAAAAAGTGGCATCTGGTCCCATCACTTCATGGCAAATAGATGGGGAAACAGTGGAAACAATGAGAGACTTTATTTTCTTGGGTTTCAAAGCACTGTAGATGGTGACTGCAGCCATGAAATTAAAAGATGCTTGCTCCTTGGAAGAAAAGCTATCACCAACCTAGACAGCATATTAAAAAGCAGAGAGATTACTTTGCCAACAAAGGTCCATCTAGTCAGAGCTATGGTTTTTCCAGTAGTCAGGTATGGATGTGAAAGTTGGACTATAAAAAAGCTGATACTTGACAAAACCAATACAATAGTGTAAAGTTTAAAAATAAAATAAAATTAAATAAAATTAAAAAAAAAAAAGCTGAGTGCAGAAGAACTGATGCTTTTCAACTGTGGTGTTGGAAAAGACTCCTGAGAGTCCCTTGGACTGCAAGGAGATCTAACTAGTCTGTCCTAAAGGAAATCAGTCCTGCATATTCATTGGAAGGACTGATGCTGAATCTGAAACTCCAATACTCTGGCCACCTGATGTGAAGAACTGACTCATTGGAAAAGACCCTAATGCTGGGAAAGATTGAAGGCAGGAGAAGGGGGTAGTAGAGGATGAGATGGTTGCATGGCATCACCGACTCAATGGACATGAGTGAGTAAATTCCAGGAGTTGATGATGGACAGGGAGGCCTGGCGTGCTGCAGTCCATGGGGTAGCAAAGAGTCGGACATGACTGAGCACTGAACTGAAAGCTACAGTGAGCAAGCAGACCATTTGTGGCAAATTCTGTATTACAGCTCAAATTTCCAAATTCCTACCTGAACTATTTCCAGTTCAAACCACCCATTTTTCAGTTCTCAGTTGGTAATTCTAGAATCCTGGGAAGGAAAATCCACCTCCTCAGTTTGAGGTTTTTTTTTTTTTGAAATTCATTGGAAAATCATACATTCTTTTTTATATTTGACTTTGATATCTCTAGCTCTGGGAAATTAAGCATTAAGAAAAAAAATCTGTTCTCTTCTGAACCATACATTTTTGTTTTATTTATATGCTCTTACAAAGATGCTGTATTCTAAATAAAATAGTGGCTCTTACTTTTTTTTTTTTCTTTCTTTAAAATGGTTTAGCAACTCCTGTAGTTTTTGTGGAATTTAAAAGCAATGGTTCTTGTTCAAAGTGCAGCATCTCTATTAGACACTTAACTGCTTGTAACAATTCAACTGCAGAAACAATCTCATCCCTAATGACTTTAACATGAAAACAGCTTGCCTTCGCCAATACAGGACACAGGCGTTAATTGTGATGACTGGGCACACCTCACCATATTGACAGTCTTCTTAGTGTGATTTATTGGGCTCTAATTGCACATTTGTGGTTTGCTAATTTCTATTTGGAATGCTGCTCTATTATAGTTCAATAGCATGATTATAATCTCATTTATTCTGCAGTAGTAACTGTATTCCTCCTTCAAAACTCTTCAGCTGGTCCAGTGTCTTCTCTTACTGGTCCCTGGATCCTTACAAAAGGCAACAGCAGAGTATCTTGGAAAAACCAAACGAAGCTGGCATTTGGAGTGAGTCTGGTTGGTTGGTAGTCATGACTGAAAATTACTTAGATAAAATTTAAAAATTAAATTCAATTTTCAGTGTTCTCAAGTCAAACTTAATATTGGCTGTCACTTTACAGTGGACAAATGATGTGACATTTGACTGCTTCACTTCTTTCCTGGATGCTTTCATAGAGAAAACAATCTTGATGGGAAAATGTTTATAAAATGTTAAATGGAATCTGTTGTGTAACATTGCTTAGGGCTTCAATGTGAATGACTGGAAGCCAAAAGACAGGAAGAGGGAAAGTGAAACAGAGTAGAGGAGATTAGATAGAAGGAAATTCGTGCTACAGGGCAGAAGACAGTCTGGCGAGGCTTAGGACTAGAACCAAGTCCATGGTCTTAATGTAGTTCTTTATGTGTGCTGCTATCAAGTCCAATTAATCCCTCCCCAAGGGTGAGTAAAAATCAGAAAAAAACAGATTTAGCAACTAGACACAAATACATCAGCTGATGCCAAATCACTGTTTCTTAAAAGCATTCTTGACCTCAACTTACACAAAAAGAACAGAGTTTAAACTTGACAGTTTAGAATAGAGAGAGAGGATTTCTTACGCAGGGGAAAATAAACTTTATAGAGCATATTTGAGTTTATAATGTAGAAGAGTTTATAATGTGACAAGAGAAAGATCTAAAACAATATATGTGGTGATTGGCCTTTGGAGGAAAGATAAGAAACAGGAAAGAAATCAAAATAGAGGGACATGTTGCTATGAACTCAGATTCTTTTTTTTTCATTAATTTTTACAGTTGTTTTACAACGCTGTGTTAGTGTGTGCTGTACAGCGAAATAAATCAAGCATGCATAGACATATATCCTCGCCTGCTGGACTTCCTTCCCAGTCAGATTACCACAGCACATTAAGTAGAGTTCTCAGTTATGTTCTCATTAGTTATCTATTATCTATTTAAGGGCTTCCCTGGTGGCTTATCTGGTCAAGAGTCCTCCTGCCAATGCAGGAGATGCAAGAGACACAGGTTCGATCCCTGGTTCAGAAAGATCCTATGGAGAAGGAAATGGCAACTCGCTCCAGTATTCTTGCCTGGGAAATTCCACGGACAGAGGAGTCTGGCGGGCTGCAGTCCATTGAGTCGCAAAGAGCCGGGCATGACTGAGCACACAAGCATCAATTTTATACATGGTATCAACATATACACTAGTGAATCCAGACTCTTTATTTTTTTTTCTGACTCTCTAAAACCTTCTTTCCTTAGTTTGAATTTTGTGCAACCAACACACTATCATGGCTTATGCCCTAGAGTTAAAGGATTAGGATGGTGATTTCTTTCCCTGATCCAGATTCCTAAGATACAATCACTTAAGACCCAACCCAATTTCATGTTACTAAGCTTTTCCCCCAGTGGATTACCCCACTCTTCAAGTCATTTGTTCATATGTAAGAACATTTCATCTATCTTCAGTTACATTGGTTTGCTGGCTTCATTTCTGCTCCAGGCTCTAAAATGTCAGAAGTTCAGGATCCCATATATATAGTTCCTCACAAAATTACTTAGTGCAATGCCAGACACAAGGGCCCATTTCTAGCATCAGTCCAAGGCCACAGCCGTTTCTTTAGAAAGCTAACAGAATCTTCACATGAGGCAAGATGCACGTCCTCAAGGGAGAGTGAGCTTACCGCTTTTACAACGTGTTAGAGCTGGTATGGCTCGGAGCAGAAGCCTGTGTATAAGCTGAAACCGCGCCTTGTTCCCTGGCTGCCAAGGGGATGCCAGATGTGAAGACTGAGTCCGGGGGCTTTCTGTTTGGGATGGACAAGTTGGAGCGATTTTTTTGCCTTTACCTAACACTTCCTCTTCTAAAATGTTTTCACAACGATCCTTGTCTCGTCATTCACCAGAACTGAGAAAGACACTCATACAGAAGACATGAGTTCTTAGAAGTGTCCCTATTTTGTCTTGCTATGTCAGCTACTCCTAATAGTTAATACTTATTAAGGGCCTACTAGATTCCAGGCGGGCTTCCCTCGTGGTTCAGTGATAAAACAATCTGCTTGCAATGCTGGAGACCCGGGTTGGGTCTCTGGGCTGAGAAGGTCCCCCGGAGAAGGAAATGGCAACCCACCCCAGTATTCTTGCCTGGGAAAGATCCCATGGGCAGAGGAGCCTGGAGGGCTACAGTCCATGAAGTTGCAAGAGTCAAATATGATGTAGCAGCTAAAATACCCCCACTAGATTCCAAGAATTGTGTTAAGACACCCCAAGAATTTTCTCATTAATTTCTATGTTAATCCCAGGAGACCAAATAATAGTCCTTCATCTAATTGAAGAGCCTAACACAGTGTTTAAAAGACATAATGAGGACTCAATCAATATTTCAATGCATGGATAAACACGTTCCATCATTACCTTTACTTTAATTTGATTTATAAATAAAATTTGAGGTTTAGACAGGTTAAATGATTTATCCAAATCTACTCAACTATTAAGCAGGCTATCCTGAAACTGAAATGAACATGATTCCATTGGACTCCAGGAATAGTTTTCTTAGCCATAAAGATTTTACCTAAAGATTATGAAATTTGGTGACAAAGGTTAGGCTAGCACCCACGCACATTGGCATTCATCTTCCTGTTTCTCTCTGTGTCTTCCCACAAATGAGCAAATTACTCACCAAAGCAATACCAGAAACCCTATCTTGTAGCTCTCAGAACAAAGGTTTTTCCTTTTTCTTTCCTCCTCAGGTAATAACAAATTTTCAAACCTGGAGAGTAGAAGAATGCTGGTGTAGAAGTGGACATTTTGAATTAAATTCAAAGAGCTTTGAATGGATAAAAAGAAAGTCGTTTTATTTCTTCAGCACATGAAATAATACTAAGTGCTTCCTGATGAAGCCTTTCTTTTCCTGGCTTATATATGAGGATTATTATTATATTTTTATAAATATTTGGGATTCAGAGACAGATTAAGGGCAAGTAGCTGGATAATCCACCGATACTAGTCTGTAAGGATAAGGACCTCCAAAATATCATCAATGTAAATCAGAAACATGATCCAGTTAATTTAGATTTCCAACTGCAATCCCTTCTGATTGATAAAACATTGGTCCTGCTTCAACTCATTAGATACAATCCTTTAATAAAAATGTTAAAACTTCAAATCCAACTAATTTGTGTTGAGAAGATTTTTTTCTGTGGTTTTACATGAGTTGCATGGTACAGACCTATAACCTCCACTTTGGTATAGTTAGCTAACTGCTTCCTGAATTTGGTAGTCAGAGTGGCTGAAATTCTAAAATCAAGTAAGACCCATCACAGTACTGACTACTGAGAACAAGTGGCACATTTCCTTACTTAGATTTTAGAGTCTTAAATGGAAATAAGATCTTTATTTCAAAATATTACATAAAACCATTCAACAAATTGATATTCCTGATGTGCTACATGTCTGGTATCACATGCTCGACATTTGGGAGACTTTGGTGAAAAAATACTCATATATTTTATCTGAGGATCCATTTCACTGGCTGAATGTGAGTTGAAACAACATATGAGAGTCATTTAGGCAAAAGGTGGTTAAGTCATTTATCTTTCCAGCCCAACTGTATTTTTTAATTTAGTCCTGCTTCACTTATAAATGATATTTTTAAGCATTCAGAACATGTTGAATTCTTAAGCAAAACTCTCCTTTACTTAAGCAGGGGGTGCTAAAGTGATATATTTCAGAACCTGTAACACAATCTGGGCAAGACTGGGGACAACCAGAGACTAGAGGATTCACTCATGCAAGAAGGACTGTACAGGAGGAACTGAGACTTACTAACTGGAAGATATTTCAGATGAGTCTGTGGAGAAGAAGAAGTGTATTCGTTTCCTATCACTGCTGTAACAAATTATCACAAACTTAGTGGCTTGAGAGAGCACAGATTTATTATGTTGTAGTTCTAGGGGTCAGAAGTCCAAAAGCAGTCTCACAGGGCTAACATCACGGTATCAGTAGGTCTGGCTCCTTTTAGAGGCTCTAAGGGGAGAAGTGCATTTCCTTGTATTTCCAGGTGCTAGAAGCTGCCTGAATTTCTTGGCTTGTGGCTCCTTCTTCTTATCACTCCAACATCTTACTTCTGGCATCATACATCCTACTTCTGACTCTGATGCTCCTGCCTCCCTCTAACCACGACCCTTGTGCATACCTCACTCCCTTCTGAATAATCCAGATTAATATTCCCTTCTCAAGATCTTTGGTCACATATGCAAAGTCCCTTTCCCCAGAGAAGATCGCATATACCTCATTTCCAAGGATCAGGATGCGGACATCTTTGAGGATCATAATTCAGTCTACCATCAGTGTATTTGTGATAGGGCTGCTGGTAACAAGAGATGAAGCAGAAGGAAGAGACTATGGAAAGGAGGATGCACTCCTTAAAAATATCAGAAAAGGGAAGAAGGAATGGAGTTATTAAAGTAGTGTTAAAGTAGTATTAAACCTTAGTGATGGAGGGGCTTCCCTGGTAGCTCAGCTGGTAAAAACCCACCTGCAACGCACGAGACCCTGATTAGATTCCTGGGTTGGGAAGATCCCCTGGAGACAGGATAGGGTACTTACTCCAGTATTCTGGCCTGGAGAATTCCATGGGCTGTGTAGTCCATGGAGTCCCAAAGAGTTGGACACAACTGAGAGCCTTTCACTTTCACATAATGATGGAAAGAAGGGTGTGCTCAAGTGACAGTCCAAAACGTGTTGCATAATGTGGGCAAGGCTGGGGACAACCAGGAGCTGGAGGATTCAATTCTCCAAGAAGCACTGTGCAGGCTGCAGGGCATGGATTTAGTTAAAAGGGCATTCCTACTAGTAGTTTAATATTCAGAGAAAATGTTTTCACCATTGTTGCCCTGCTTGGGTAATGGGAGAGTTGCATCATGCTGTTGGATATCTCTGTATACTTAACCTCAGTGGTCGCCTTGTGAACATCAAATGAGATAATGCATGTGACATTACAGTCTCGTGCTTGACCTATGGCTAGTGTCCTTTATGGAATAAATGTCTGTGTTACCCCCTCAACTCATGCATCGGAGTCCTAACCCCAATGTCACGGCATCTGGGGATGGGGACTTCGAGATGTAGTTAGGTTCAGATGGAGGTGGGCCTTTCATAACAGGATTCATGTTTATTCATGTTTATAAAAGAAGTGAAAGAGACACCAGAGCTTTCTCTTCATCTTGTGAGGAAACAGTCACGAGGCAGCTGTCTACAAGCCAGGAAAAGAGTTTTCACGAGGAACCAAATCAGTACGTACCTTGATCTTGAACTTCTCAGCCTCCAGAACTATGAAGTAGTTCCTCCAGAAATAAGTGCCTGTTGGTAAAGTTATCCCTTCTATGGTATCCTAAGCTGACTAAGACAGTGTCCAATAAATAGAAGATATTAGTAAAAAGAAACCCTGAGATCACTGTGGGCACTTCTCAGCAAACCAGAGGCCCCTGGCCGTGGCCAGGACCTGTTAACTCTCCTGGGGTTCAGTGTAGCTCCCAAAGATATCAGTTTCCAAAACTCCACTTTTTATGCAAAACACAGCCCAGGATCTCCCCCAAAGACCCCTACAGGCAAAAAAAAAAAAAAAAAAACACACAAAAAACCCTTTTGGTTTATACTTTATAGTTCCATCTTTTCCAGGAAAGGTCTTAACTCCAGTCCTAGGGACACTTACTTACTGAGGAAAAGAGAGGAGAGTAACTAAAACATTCATTCTTCTTGATTCTGAAGAGAGGTAATTATTTAATCTATATTATTACCTGTACCATCCATGCTTCTCCCTGGAAATAGAAAGAAAAGGAAGGAGGAGCTTGACAAACAAGGTAAAGTCCTACTAGCAACGTACAGGAAATGTACGCGTGGTATTGCTGTGGGCCCTCCTCCTGCGGCCTGAAATAGTGAAGAAATCATGGGAACTGGACGATAACAAACCTGGATTTAAACCCAGGTCCAGGCATTATTGAGCTATAGATTATTTAGACTTTTTTTTTCTTCCAGACCTTTACTTACTTTAAATATGAAATAGGAATAATAACCACCTCAGCTTAATGTTTGTGAAACTAAAGAAGATACTATGGTGAAAATACAGGACTTCACAGGTGGCTCAATAGTAAAGAATTCAGCTGTCAATGCAGGAGATGCAAGAGATGTACCTTCCCTGGCCAGGAAGAGCCCTTGGAGAAGGGAATGGTAACCCACCTCAGGATTCTTGCCAGGAAAATCCCATGGACAGAGGAGCCTGGTGGGCTACAGTCCATGGGGTCACAGAGTCAGACATGACTGAGCACACACACATAAGGAAAGCATTCAGTATAATACCTGGAAATAAATTACAAGCTACAATAGTCCACGGGGTCGTGAAGAGTCAGACACAACCGGGACACTGAACAACAACAACAAATAATAGAAAATGTGGCTCCCTTTCTCTTTTCTGGCCTCAGTGCCCCCCACTCCCTACCACCACCCTTTCTGTGCCAGACTCATAAATCCCTGGCGGGATGTTCATGCTCGAATCTGCCTGAGAATGGGATGGGTGGTCATGGGCTTCTATTTGAGAGTAAGAAGCAATAATAGTGAGATATGAAATTCTGATAAGCCACACAAAAGGGTTGAACTTATCAAAAAGTCAGCAGAGAGCAAGAGGTAGGCTTTAAGTAGGGAACTGATGGATCACCTGGGCACTTAAAAACCTGACCTGGCGTTTATGTGGAAGCCAGAGGGGAAGGGTTTGGCAAGGCAGATGGGGAACCCAGGTAGGGCGCTGTTTTAATAACAGAGACTAGGTTTGCGGGGGCCTGAACAAAGGTATTGGCAGTGAAATCGAGAGAAATAGACATTCAGAGAGACGCAGAGGGTAAAACTAATGCAAGCAGACACTTGAGTGATTTTAGAGAGATGAATGAATAGTGACTTCCAGATTCACGGTTTGGGTAGTTCTGTAGATTCCTGGTCATGCTGACTGATACAGGAAGCACAGCAAAAGTAGGAGCAGGAAAGAAGAGAAAGAGAATGGCTAAAGTTTTAAGCATGTGGATTTTGAGATGTTTGCATGATATCCACACAGACAAGTTTATCTAAACGGAGAACAATGCACTGGTCTCATTATTTACGGAGAAAGTCGATCTCAATAGGACCAAAGTCGACTTGGCTTTCAAGATACAGTGGGAACAGACATCCAGCTCCCAGCAGACATTCCAGTCAGCCCTTCATGTCTGAAGAAACAGAAAAAAAAAAAAAAAAAGCCACGTAAGCCAAAACAATTTCTTAGACTCATCCTTTAAGAAAAAGAAAATGGGTGTGCTGACCTAAGAATAAGGGCTTCCCGGGTGTCAGTTCATTTCAGTCACTCAGTCCTGTCTGACTGTTTGTGATCCCTGGCAGCATGCCTTGCAGTACACCAGGCTTCCCTGTCCATCACCAGCTTCCAGAGTTTACTCAAGCTCATGTCCATTGAGTCGGAGATGCCATCCAACCACCTTATCCTCTTATGTCCCCTTCTCCTCCTGCCTTCAATCTTTCACAGCATCAGGGTCTTTTCCAATGAGTCAGTTCTTCACATGAGGTGGCCAAAGTATTGGAGTTTCGGCTTCAGCATCAGTCCTCCCAATGAATATTCAGAACTGATTTCCTTCAGGATGGACTGGATGGATCTCCTTGTAGTCCAAGGGACTCTCAAGAGTCTTCTCCAACACCACAGTTCAAAAGCACCAATTCTTCAGCATTCAGTTTTCTTTATGGTCCAACTTTCACATCCATACATGACTACTGGAAAAACCATAGCTTTGATTAGACGGACCTTTCTCAGCAAAGTAATCTCTTTGCTTTTGAATATGCTGTCTTGGTTGGTCATAGCTTTTCTTCCAAGGGGCAAACGTCTTTTATTTCATGGCTGCAATCACTATCTGCAGTGATTTTGGAGCCCAAGAAGATAAAGTCTGTCATTGTTTGCATTGTTTCCCCATCTATTTTCCATGAAGTGATGGGACTGGATGCCATGATCTTAGTTTTCTGAATGTTGAGGTTTAAGCCAGATTTTTCACTCTCCTCTTTTCATCAAGAGGCTCTTCAGTTCCTCTTCACTTTTTTGCCTTAAGGGTGGTGTCATCTGCATATCTGTGGTTATTGATATTGTCCTGGCAATCTTGATTCCAGCTTGTGCTTCCTCCAGCCCAGCATTTCGCATAATGTACTCTACATATAAGTTAAATAAGCAGGGTGAAAATATACAGCCTTGACGTATTCCTTTCCCAATTTGGAACCAGTCTGTGTTTCATGTCCAGTTCTTACTGTTGCTTCCTGACCTGCATACAGTTTTCTTGGGAGTTAGGTCAGGTGGCCTGGTATTCCCGTCTCTGAGAATTTTCCAATTTGTGGTGAACCCCCACAGTCCAACACTTTGGCATAGTCAATAAAGCAGAAGTAGGTGTTTTCCTGGAACTCTCTTGCTTTTTCAATGATCCAGTGGATGTTGGCGATTTGATCTCTGGTTCCTCTGCCTTTTCTAAATCAAGCTTGAACATCAGGAAGTTCACAGTTCACTTACTGTTGCAGTGTCACTTGGAAATTTTGAGCTTTACTAGCGTGTGAGATGAGTACAGTTGTGCGGTAGTTTGAGCATTCTTTGGCATTGCCTTTCTTTGGGATTGAAATGAAAACTGACCTTTTCCAGTCCTGTGGCCACTGCTGAGTTTTCCAAATTTGCTGGCACATTGAGTGCAGCACTTTCACAGCATCATCTTCCAGGATTTGAAATAGCTCAACTGGAATTCCATCACCTCCACTAGCTTTGTTCGTAGTGATGCTTTCTAAGGCCCACTTGACTTCACATTCCAGGATGTCTGGCTCTAAGTGAGTGATCACACCATTGTGATTATCTGGGTCATGAAGATCTTTTTTGTACAGTTCTTCTGTGTATTCTTGCCACCTCTTCTTAATGTCTTCTGCTTCCGTTAGGTCCATATTATTTCTGTCCTTTATTGTGCCCAGGTGGCTCAGTAGAAACATATTTTCCTGCCAGTTCAAGAGAGACACAGAAGATGCCAGGTCCATCCCTGGATCAGTCTCTGGATCCCTGGATCCTTGGAGGAGAAAATGGCAACACTTTATTGGCAATAATATCCTTTCCTGGAAAATTCCACAGACAGAGGAGCGTGGTGGGCTACAACTGACAGTGTCTCAAAGAATTGGACACAAATGAGTGATTGAGTGTGTACGCGTGATGACCTAAGCTAATACTAATAATCCTTTGGCATAGAATATAATGAAATGCAACTTATATATTTTTAAGCTTGGTGGATTCTGACATTGTCAAATAGAACTGGGCAGTGAATGAAGGTGACATCTAAAAACACAGCTAACTACTATTATATCTCATAATTTTAATGGGTAGCCTTGCACAGCTTAACAACAACCCTCCAAAAATTGACATGCCTCACCAATTAAGGTGTGTTTTTTTTTTTTTTAATTTCTTACAAATCTCAGAAGCTTTGCATGCGTGTAAATATTCCTCTTTAGGTCCTGATATTATTCTCATCCGAGGCTCCCAACCTCCACTGCTGACCAATGTTGCTCTCTTTTAAGACGTCATGGATCCTGCTCATTCACTGGAGTTTGTTTGTTTGGTTTTTTTTTTTTTTTTGGTTTGTTTGTTTGTTTAAATATAAATTTATTTATTTTAATTGTAGGTTAATTACTTTACAATATTGTATTGGTCAGGACTCTCTTCTACTTGCAAGTTAAAAAGTTTCCACCAACTAATTCTTCCCCAACTGCATTCTACGACTATAAAGTTCAATAATCTGGTTTCCCTAAGCCATTGGGAGAAAAATGCATTTCACTTTTCAAATGGGGATTTCTTTGTTACCATTTTCTGCTCTGAAATGTTAAAACAAATCTATAGTTGTTCTCTTTTTTCCTTCTCTTACTCATATTCCCTTTTCATAGAATCAGGCATATAGAAAAATGAATAATACTGTAATGCCTTCTGGAACCAGAAGAGAAACATGGTTTCTATTAGAGTTTATTGCATTTTTATTCCTTTCTTCAAAAAATAAAAGTTAAACAAAGTAACCCCTGGAGGTTCCAGTCTCTCTATTTATAATTGTAGGCAACCTGAGTTGGAGAAGCAGCCTTCCCTGACATCATGCTTCTTTTTGATTTGGCCTTTGTTTCCCTTCTTTGAGAAAATGCGCATAATGGCTGCTTTAGTATTGGGAACTGTTCCCTCAGCATGAGAGTATGGGCATCTGTTTTAGCCCCTACAGAGGTCTCTAAACAGTCAGAGTGTCTGTTTTAAAGCCTGAATACGTTTACTTTGTGGAATAGCAATTGTGTCAGACCTTTGAGGGATGGGCCTTAGTTTTAAGGTCTTATAATTTCACATAGTATTAATCAAAGTGATTAAGCCTTTTTCTCATAAATACACACCAGCTTATTAATAGACTCATCCATTTATTGAACTTTTTATTTTGTATTTCTCTGTTCACATATTTATTTTCAAATGTGTGTCCAGGATTAGTAACTAGTCTGTGTGTGGTAAGTCGCCTCAGTTGTGTCTAACTCTGTGATCCCATGGACTGTAGCCCACCAGGCTCCTCCATCCATGGGATTCTCCAGGCAAGAACACTAGAGTGGGTTGCCTTGTCCTCCTCCAAGGGATCTCCCCCATCCAGGGATCAAACCCTTTTCATGTCTCCTGTGTTGGCAGGTGGGTTCTTTACCACTAGCTCCACCTGGAAAGCCCACTAACTAGTCCAAGCATGTGTAATTCTTAGAGTTCTCCTGATAGTGGAACTCAACTGTGAAGGAATCTGAAGAATACAAGGGATCGGAAAGTGGAGATTTTTACCTTTGTATCTATGATAGCCCAGGTGGGGTATTAGGAAATATAAAAGTATTCATTTATTCTCAAAATAACACAGAAAGTAGGGGCTGCATTTCTCATGTTTCTGATCACAAAGTGAGGCTAAGACAACTTAAATGACGACTCCTTTTAGTGTTTTAGCTATTAAAGAGAGATTCATAATTCAGACCTCGGTCTATCTAAATCCAGAGCTCAGACTCCTCCACTCCACCACATACAATGCTGGCAGGAAAGCTGCCGTGGTTTTAAAAGTGCTGTGCCATTTAACCTGTGCAGCCCTTCCCTGGTTTCGTTGCCAGGTCTGGAGGCGGTGACATTGCTGGTGGATCAGTTGACTTGCAGAGCAGTATTCTTCTTTGGAGTGATCTAATTTCTCTGTCCTTTGGGAACACGCAGAGACTGCACATCTTTATGCCATGTTTGAGGTTAGGCCGAAAGCATAGATGCTGCCTAGGAATGCCCTCTCTTTCACATGGAGCAAAAAGGCACTGAAGATTACCCGCTCAGTTACACGGATCTGCTAAACCCATCCTGCGATACATGAGGCTAAACTGTCCCTTGCTCTCTCTTGCCTTCACTAGTCTACAGGCAGAGGAAAGGCAGAGATTATGTTAATTGAGGTCCCCATTGAATTCCCAAAGCCTAGAGCCATAGCTGGAGTGATGTGTGTCATTGACTAAATGGAATAAATGTACATCTTTTCAGTAACTGTGTCCTTTTCTCCCTCCTTCCCAGTAACTTGGTCCTCATGGGACAAATACCACCCTGAAGACCCACAACAGCTTTTGTTTACAATCTATCTCTCTCTCTTTCTGTCTATATATATATTTTTTCTCATTAGGCTCTAAATGATCTAAGAAGAGAAATGGTGTCTAATTCATGCTTTTATCTGAAGTATCCCATAGTGCCTGTAATAAATATTTATTTTCAATAAATAGTTCTAGAGTTAATTTTGAAATGAAATTATTTCAGTGCAGCAAAGAGTTTTAAGCACCTTTAATTTTCCACTCATTTTGATAGGCACCGGAGAAGGCCTGAGCTTTCAAGGAGTTTGTAATTGAGTTTGTTATCTAATATACCATCATATACTGGTTATTAAGGTATTAGTTCTGAACTCTACACTCTTCTATTGCTACTTTGTGATGCTGGGAGTAGGACTTTACAAAATAAATTTCTTTTTTGTCAGCTGGCTTCCTGGTTTGCTCTTCCCCAAGAAGCTATTAGAGGGAGTAGAAGGCAGGTAGAATGGGGGGGGTGGGGTGGGTAGAAAGCTTTACTTTTCTAGCTGGCTTGCTGTTCTTGGCTGTTCTGTTCTAGCAGAGCACACACAGTGACCCCAGTGGCAGCCCCGCCTCCCATTTGTTACAACACACAGAGCAGGTAGCAACTCAGAGTGTCCCATCAGAGACGAGGGATGCAAAACTGGTCCCTGTTCATCAGAAGCTTCTTCTGGGCTTTGTGGGGTTCCCCTGCAGGCTCCGAGATCCTGACCATCCCAATTCCTATCCAGTTGGTAGCATTTTATATGCTTATTGAAAGTAAATAGAATCATGGCTGGTTTCAGGAAAGGGGAGAGAAACAGAGGGCTTCATTCATTTATGTTTTATTTAGGCAGGCTTTATTTGATCTTCATTCCATATGCCAAGGATCAGGAATATAAAAAAGGACTAGACTGGTAAGAGCCTTCAAGAAACACTCCCACTGACAGAAGATTCAGACATGAAGAGAATAAATGAGAAGATATTGCACTGTATACCAGCAACAGTCACAGATTAAGAAGACAGCTGATTTTATTGGGAAAATCCATACAATAGCTCCAAATTTATTTCCTAGTGCTGCTAATGTAACTTGAGAACAACAAAGTTACTGTTGTTCCCGTTTCTAGTGTCTCCCCAGTTAAAGATTAAAAGTCCCTTCTGAGTATTTTGTCCCAGTTTAAAACTTCGTGATTCAACATGCAATATTTCTGGAGACAACTTTATAGACAGGATAAAAGTTCATAATTATAAACACTTTTGTTACTGTATTTTAGTCTGCCCCTTATTTTTCCCATGAAATTCAAAAACAACTAGAAATATATCTAACTCTGTCACTTTCTGACACTAGGGAGACTATTTCCCACTGCTTTGGTAAAGAATTTTGTTCTCTCCTGTGACCTTAATGTCAAGAGGCATAATTTCTCATTTTGCAGCACACCCTGGGGACTTGACCAAACCCAGAGTCCTTTGGAGGTCGATGAGATCTCCATGCTTAATTGAGCAGTGCCTGCCCGGGCTGGAGAAGGATAACAAATGGGTATAAAATATGCAACCATTATTAACATTCTAATTTATTAGACAGGTTATTAGCAAAGAAAATAATCTAGCAGGAACTGATATTACCAGATTCTGATGACTGTATACATTTGGCCACATTTTGATAAGTTGTGTGGGGCACAAATTCCTCTAATGAACTTTGCATATTTTATTTTTAGCAGTAACTTCCCTATGTAAATTTGACATCTGAGATTTTAAGTTTTGTCAGTTTTAAGACTAATTTCCAGAAGTTTCCTGCCAGAGTTCTGTGACTATATTTAGTATTACTTTATAAATACATTGAATTAATGTGGTATAGATAAAAACTGTGACAGTCATTTATTTGAAAAGCATTTAACAATTTTAAAATATCATTATTCTGGGGTTTCTAGTCATGGTGCAACCTCTCTTAAAGGTGGGGTTTTCTAAGGTAGACGGAGATCAGCAGAGGGTCTTATTTAGAGCATTTACCCTAGAGTCAAACATCTGACATCTGTGAAACACTATGTTTTAAAAATTGCAAACACACTGAGAAAGTGATAGTCACTCAGTTGCATCCAACTGTTTACAACCCATGGATTGAAGCCTACCAGGATTCTCTGTCCAGGGAATTCTTCAGGCAAGAACACTGGAGTGGGTAGCTGTTCCTTTCTCCAGGGAATCTTCATGACCCAGGGAATGAACCCAGGTCTCTTGTACTGCAGGTAGACTCTTTACCATCTGAGCCACTAAGACACTAGGGGTGGTCAAAGTTATAAAGCCATATGAAAACTTAGACTCCAAGAACCCATTCAGCTATATAAAAAATGAATTTGATGTGGTTCAGTTCAGTTCAGTCGCTCAGTCTTGTCCGACTCTTTGCAACCCCATGAATCGCAGCACACCAGGCCTCCCTGTCCATCACCAACTCCCGGAGTTCACTCAGACTCACATCCATCGAGTCAGTGATGCCATCCAGGCATCTCATCCTCTGTCGTCCCCTTCTCTTCCTGCCCCCAATCCCTCCCAGCATCAGGGTCTTTTCCAATAAGTCAACTCTTCACATGAGGTGGCCAAAGTACTGGAGTTTCAGCTTTAGCATCATTCCTTCCAAAGAACACCCAGGGCTGATCTCCTTTAGAATGGACTGGTTGGATCTCCTTGCAGTCCAAGGGACTCTCAAGAGTCTTCTCCAACACCACAGTTCAAAAGCATCAATTCTTTGGTGCTCAGCTTTCTTCACAGTCCAACTCTCACATCCATACCTGACTACTGGAAAAACCATAGCCTTGACTAGATGGACCTTTGTTGGCAAAGTAATGTCTCTTTTTCAATATGTTGTCTAGTTTGGTCATAACTCTCCTTCCAAGGAGTAAGCGTCTTTTAATTTCATGGCTGCAGTCACCATCTCCAGTGATTTTGGAGCCCAAAAAAATAAAGTCTGACACAGTTTCCACTGTTTCCCCATCTATTTCCCATGAAGTGATGGGACCGGATGCCATAATCTTCGTTTTCTGAATGTTGAGCTTTAAGCCAACTTTTCCACTCTCCTCTTTCACTTTCATCAAGAGGCTTTTTAGTTCCTCTTCACTTTCTGCCATAAGGGTGGTGGCATCTGCATATCTGATGTGGTTAAAACTAATTTCCCTGAGCTATTCCCAAAAGTTTGTTGTTCTAGATCACTTGAAGGTGCTACAAGCCAAATGTCACAGGGGTGCCCAATGGAGGGTCTGGTTTTAGCAAAGACCCCAAGCAAGGCAGTGATTCTTTCTGCTTTGAAAAGATTAAAATGCATTACTTAGTATATCACTGTGCAGACAGTCATCATGATAGGCAGAAGCAACTGAGAAAACATATAAACACCCAGGAATTCTGTTAAGGAAAAAGGGAAGTCATAGACCTCCAAAGGCAAGTCTTGCAGAGCTTGAGAGTGGCAAATGATTCCTTAGAAAGCAGTTAATGAGAGGCTTGTGAAGTAAAACAATGAGAAGAGCAAGCGTCATCAAAATCAAGACTTTGAAAATCAGTGTGAGCACTGAAGCAAGAACCCTACTGTATGTACAAGATGTCATGGGAATTACAGAAGATGAAGTGAAGGGCCTGAAAAAAGAAGAGTCCAGTATGAAGATAGTTCAAAATATTTGCCTAAGTTCTTGCTGCTAAGTCATTTCAGTCGTGTCCGACTCTATGAGACCCCATAGACGGCAGCCCACCAGTCTCCTCTGTCCCTGGGATTCTCCAGGCAAGAACACTGGAGTGGGTTGCCATTTCCTTCTCCAATGCATGAAAGTGAAAAGTGAAAGTGAAGTCGCTCAGTCGTGTCCGACTCTTAGCGACCCCATGGACTGCAGCCCACCAGGCTCCTCCATCCATGGGATTTTCCAGGCAAGAGTACTGGAGTGGGGTGCCATTGCCTTCTCCGGCCTAAGTTCTTAGGAGCCAGCAAAAGTTAATATCTAAATCCATCTGCATAGAACACAGCTGTGCTTTATGTTAAAGAATAGAATATAGACCATGTCCTTATTTTGTAATGGGAGTTCATTCTCTCTCAGTCTGTACTCACACGTATTGAAATTATTCAAACCCCACCCAGGAATCACCCTGGTGTGGAGATGTGTTTACTTCCATCTTTCCCTCTCCTTGCTGTCCCCAGTGTTTTGATGCTCAAAATGGGAAACTGAGCATCCTTAATCAAAGGCCAAGTTATTCATATTGAATTTTTCTTTTTAATTATAATTCATATAAAAGGCAGAATTAAAAAGTATATATAATAAAGTTAATATTATTTGTAATTTCCTTATTCACATTTATCTACATACTACATATTAATATGTAGCTTTTGGAAAAGCACCAGACCTCCTGAGAAATCTGTTTGCAGGTCAAGAAACAACGGTTAGAACTGGACATGGACCAGTGGACTGGTTCCAAACTGGGAAAGGCATACGTCAAGGCTGTATACTGTCAACCTGCTTATTTAACTTCGTGCAGAGTATATCATGAGAAATGCTGGGCTGGATGAAGCACAAGCTGGAATAAAGAATTCTGGGAGAAATATCAATAACCTCAGAAATGCAGATGACACCACCCTTATGGTAGAAAGCAAAGAGGAACTGAAGAGCCTCTTGATGAAAGTCAAAGAGGAGAGTGACATTTTGGCAAAACTAATACAATTATGTAAAGTTTAAAAATAAAATAAAATTAAAAAAAAAAAAAGAGGAGAGTGAAAAAGCTGGCTTAATACTCAGCATTTAAAAAACTAAGATCATGGCATCCGGTCCCACCACTTCATGGCAAATAAATGTGGGAACAATGGAAACTGAGAGACTTTATTTTCCTGGGCTCCAAAATCACTGCAGATGGCGACTACAGCCACAAAATTAAAAGATGCTTGCTCCTTGGAAGAAAAGCTGTGACCAACCTAGACAGCACATTAAAAAAATAAAGACATTACTTTGCTGACAAAGGTCCATCTAGTCAAAGCTCTGGTTTTTCCAGTAGTCGTGTATGGATGTGAAAGTTGGACTATAAAGAAAGCTGAGTGCTGAAGATTCTATGCTTTCGAACTGTGGTGTTGGAGAAGACTCTTGAGAGTCCCTTGGACTGCAAGGACCTTTCAATCAGTCAATCCTAAAGGAAATCAGCTCTGAACATTCATTGGAAGGACTGATTCTGAAGCTGAAACTCCAATACTTTGGCCACCTGATGGGAAGAACTGACTCATTGGAAATGACCCTGAGGCTGGCAAGATTAGAGGCAGGAAGAGAAGGGGATGGCAGAGGATGAGATGGTTGGATGGCATCACTGACTCGAGGGACCTGAGTTTGAGTAAGCTCCAGGATTTGGGATGGACGGGAAAGCCTGGCGTGCTGCAGTCCATGGGGTTGCAAAGAGTCAGACACGACTGAGGGACTGAACTGAATGAACTCTAGTTAGAAGTGCAAGAGTACTCACTATAGACTCTGCAGCAAACTGCTTAATTGTAATAAGTAATTACTGAAAAGAAGAACAGCAATTAAAAATGTGCAACTCAAGACAACAGTTATATTTCTGGAAAACCCTCTGTGTTCAAGCCTGGGGAGAGAACTCACAGAACTTTGCATCTTTGTGTGACACTAAGACTTTTTAGCAAAATATTTATTGTCCTCAAGAAGCTCTAAACTCATGAATTCCAAATTTTAATAATGTGTCATAATTGACTTAATCGATTACCAAGAAGTAGTTCCTATTTATTTGTAAAAAAACAAAGTCTGTGGAATTGTCACAAACCAGTAAGAACAGCATGAAGGACTGATATTTTTTACTTAGTTTCACAGTCTATTGGAAGGATTTTCCTAATCTAACAATAGATTAAAGAGTGTACATTGAAAAATCATAACTCTATCTTAACTTATAACTGGCAGACATCTCTCCATTTTTCATCCTATGAATTTCTTTGGTGGAAAATATATTTCATATTCATTATATGCCATATATATACATGACTGGACTTCCCAAGTGCCTCAGTGGTGAAGAATCTGCCTGCCAATGCAAAAGATATGGGTTCAGTCTCTTGGTCAAGAACTCCCCTGGGTTCAGAAATGGTAACTCATTCCAGTATTCTTGCCAGGATAACCCCATGGATAAAGGAGCCTGGCGGGCTACGGTCCATGGAATCACAAAGAGTGGTAAAAAACAACTAAGTGACTGAGCTATAACTGTATTCTCGGATGAACATGATGGTATAAACAGAACTTTTAGTAGAATAGAAGAACATCATCTTTTTGTTGGCTCAGCATAGCTTTTGGGGTACACAATATGAAGACATGGTTTATTAATTCTCCAAAGTTAGTACACGTTAGTCTCAGATTATATCCTCAATTCTTTTGGTATCTTTAACAACAAAGTTTTAAACTATCTCTATTGGAAATAAAATAATTGCTATGTAATAAATAAAAAATAAAATAATTCCTTGTGGTGCATTCCGATGTTTACAGAAACACTTTTCAATTGAAATGCCAAATCTAATTTAACTACTTGTATATCAGCCTACTGGGAAGATTGAGACGTTTTCCTCGGAATTGATTAGTTCAGTGAGATATTAACACCTTTTAACATTTCAGTTAAGATGGATTAGTCTGGATTGTTGGAGGAGACTACCTTTGCATTTCTAGTCAGTGAGTTGACCTTTTCTCCACAGAGAATGGCAATAATGGACTGATGACCTGAGCCCCACAGGTGAAAATATTACTCCATTTTAAATTCATATCTGATGCTGTTTGGCTTTCATATGCATATGCAGACATATGTGGATATGCTAACACACACATATATATATGTGTGTGTGTATATATGTGTATATATATGTGTGTGTATATATATGTGTGTGTATATATAGATACACATATACTTTTATAATTGAAGATGGTGCCATGACTGAAGCCCGTGTTAAGAACAATGAGCCAACACATCAATGGAATTTATATTTTCCTTTCTTCAATTAAGCCTTGGATTAGTTTAAGAAAGATTTTTTGCCTTTTTTGTGATTGTCTTATAAAGCTCTTGACTGAATATGAGACTCCTTTTAGTGAAGTGAGGTTAATAATTATTGTGTTCTGAAGCATTTCTATTTAATCATGTGCATTAATGAAGGCAGAATGTCTTACATAAACAAATAATTAATTTTAGCAATTGGAGTGCAAACATATTCTTCACTGATGCAGGCAGCTGGAGTTTGGTATGTAACTATGAAACATGCATGTTTTCCTTAACATATATTTTGTATTGCAAAAATATGTGTTACTATGAATTTATTACATAAACATTGTGCTTATTATACTGTTATAGGATGGGGTAATACTAATTGTTATGTGTGTGTAATAAGTCCCTTCAGTCGTGTCCAACTCTTTGCGACCCTATGGACTATAGCCTGCCAATCTCTTCTGTCCATGGGATTTTCTGAGCAAGAATGCTGGAGTGGGTTGCCATTTCCTTTTCCAGAGGATCTTCCATACTCAGCGATGAAACCTGATGTCTCCTGCTTTGGAAGTTGGGTTCTTTACCACTAGCGCCACTTGGGAAGCTACATGAATTGTTATAGGAAGGCTGAATGAGATACACACAGAATCATGTCACAGGAGAGTTTACCTTGAAAGTTTCTGAGAGCTATCATTTCAGAGGTATGAGCACAAGAACATGACATTTTCAATATCTTAACATATAATAAATATAATACAAAATAATATGTATCATGAAACTCTGGAGTCATAAAAACTTGGGGTTGAATTTTAGGTCAGCCTCTGAAAATGTGACCCTGAGAAAGCTATTTAACTTCTCCAGCTTAATTTTATGTTATGACATGAGAAAGTCTTCTACATTTTAAAGGATTTTGTAAGGATGAAACTAAGTAACATTTCTCAACAAACTTAACATTGTCGCTGGCTTATAATAGTTGCTCTATAAATGTTATTTTCACTACACAACATTACCTCTGCTTCCAGACAAATGATGCATAAATCATCTGCTACCAGTAGCTAATATGTTTTAATGTGATGAATAAAAGCTATAATGTGTGGTTATTTAGCAAATATATGCATATAAAAAAAGAAAGTGAAAGTGTTAGTCACTCAGTCATGTCCGATTCTCTGCGACCCCATGGACTGTAGCCTACTAGGCTCCTCTGTCTGTGGAATTCTCCAGGAAAGAATACTGAAGTGCCTTGCATTCCCTTCTCCAGGGGATCTTCCCAAACCAGGGGCTTCCCTAGTGGCTCAAACTGTAAAGAAAGTGCCTGCAACACAGGAGGACCATAGCTATACATCATATATATATATATATATATATATATATATGTATATATGTCTTTTATATTTATATCATGCTACTTTACACAATGTAGTAGGAAAGCATTAAACTAGGGATTAAAATTATCAATTCAGGGTTTATTAGCTTTTAAAAAATAAATACTTTTATTAAGTTATAATTAATATAACTAAATATTTAAAATTTACAGATAACCTTTTTTTGTGGTACACATTATTTATTTATTTATTTTACTTTACAATATTGCTTTGGTTTTGCCATACCTTTTGATAACTTTTGACAGAAGTATATGCTGCTCACACCATCACTATAATCAAGATAATAAACTTATCCACCACTCTAAAAGCCTCCCACTGCCGCTTTGTAATCTTTCCTATCCCTTCTTCCTTTTCCTTATCCTCCTTTCCATTTCTTGGGTAGCCATTGATACTTTCTCTACAATAGCTTAAGTTGTGTTCTTTAGAGTTTTATATAAATAGGACCACACAGTGTGCACTATTTTTAGCGATTTTATTTGTGTACATTCGTGGCTGCTCAGGTCTCTGTTCTGCACCTGGGCTTTCTTTAGTTAACGGTGAGCAGGGACTGCTCTCTGCCGCAGTGCTCAGGCTTCCCACTGCAGTGGCTTCTCTCATTGCAGAGCGTTGGCTCTGATGCAAGGGCTTCAGACTTGCTGCATGATGCTCAGTAGTTTCAGCTCCCCGAATCTTGAGTGCAGACTTGATAGTTGTGGCTCAAGGACTTAGCTTCTCTGCAGCATGTGGGATCTTCCTGGACCAGGGATCGAACCCATGTCTCCTTCACTGTCAGAGAGATTTGCCTCTGAGCCACCTGGGTAGCCCTGTTCTCTCTTTTTTTAATCTGACTTATTTTCTCTCTGCATTATTACTATGAGTTTCATTAATGCTATACTGTGTATCAGTACTTCACTAATTTTTATTACTGAATGATATTCCATTTGGGGATATTCCACAGTTTGTTTATTCATCTGTTAATGGACTTTTAGATTATTTCTACTTGAGGGTTAATACAAATAAAACCATTCATATGCAAGTCCTTGGCATTACATATGTTTTCTTTGCATTTGGAAAAATACATCGGAGTGGAAAACCTGGATCATATGATGGGTGTACGCTTAACTTTTAGAAATGTTAAACTATTTTCCAACTTGTACTGTTTTACATTCCCACTACTAGTGTCCAAGGATTCCCGTGCTCCATAGTTTTAGCCCTCCTAATAGGAATGCTTTAGTATTGTATTGTGGGTCTATTTCCATTTCCCTAATGACTAGCATAGGAACCTGGAATGTCAGGTCCATGAATCAAGGCAAATTGGAAGTGGTCAAACAAGAAATGGCAAGAGTGAATGTCGACATTCTAGGAATCAGCGAACTGAAATGGACTGGCATGGGTGAATTTAACTCAGATGACCATTAAATCTACTACTGTGGGCAGGAATCCCTCAGAAGAAATGGAGTGGCCATCATGGTCAACAAAAGAGTCCAAAATGCAGTACTTGGATGCAATCTCAAAAACGACAGAATGATCTCTGTTCATTTCCAAGGCAAACCATTCAGTATCACAGTAATCCAAGGCTATGCCCCAACCAGTAATGCTGAAGAAGCTGAAGTTGAATGGTTCTATGAAGACCTACAAGACCTTTTAGAACTAACACCCAAAAAAGATGTCCTTTTCATTATAGGGGACTGGAATGCAAAAGTAGGAAGTCAAGAAACACCTGGAGTAACAGGCAAATTTGGCCTTGGAATATGGAATGAAGCAGGGCAAAGACTGATAGAGTTTTGCCAAGAAAATGCACTGGTCATAACAAACACCCTCTTCCAACAACACAAGAGAAGACTCTATACATGGACATCACCAGATGGTCAACACCGAAATCAGATTGATTATATTCTTTGCAGCCAAAGATGGAGAAGCTCTATACAGTCCACAAAAACAAGATCAGGAGCTGACTGTGGATCAGACCATGAACTCCTTATTGCCAAATTCAGACTGAAATTGAAGAAAGTAGGGAAAACCACTAGACCACTCAGGTATGACCTAAATCTAATCCCTTATGATTATACAGTGGAAGTGAGAAATAGATTAAAGGGCCTAGATCTGATAGATAGAGTGCCTGATGAACTATGGACAGAGGTTTGTGACATTGTACAGGAGACAGGGATCAAGACCGTTCCATAGAAAAGAAATGCCAAAAAGCAAAATGGCTGTCTGGGGAGGTCTTACAAATAGCTGTGAAAAGAAGAGAAGCAAAAAGCAAAGGAGAAAAGGAAAGATATAAACATATGAAAGCAGAGTTCCAAAGAATAGCAAGAAGAGATAAGAAAGCCTTCCTCAGCGATCAGTGCAAAGAAATAGAGGAAAACAACAGAATGGGAAAGACTAGGGATCTCTTCAAGAAAATCAGAGATACCAAAGGAACATTTCATGCAAAGATGAGCTCAATAAAGGACAGAAATGGTCCTTTAGATCACCTAACAGAAGCAGAAGATATTAAGAAGAGATGGCAAGAATACACAGAAGACTTGTACAAAAAAGATCTTCACGACCCAGATAACCACGATGGTGTGATCACTGACCTACAACCAGACATCCTAGAATGTGAAGTCAAGTGGGCCTTAGAAAGCATCACTATGAACAAAGCTAGTGGAGGTGATGGAATTCCAGTTGAGCTATTCCAAATCCTGAAAGATTATGCTGTGAAAGTGCTGCACTCAATATGCCAGCAAGTTTGGAAAACTGAGCAGTGGCCACAGGACTGGAAAAGGTCAGTTTTCATTCCAATCCCAAAGAAAGGCAATGCCAAAGAATGCTCGAACTACCGCACAATTGCACTCATCTCACACGCTAGTAAAGTAATGCTCAAAATTCTCCAAGCCAGGCTTCAGCAATATGTGAACCGTGAACTTCCTGATGTTCAAGCTGGTTTTAGAAAAGGCAGAGGAACCGGAGATCAAATTCCAACATCTGCTGGATCATGGAAAAAGCAAGAGAGTTCCAGAAAAACATCTATTTCTGCTTTATTGACTATGCCAAAGCCTTTGACTGTGTGGATCACAATAAACTGTGGAAAATTCTGAAAGAGATGGAAATACCAGACCACCTGATCTGCCTCTTAAGAAATTTGTATGCATGTCAGGAAACAACAGTTAGAACTGGACATGAAACAACAGACAGGTTCCAAATAGGAAAAGGAGTTTGTCAAGGCTGTATATTGTCACCCTGCTTATTTAACTTATATGCAGAGTACATCATGAGAAACGCTGGACTGGAAAAAACACAAGCTGGAATCAAGATTGCTGGGAGAAATATCAATAACCTCAGATATGCAGATGATACCACCCTTATGGCAGAAAGTGAAGAGGAACTCAAAAGCCTCTTGATGAAAGTGAAAGTGGAGAGTGAAAAAGTTGGCTTAAAGCTCAACATTCAGAAAATGAAGATTATGGCATCTGGTTCTATCACTTCATGGGAAATAGATGGGGAAACTGTGGAAACAGTGTCAGACTTTATTTTTCTGGGCTCCAAAATCACCGCAGATGATGACTGCAGCCATGAAATTAAAAGACGCTTACTCCTTGGAAGGAAAGTTATGACCAACCTAGAGACATTACTTTGCCAACAAAGGTTCGTCTAGTCAAGGCTATGGTTTTTCCAGTGGTCATGTATGGATGTGATAGTTGGACTGTGAAGAAGGCTGAGTGCCGAAGAATTGATGCTCTTGAACTGTGGTGTTGGAGAAGACTCTTGAGAGTCCCTTGGACTGCAAGGAGATCCAACCAGTCCATTCTAAAGGAGATCAGCCCTGGGATTTCTTTGGAAGGAATGATGCTAAAGCTGAAACTCCAGTACTTTGGCCACCTCATGCAAAGAGTTGACTCACTGAAAAAGACCCTGATGCTAGGAAGGATTGGGGGCAGGAGGAGAAGAGGACGACAGAGGATGAGATGGCTGGATGGCATCACTGACTCGATGGACGTGAGTCTGGGTGAACTCCGAGAGTTGGTGATGGACAGGTAGGCCTGGCGTGCTGCGATTCATGGGGTCGCAAAGAGTCGGACAGGACTGAAGGACTGATCTGATCTGAATGACTAACAGTGTTGACAATGCTTACATATGCCTATTTGCTATCCATGTATCTTTTTTGTCCATATATCTGCTCAAATAATTTGGTCATTTTAATGGCTTTTTGTTTACTGTTGAGTTTTGAGTTTCTTAATTTTCAGTAAGCTAGATACAAATCGTTTATCAGACATTGTCAATCATGCTTGGTAGCTGTGTTCTACAAAGTCATCACAAATACTGAATTAGTGAGTGGTTCCTAAGTGGCTCAGTGGTAAAGAATCTGCCTGCCAAATAGGTATGAGTTCAATCCCTGGATCCGGAAGATCCCCTAGAGGAGGAAATAGCAACCCACTTCAGTGTTCTTGCTCGGGTAATTCTGTGGACAGAGGAGGCTGGTGGGCTACAGTCCACAGGTTCACAAAAGAGTCAGACACGACTTAGCAAGTGAGCACACACACACGCACAATTACTCTAGGGGAAAAAAAAAGGTTTGATTACTACAAGCATGTAGTTACATTTTCATCAACCAATCAGTACATAACTTTGTTTTTTGTGTATTTCTGATGAAAGGCATGTTATTGGAAATACATTGTTGATTCATTAACATTGAACTCATGGCCAATAGCGCAATAACTCATATCATAGTGAAGCTTCTCTGAGATATGTACTTTCTCCCCAGGGGGAACGTCACAGCTTTCTTGTGCTTAGTGACACTACACTAAAACTCATCACTATTACCGAGAGCCATTTTAAACAGCCAAGTCTCCATCAAAACACACAAACACACAGAGTGAAAAATGTGGCCCTAAATATACCACGAAAAAGACAGTAGTTTATAATATTAGAACTGAAACAAGAAGACAAAGGATCACCTTGTTCCAGCTCAGCTCCACCTCAGAGCAACTCAAATGTGAAAGATGAAACAAGATGTTTTTACTTGCTTGTGACTTCCTGGGCATAACAAAAGTAAGGGAAACTGAACCTCTAACAGCTAACTATCCTAGTAGGCGTTAAAACTTGGCCAAGTATTCTGCTGGAATAGACTTATTGTGCCTCAGTCTATTTCTTCACACCATGCCACCTTATTAAACTCGATTATTAATTCTATTAGTTCTCGCTTTTTTGTGCATTCCATCAGATTACCTAATAGATAATCACATTACCTGAGATAAATGGTTTTAACCTCTTCCTTTCAAATCTGGATATTTTTATGTCTATATTTTGCCTGATTTCACTGTCAAGAAGTTACAGTACAATGTTGAGTAGAAGTAGTGAGTGGACATACTATTTTTGCTTCTGATAATAGGGGAAAAATATTCAGTCTTTCACCAGCAAGTATCATACTTGCTGCAGATTTTAGTAAATGCTTTCTGTCAGATTGAAGATTTCTTCTGTTTCTCTTTACTGACAGATTTTTTGATGAATAAATTTTGACTTTTGTCAAATGCGTTTATTGTGTCTATTGAAGTTATCATTTTTTTTATTTTTTAGTTGTTAATATGGTGAGTTATATTAATTGATTTCATAAAAGTAAATCAAATCTTGCATTTCCTGGATAAGCTCCACTTAGTCATGTTTGAATTTTATATCCAAATATTTTTTAATCTGTATTCATGAATGTTGCTGGTAAGAATAGTATTATAGAATAAACTCAGAAATATTTCTCCCTCTTCATTTTTTTGGGAACAAATTTACATAGAATTTGTATTATTTATCAACTACATGTTTGATAGAATTCACAGTGAAACTATCTGCACCTAGAATTTTCTTTGTGGGAAAGTTTTAGACTACAAATATCATTGCATATATAGTGGATTTAGATTATCTAGTTCTTGAGTAAGCTTTAGTAATTTCTGTGTTAAGAGGAATTTTCCCATTTAATCTAACTTGTAAAATATATTGATGTAATGTTGTTTGTAAGAATTACACACTCTTCTTTTATTATCTGTAGAGTCTGTAGTGATGTCTTCTCTTTATGTCTTCTCTCCTGTTTTTCTGATGATTTGACTAGAAGCTTATCAGTTCTAGTGATCTCCTCAAAGATTCAGTTTTTGTTACATTGATTCTTATTTATTGTATCCCATTTCATTGATTTCTGCTTTATCTTTATTTATTTATTTATTTATTTTCCTTAAACATGCTGTGTGTTTCACTTGCTTTGTTTTTCCAGTTTTCTTATTTGGTTGAAATTGACATCACTGAGTTGAAACTTTTCCTCTTATCTAATATTGTCAGAAAACATTGCTTTTCTTGTCTTACTTCTAAGATTTTATTTATTTATTTATTTTTTTAATTTAATTTTATTTTTAAACTTTACATAACTGTATTAGATTTGCCAAATATCAAAATGAATCCGCCACAGGTATACATGTGTTCCCCATCCTGAACCCTCCTCCCTCCTCCCTCCCCATTCCATCCCTCTGGGTCGTCCCAGTGCACCAGCCCCAAGCATCCAGCATCGTGCATCGAACCTGGACTGGCATCTCATTTCATACATGATATTTTACATGTTTCAATGCCATTCTCCCAAATCTTCCCACCCTCTCCCTCTCCCACAGAGTCCATAAGACTGTTCTATACATCAGTGTCTCTTTTGCTGTCTCGTACACAGGGTTATTGTTACCATCTTTCTAAATTCCATATATATGCGTTAGTATATTGTATTGGTGTTTTTCTTTCTGGCTTACTTCACTCTGTATAATAGGCTCCAGTTTCATCCACCTCATTAGAACTGATTCAAATGTATTCTTTTTAATGGCTGAATAATACTCCATTGTGTATATGTACCACAGCTTTCTTATCCATTCATCTGCTGATGGACATCTAGGTTGCTTCCATGTCCTGGCTATTATAAACAGTGCTGCGATGAACATTGGGGTACTCGTGTCTCTTTCCCTTCTGGTTTTCTCAGTGTGTATGCCCAGCAGTGGGATTGCTGGATCATAAGGCATGTCTATTTCCAGTTTTTTAAGGAATCTCCACACTGTTCTCCATAGTGGCTGTACTAGTTTGCATTCCCACCAACAGTGTAAGAGGGTTCCCTTTTCTCCACACCCTCTCCAGCATTTATTACTTGTAGACTTTTGGATCGTAGCCATTCTGACTGGTGTGAAATGGTACCTCATAGTGGTTTTGATTTGCATTTCTCTGATAATGAGTGATGTTGAGCATCTTTTCATGTGTTTGTTAGCCATCTGTATGTCTTCTTTGGAGAAATGTCTATTTAGTTCGTTGGCGCATTTTTTGATTGGGTCATTTATTTTTCTGGAGTTGAGCTGTAGGAGTTGCTTGTATATTCTCGAGATTAGTTGTTTGTCAGTTGCTTCATTTGCTATTATCTTCTCCCATTCTGAAGGCTGTCTTTTCACCTTGCTAATAGTTTCCTTTGATGTGCAGAAGCTTTTAAGGTTAATTAGGTCCCATTTGTTTATTTTTGCTTTTATTTCCAATATTCTGGGAGGTGGGTCATAGAGGATCCTGCTGTGATGTATGTCAGAGAGTGTTTTGCCTATGTTCTCCTCTAGGAGTTTTATAGTTTCTGGTCTTACGTTTAGATCTTTAATCCATTTTGAGTTTATTTTTGTGTATGGTGTTAGAAAGTGTTCTAGTTTCATTCTTTTACAAGTGGTTGACCAGAGTTCCCAGCACCACTTGTTAAAGAGATTGTCTTTAATCCATTGTATATTCTTGCCTCCTTTGTCGAAGATAAGGTGTCCATATGTGCGTGGATTTATCTCTGGACTTTCTATTTTGTTCCATTGATCTATATTTCTGTCTTTGTGCCAGTACCATACTGTCTTGATAACTGTGGCTTTGTAGTAGAGCCTGAAGTCAGGTAGGTTGATTCCTCCAGTTCCATTTTTCTTTCTCAAGATTGCTTTGGCTATTCGAGGTTTTTTGTTTTTCCATACAAATTGTGAAATTATTTGTTCTAGCTCTGTGAAGAATGCTGTTGGTAGCTTGATAGGGATTGCATTGAATCTATAGATTGCTTTGGGTAGTATACTCATTTTCACTATATTGATTCTTCCAATCCATGAACATGGTATATTTCTCCATCTGTTAGTGTCCTCTTTGATTTCTTTCACCAGTGTTTTATAGTTTTCTATATATAGGTCTTTAGATTCTTTAGGTAGATATATTCCTAAGTATTTTATTCTTTCCGTTGCAATGGTGAATGGAATTGTTTCCTTAATTTCTCTTTCTGTTTTCTCATTATTAGTGTATAGGAATGCAAGGGATTTCTCTGTGTTGATTTTATATCCTGCAACTTTACTATAGTCATTGATTAGTTCTAGTAATTTTCTGGTGGAGTCTTTAGGGTTTTCTATGTAGAGGATCATGTCATCTGCAAACAGTGAGAGCTTTACTTCTTCTTTTCCAATTTGGATTCCTTTTATTTCTTTTTCTGCTCTGATTGCTGTGGCCAAAACTTCCAAAACTATGTTGAATAGTAATGGTGAAAGTGGGCACCCTTGTCTTGTTCCTGACTTTAGAGGAAATGCTTTCAATTTTTCACCATTGAGGATAATGTTTGCTGTGGGTTTGTCATATATAGCTTTGATTATGTTGAGGTATGTTCCTTCTATTCCTGCTTTCTGGAGAGTTTTGATCATAAATGGATGTTGAATTTTGTCAAAGGCTTTCTCTGCATCTATTGAGATAATCATATGGTTTTTATTTTTCAATTTGTTAATGTGGTGTATTACATTGATTGATTTGCGGATATTGAAGAATCCTTGCATCCCTGGGATAAAGCCCACTTGGTCATGGTGTATGATCTTTTTAATGTGTTGTTGGATTCTGATTGCTAGAATTTTGTTAAGGATTTTTGCATCTATGTTCATCAGTGATATTGGCCTGTAGTTTTCTTTTTTTGTGGGATCTTTGTCTGGTTTTGGTATTAGGGTGATGGTGGCCTCATAGAATGAGTTTGGAAGTTTACCTTCCTCTGCAATTTTCTGGAAGAGTTTGAGCAGGATAGGTGTTAGCTCTTCTCTAAATTTTTGGTAGAATTCAGGTGTGAAGCCGTCTGGACCTGGGCTTTTGTTTGCTGGAAGATTTTTGATTACAGTTTCAATTTCCGTGCTTGTGATGGGTCTGTTAAGATTTTCTATTTCTTCCTGATCGAGTTTTGGAAAGTTGTACTTTTCTAAGAATTTGTCCATTTCTTCCTCGTTGTCCATTTTATTGGCATATAATTGTTGATAGTAGTCTCTTATGATCCTTTGTATTTCTGTGTTGTCTGTTGTGATCTCTCCATTTTCATTTCTAATTTTATTGATTTGATTTTTCTCCCTTTGTTTCTTGATGAGTCTGGCTAATGGTTTGTCAATTTTATTTATCCTTTCAAAGAACCAGCTTTTGGTTTTGTTGATTTTTGCTATGGTCTCTTTTGTTTCTTTTGCATTTATTTCTGCTCTAATTTTTAAGATTTCTTTCCTTCTACTAACCCTGGGGTTCTTCATTTCTTCCTTTTCTAGTTGCTTTAGGTGTAGAGTTAGGTTATTTATTTGACTTTTTTCTTGTTTCTTGAGGTGTGCCTGTATTGCTATGAACTTTCCCCTTAGGACTGCTTTTACCGTGTCCCACAGGTTTTGGGTTGTTGTGTTTTCATTTTCATTCGTTTCTATGCAAATTTTGATTTCTTTTTTGATTTCTTCTGAGATTTGTTGGTTATTCAGCAGCGTGTTGTTCAGCCTCCATATGTTGGATTTTTTAATAGTTTTTCTCCTGTAATTGAGATCTAATCTTACTGCATTGTGGTCAGAAAAGATGCTTGGAATGATTTCTATTTTTTTGAATTTACCAAGGCTAGCTTTATGGCCCAGGATGTGATCTATCCTGGAGAAGGTTCCATGTGCACTTGAGAAGAAGGTGAAATTCATTGTTTTGGGATGAAATGTCCTATAGATATCAATTAGGTCTAACTGGTCTATTGTATCATTTAAAGTTTGTGTTTCCTTGTTAATTTTCTGTTTAGTTGATCTATCCATAGGTGTGAGTGGGGTATTAAAGTCTCCCACTATTATTGTGTTATTGTTAATTTCTTCTTTCATACTTGTTAGCATTTGTCTTACATACTGCGGTGCTCCCGTGTTGGGTGCATATATATTTATAATTGTTATATCTTCTTCTTGGATTGATCCTTTGATCATTATGTAGTGACCATCTTTGTCTCTTTTCACAGTCTTTGTTTTAAAGTCTATTTTATCTGATATGAGTATTGCTACTCCTGCTTTCTTTTGGTCCCTATTTGCATGGAAAATCTTTTTCCAGCCCTTCACTTTCAGTCTGTATGTGTCCCCTGTTTTGAGGTGGGTCTCTTGTAGACAACATATGTAGGGGTCTTGTTTTTGTATCCATTCAGCCAGTCTTTGTCTTTTGGTTGGGGCATTCAACCCATTTACGTTTAAGGTAATTACTGATAAGTATGACCCCGTTGCCATTTACTTTATTGTTTTGGGTTCAAATTTATACACAATTTTTGTGTTTCCTGTCTAGAGAATATCCTTTAGTATTTGTTGGAGAGCTGGTTTGGTGGTGCAGAATTCTCTCAGCTTTTGCTTGTCTGAAAAGCTTTTGATTTCTCCTTCATACTTGAATGAGATCCTTGCTGGGTACAATAATCTGGGCTGTAGGTTATTTTCTTTCATCATTTTAAGTATGTCTTGCCATTCCCTCCTGGCTTGAAGAGTTTCTATTGAAAGATCAGCTGTTATCCTTATGGGAATTCCCTTGTGTGTTATTTGTTGTTTTTCCCTTGCTGCTTTTAATATTTGTTCTTTGTGTTTGATCTTTGTTAATTTGATTACTATGTGTCTTGGGGTGTTTCGCCTTGGGTTTATCCTGTTTGGGACTCTCTGGGTTTCTTGGACTTGGGTGATTATTTCCTTCCCCATTTTAGGGAAGTTTTCAACTATTATCTCCTCAAGTATTTTCTCATGGTCTTTCTTTTTGTCTTCTTCTTCTGGGATCCCTATGATTCGAACGTTGTAGCGTTTAATATTGTCCTGGAGGTCTCTGAGATTGTCCTCATTTCTTTTAATTCGTTTTTCTTTTATCCTCTCTGATTCATTTATTTCTACCATTCTATCTTCTAATTCACTAATCCTATCTTCTTCCTCTGTTATTCTACTATTTGTTGCCTCCAGAGTGTTTTTAATTTCACTTATTGCATTATTCATTATATATTGACTCTTTTTTATTTCTTCTAAGTCCTTGTTAAACCTTTCTTGCATCTTCTCAATCCTTGCCTCCAGGCTATTTATCTGTGATTCCATTTTAATTTCAAGATTTTGGATCAATTTCACTATCATTATTCGGAATTCTTTATCAGGTAGATTCCCTATCTCTTCCTCTTTTGTTTGGTTTGGTGGGCATTTATCCTGTTCCTTTATCTGCTGGCTATTCCTCTGTCTCTTCATCTTGTTTAAATTGCTGAGTTTGGGGTGTCCTTTCTGTATTCTGGCAGTTTGTGGAGTTCTCTTTCTTGTGGCGTTTCCTCGCTGTGTGTGGGTTTGTACAGGGGGCTTGTCAAGGTTTCCTGGTTAGGGAAGCTTGTGTCGATGTTCTGGTGGATGGAACTGTATTTCTTCTCTCTGGAGTGTAATGAAATGTCCAGTAATGAGTTATGAGATGTCTATGGTTTTGGGGTGACTTTGGGCAGCCTGTATCTTGAAGCTCAGGGCTGTGTTCCTTTGTTGCTGGAGAATTTGCTTGGTATGTCTTGCCCTGGAACTTGTTGGCCCTTGTGTGGTGCTTGGTTTCAGTGTCGGTATGGAGGCATTTGATGAGCTCCTGTCAATTAATGTTCCTTGGAGTCAGGAGTTCCCTGGAGTCAGGGTTTGGACTTAAGCCTCCTACTTCCAGTTATCGGTCTTAATTTTACAGTAGTTTCAAAACTTCTCCTTCTATACAGCACCACTGATAAAACATCTACGTTAAAGATGAAAAGTTTCTCTACTGTGAGGGTCACTCAGAGAGGTTCACAGTGTTACATGGAGAAGAGAAGTGGGAGGAGGGAGTTAGAGGTGACCCAAATGAGATGAGGTGGAATCAATAGTGGAGAGAGTGGGCTATCCAGTAGTCACTTCCTTATGTGCACTCCACAACTGGACCACTCAGAGATGTTCACGGAGTTATACAGGGAAGAGAAGAAGGAGGCAGGAGACAGAGGTGGCCAGAAGGATAAAAGGGGGAAATGAAAAGGAGGGAGACAGATCCAGCCAGTAATCAGTTCCTTAAGTGTTCTCCACCGTCTGGAACACACAGAAATTCACAGAGTTGGGTAGAGTAGAGAGGGGTTAGGGAGGAGATACAGGTGACCTGGTGGAGAAAATGGAGAGTCCAAAGGGAGAGAGAGCAGTCAGGCCAGTAATCTCGTACACTATTGAAAAATGGGTCCTGAAGATTGGGTTCTTAAAGGTACAAAATTGGTAACAAATACATAAAAACAAAAATTAGAAATCTAGAGTAGAGTTTGGAATTTCAAAAATGCGATGTTAATGAAAAGAAGAAGGAAAAGAAAGAGAGAAAAAACGAACAAAGAAAAACAAACAAGGTCGTGAAAGTAATAAAGAAACTACAGGTACAAAATTGATAACTAATACCAAAAAGCAAAAATTAAAAATCTAGAGTAGAGTTTGGAATTTCAAAAATACAACGTTAAAAAAAAAAAAGAAGAAGAAGAAGAAAAATAAAGAGAGAAAACAAACAAACCAACAAAAACAATGTCGCAAAAATTATAAAGAAAATACAGGTACAAAATTGATATCAAATACCAAAAAGCATAAATTAAAAATCTTGAGTAGAGTTTGGAATTGCAGATATATGATGTTATATAAAAGAAGAAGAGAAAGAAACAGAGGAAAAAAAAAGTCACAGAAATTATGAAAAAAACTATAGGTACAAAATTGATAGCATATATCAAAAGGCTAAAATTAAAAATCTAGAGTACAGTTTGGAATTTCAAAAATACAATGTTAAAGAAAAGAAGAAAAAGAAAAAAGAAAAAAAAAAAAAAAAAAAACCACGGTCAAAAAATTATAAAATATATATATGAAGTTTGCTGAAGAAGAAAAAAAAAAAATAGGGTCTTTTTTTTTTTTTTTTTTGCAAAGTAATAGTTATAAAAGTGAAAATTAAAGGACAATAGAGGACTTAAAATTTTTTTTTTCTTTTTTAATTAAAAAAAAAAAAGAAAGATTGATCGTAAAAATAGTAAAAATATATCTAGGTCTTTCTCTGGTTTTGTTGTGAGTATTGTGGGTTCAGTTCATTTTTGGCAGTTCCTTAGTCCGACTTATATTTCTCAAGATCTATAGGCCCCTTCCTATGTAATCCGTAGTAACCACAGGGTTTTAATCTATGGCCTGTAGCTTCCTAGGCGTTTCCCTCTGTTACAGCTTCTTCTGTTTGCTGGTCTCTTCAGTGTCTGGTTCCCGCCCTGACACAAAGGGGATGGTTGAGGACACTATTTTTTTTTTTTTTTTTTTAAATTTAGGCTCACTTGTTCAGCCGCGCTGTGGGGAGGGAGGGAGGGATGCTGCAAACAGATAACACTGGCGTGCGCTCGCAGTGCCTCAGCCACACTGGGTCTGCCCCCGCTCACGGCGTGTGTAGCCTCCGTGCCCACACTGCTCGGGCTCTAGGTTGTTCCGCCGGGAACAATCAGAGGCCGGCCCTGGGCTGAGCTCCCAGGTCCAAGCTGCTCAGGTTCAGGCACTCGGGTAGTCCTCAGAGGCGCAGACTCGGTTGGGCCTGCGTTTTGTGCTCTTCCCAGATCCGAGCAGCTCAGGTGATGTGTTTGGCGGGCGCCAATGCTGCGACTTATCGCCTCCCCACCACTCGGTTATCTGGGTGTAAAACCGGCGCACCTTCTCAGGCAGATGTTGACCGTCCAGACCCCCAAGAAGTTTTAGTTAGCAAAGAAGCCTGCTTACAGTTTTATAGATAGTGTCTCTCTGGGGCTGCGATTGCCCCCTTCCAGCTCTGGCTGCCTGTCACCGGAGGGGGAAGGTCTGCAGCCGGCTATCTCTGCTCAGTCCTTTGTTCCGTGCGCGGGCCTGGCGGTGTCTTAGGTTAGGGCTGGCTTTTCGCGTGGTAGATATCCCACAGTCTGGTTTGCTAGCCCAAATTATTTCGCTCAGATAGCGCTCAGGACATTCGGGTGGATTCTTACTCTAAGGGACACAGCCCGCGCCCCGCTTCCCTGCCCAGCCCCCGCTTGCTAATGCCGTGTGCAGGCGTCTGCGCTGCTTCTCCGCTGGGGAAGTTACCGTAGGGCTCACAATCCGTGATTTTTAATTGTTTATTTTTTTTCCCCTCCCTTTTATGTTGCCCTCTGTGCTTCCAAAGCTCGGCACAGATTCGGCAGTGAGAGGGTTTCCTGGTGTTTGGAAACTTCTCTCTTTTTAAGACTCCCTTCCCGGGACGGAACTCCGTCCCTCCCTCTTTTGTCTCTTTTTTTGTCTTTTATATTTTTTCCTACCTCCTTTCGAAGAGTTGGGCTGCTTTTCTGGGTGCCTGATGTCCTCTGCCGGCATTCAGAAGTTGTTTTGTGGAATTTACTCGACGTTTAAATGCTCTTTTGATGAATTTGTGGGGGAGAAAGTGTTCTCCCCGTCCTACTCCTCCGCCATCTTGGCTCCTCCCCCCTCTAAGATTTTAGCTCTGCAATCTCTTTTAAATCACCTAACTTCTATGAGTTTCATTTCCCTTATCTTTCAAATAGGAATAACAGTTCTTGTCTGATCATACTCAACAAATTTTCCTGGAAAAGTTCTCAAGAATCAAATCATGGTAATATGTAGCAAGTTGTTCACTACTGTCAAGGGTTGAACAGGCATATGGAATTATTATATGTGATCATTTTTCAGAGCTTTAAACTGTCTAAATAACATTTTTTTTTAACTTTTATAAATTAAAGACAATATTTTCTATTTTTTCTTTCATGTATGAAACTTGCTAGAAAACCTCTAGACAAAATGTGGTGAGTTTTATCAGTCAAGGTATTAGGGGGAAATATTGTCATGTCTCTTTCTATCAATTAATATATATATATATATATATATATATATATATTTTTTTTTTTACCTTTTCATAAATCAGCTTTATGTTATGTGAAAAAAAATTCTTCCCTCCTCCTTTCCTTTTGAAGTGCTTTTAGGAGCAGGTGGCATAGCTTCAGTGGGCTCTCTCTCCCTTGAGGCAGGTCTGGTATTGATCAGCACCAAAATGAATGTCCTGCTCTCAACAGTCCCTCATATTGATCATCTGCCCACTTCAACAACTAAAGCAGACAGAGAGTTATATATTTTACTTTAGGGTTCAGTTTTGGAACAGGCTTTTTTTTTTTTTTTTTTTAATTTGCCTTTGATCTAGAATCCAGGTCCTCTATGGGCTTTGCCTTCATTTCTTCTGAATGTATGGAGTTCTCATTACAGAAGATTTTCAGATAACTTTTTTGACTGGCAAATAAGGAGAATGAGTTAAAGAAAAAAGACAGAACAGAAATCTATGGGTAGATCTAGCTAAATAAATTATGAAAGAAAATTTGAAAACTTATTTGAGAAAAGTTAAAAATAAACAAAAAACATCTCACGTTTAGCAACCATAAGTTAAAGGAAAAAAGTCGCTTTAACTCTTTTAACAACTGTCTATGAAGTGACAGCTATATACCAGCCAGGCATTGCTCATACCACATGGGATACAGTGATGGCCAAGACAAGTGTGGTCCTTGGCCGAACTTAAATCGTCATTCTTCCAAATGTCCACATGCTAGTTACTCTGTTACGTTGAGTGTTTTGCTCTTGTCCATAATTCAACTGAGACTGACTCATACACTTATATAATTTCTTCTTCTTTCCATCAGAAAGGTTTAGTTGTTCATTTACTCTACTTAGTATGGGGGACACAAAAAATAAAATAATTCTTTCCTTTAGGATTTTGTAATCTTTTGACATAAGAAATTCTCCACACTTAGTAGTTCACAATCTGGACCAACTTGACACAAATATATAAAGATTTACAGAGGTTTTTTGATCCTATGGCCATTCTGGATCATCTTTTGTGGTAATAAGACAAGGGTGCCTGCAAGGTCTTGAATCCTAGGCAGTGAGACTTCCCTGCTAAATTGTTAGGTCGGTAAAACTCTCCTTAAGTTGCTGTGCTAGGGTTGGACTTTCTCTCCAGCTTGACTTCTGGGTCTTTGGGTAGGGTTGCCTAGGTTGATCCTTCCCTGTGCATCCCTCAGTCATGAGGCTGAGCAGTACAGTTTCAGGATGAATTCCGTACTTTTTCTTGACATCCATCCTAGCAAACCTTTTCCCCTATGCTCTTTCCATATAGAAAATCCAGAGCTTCTAAATTGCCCCCACTGCCTCCTTCAAATTCCCTTTCGTTCTCCCTCTTTTATGACACAGTAAGGCATGTCGAGTCTTGAAAAAGGTTATCTTTTTGAGCCTGTGCAGTACACAGGTTTGCCTTTTCATTCCTTCTCAGTGAAGATCTCCTCCTCTCCTTACTATGAGATAAAGAAATACTGACGAGTTCTTTCTATTTCCAAATGCAGGTTAGGGGGACATAAATTGAGTTTCCTGGAGATAATCCTAGAACAAGTATTTGAGGGATGCCCAGACTCTGCTGTGATGATTTAATTTTTGTCCAGTAATGTACACTGGGAGTTTATGGACTTAATTATTGATCAGAGAGCCAGAACAGATTATAACTGAAGCTTGAGGAGGATATAAGAGGTAATGGGTTGAAACAAATCTATTGAAGTGTGGAAATTAAAAAATTGTTCCTACTCTCCAGTCAACAGTGGATTAGCGTTTTCCTAAAGATGGCATAAGAGGTAGATCAATGCATCTACTCCTCAAGTGACCATTTTAAAAGGTAGAAGTAAGGAACAGGACACATTGCTCATGGTCATTTGTAAGAGTAGGGGAAAAAAACAAAAACAAAAACAAAAACACCTCAGAAGGTGCTGTGACTGAATTATGCTCCACCCAAATTCATATGTTGTAGCCATAATCTCCAATGTGACTCCCTCTGAAGACAGAATCTTTAGGAATGAATTATGGTTAATAAGTTTGGAGCCCTAATCTGATAAGACCATAGTATTGTAAGATGAGGAAGAAAAAGAGACTCCTTCTCTCTCTCTAACTCCCTCATTATTCAGTCTCCATCATCTGCAGACACATGTGAATGTAGCTATATGAAAGTCAGGGACAGTTCTCACCAGGAACCAAATGGATTAAAAAAAAAAAAAATTCTATTCTTTAAGCCACCCAGACTATGGTAAATTTTAGGACAGCCTGAGCAAACTAAGATGAAAAGAAGTCCCTCAGAAAATTTGTTCTTATTGGCCAGAACAGTATCACATGCCTACTTCTATGCCAAGTAGATTCACTTCCAAGAGCAATCCATAGCTTAAACCAGTGGCTTTCACCCAGTTGAGAGGGGCTTATTTTCCAGGGGACACTTTGCAATGGCTGGAGAAGTTATTTTTCATTGTCACAGGCCACACTTCACAAGAAGGGGGGAAGTACTGCTGTAATCTATCAGTAAAGTTCAAAGATACTTTGAAATATCTTAACAATGAATGAAAGCACAAAGAATTATCCTGATCAAAGTTGCAGTAATTGGGAGGCTGAGAAACCATAGGTGAATCATCAACATTGTCACAAATCTTTTGAGTTTTGTGTTAACATATATACTGAATATTAAAATGATATACTGACATATAAAGATGAATGCCATTCCTATATTCCTTGAGAAGCTCAACAAAGAGCCCAGAGAAAGCTAGTAGCCTGAAAGAGCCCTATAAACCTCAACAAGGAAGATACAAGATGCCCCGTGTGAATTATTATTTTTTTATTGAAGGATCATTGCTTTACAGAATTTTGTTGTTTTCTGTCAAACCTCAACATGAATCAACAATGGGTACACATATACACCCTCCCTTTTGAACCTCCCTCCCATCTCCCACACCATCCCACCCCTCTCAGTTCAGTTCAGTTCAGTTCAGTCGCTCAGTCGTGTCCGACTCTGCGACCCCATGAATCTCAGCACGCCAGGCCTCCCTGTCCATCATCAACTCCCGGAGTTCACTCAAACTCACATCCATTGATTTGGTGATGCCATCCAGCCATCTCATCCTCTGTCGTCCCCTTTTCTTCCTGCCCCCAATCCCTCCCAGCATCAGAGTCTTTTCCAATGAGTCAACTCTTCGCATGAGGCGGCCAAAGTATTGGAGTTTCAGTTTTAGCATCATTCCTTCCAAAGAACACCCAGGGCTGATCTCCTTTAGAATGGATTGGTTGGATCTCCTTGCAGTCCAAGGGACTCTCAAGAGTCTTCTCCTCTAGATTGATACAAAGCCCCTGTTTGAGTTTCCTGAGCCACAGAGCAAATTCCATATGTAATTACCATTACATATGGTAATGTAAGTTTCCATGTTACCATTTTCATACATCTCACCTTCTCTTCCCCTCTCCCTATGTCCGTAAGTCTAGTCTCTATGTCCGTTTCTCCATTGTTGCCCTGTAAGTAAACTCTTCAGTACCATTTCTTTAGCTTCTGTATATATGCATTAGAATGCCATATTTGTCTTTCTGACTCTTTTCACTCTGTATAATAGGTTCTAGGTTCATCCACCTCATCAGAACTGACTCAACTGTATTCCTTTTATGGCTGAGTAATATTCCATTGTGTATATATACCACAACTCCTTTATCCATTCCTCTGTGGATGGACATCTAGGTTGCTTCCATGTTCCAGCTGTTGTAAATAGTGCTGCAGTGAACAATGGGATACATGTGTCTCTTTCAGTTTTGGTTTCCTCAGGGTGTGTGCCTGGGAGTGGGATTGCTGGGTCATAAGGTGGTTTTATTCCTAGATTTTTAAGAAATCTCCATACAGTCTCCCATAGTGACTGCATCAATTTACATTCCCACCAACAGTGCAAGAGCATTCCCTTTTCTCCACACCCTCTCCAGCATTTATTGTTTGCAGACTTTTTGATGATGACCTTTCTGACCAGTGTGAGGTGATATCTCATTGTGGTTTTGATTTGCATTTCTCTAATAATGAGTGATGTTGAGCATCTTTTCATGTGTTTGTTAGCCATCTGTATGTCGTTTTTGGAGGAATGTCTGTTCAGTGTGAATTATTGACCTGAGAGCAGATTCCTAGCTAGTGTTTGCTAGGAAATTGCTTGCTCCTATACACCTCTTTGGAAGTGATAATGCTACTGACTTTATGTCTGGTCTTTCCCATCAGACACACTGTGTCTCTTGTCCATTCATTCTGATGATGAGCCCTGCAGGGATTGGAGGTTAGTAAGAGGAATAGAGAGTTCAAATTGCCAACATCTGCTGGATCATCGAAGAAGCAAGAGAGTTCCAGAAAAACATTTATTTCTGCTTTATTGACTATGCCAAAGCCTTTGCCTGTGTGGATCACAATAAACTGTGGAAAATTCTTGAAGAGATGGGAATACCAGACCACCTGACCTGCCTCTTGAAAAACCTATATTCAGGTCAGGAAGCAACAGTTAGAACTGGACATGGAACAACAGACTGGTTCCAAATAGGAAAAGGAGTATGTCAAGGCTGTATATCGTCACCCTGCTTATTTAACTTCTATGCCAAGTACATCATGAGAAACGCTGGACTGGAAGAAGCACAAGCTGGAATCAAGATTGCCGGGAGAAACATCAATAACCTCAGATATGCAGGTGACACCACCCTTATGGCAGAAAGTGAAGAGGAACTAAAAAGCCTCTTGATGAAAGTGAAAGAGGAGAGTGGAAAAGTTGGCTTAAAGCTCAACATTCGGAAGATGAAGATCATGGCATCTGGTCCCATCACTTCATGGCAAATAGATGGGGAAACAGTGTCAGACTTTATTTTTGGGGGCTCCAAATACACTGCAGATGGTGACTGAAGCCATGGAATTAAAAGACTCTTACTCCTTGGAAGGAAAGTTATGGCCAACCTAGATAGCATATTCAAAAGCAGAGACATTACTTTGCCAACAAAGGTCCATCTAGTCAAGGCTATGGTTTTTCCAGTGGTCATGTATGGATGTGAGAGTTAGACTGTGAAGAAAGCTGAGCACTAAAGACTTGATGCTTTTGAACTGTGGTGTTGGAGAAGACTCTTGAGAGTCCCTTGGACTGCAAGGAGATCCAACTAGTCCATTCTGAAGAAGATCAGCCCTGGATATTCTTTGGAAGGAATGATGCTAAAGCTGAAACTCTAGTACTTTGACCACCTCATGTGAAGAGTTGACTCATTGGAAAAGACTCTGATGCTGGGAGGGATTGGGGGCAGGAGGAAAAGGGGACAACAAAGGATGAGATGGCTGGATGGCATCACTGACTTGATGGACGTGAGTCTGAGTGAACTCCAGGAGTTGGTGATGGACAGGGAGGCCTGGCGTGCTGCGATTCATGGGGTCGCAAAGAGTCGGACACGACTGAGTGACTGAACTGAGCTGAGTGGAAAGGGGAGAGGTGAAAGCGAGAGGGTAAATGGTAGCCTATCATTCTCCTGGACCACACTCAGCAATGATCCACATCTCTCCCACACAGATCGTCATAACATCTCTCTCTTATCCTGCCCAGATTTCAAATGTGAACTCCAATCTAATGGCTCCTGAGGTTGTGTGTGAGATCAAGGTGAGAGGTGCCTTTGCAAAGCCCACCCAGCCTTTCATTCTTTTGCATGTATCTCTGACTCTACATCTCAATCCCAGCCCGTAAGATATTTTTCTCATGTGGTATAATGTTTAACTGTACTGTGGGGAAGCACTTAAGTTAGGAAAATCCCTCTATCATTACCTCTTTCAGAATTAAGAGTAATAGCAAAGGGCCACTGTGTTCTCTCTCATGTGTGTGTGTGTATGTTTGCTCTTTCATATCCCAGTCTTTGCAACCCCCGGACTGTAGCCCCCACCCCCATCCCCCAGTCTCCTCTGTCCATGGACTTTTCTAGGCAGGAATACTGGAATGGGTTGCTATTTCCTACTCCAGGGAACTCTTCCCAACCCAGGGATCAAACCCAGGTCTCCCACACTTTAGGCAGATACTTTACCTCCTGAGCCACAAGGGAAGGCTACTTTTTAAGGATACTCCTCATGTATAAGATTCCCTATTGCAATGGCCTGAATAAGATCACCTCATTAATGTGTGGTAGACTTCATCTCTCTCTCTGAATATGTAGGAAGACTGGCTGTTACTCATTAGGCATTCTTTGATGTCTACTGTTTATGGCATACATTTTATGCCTTCAGTCATTTTAGTCTCTGGATTTTGATTTTAAGGAGAAAAAAACATTTCTCTAAAGATCCTTTCATTGATGCAAAATCTGTACCAAGAATTTAAGTGTCTGAAACACGATGATAAAGCAATTACATTTTCTGTCTTGCATGTCTGTTGCTACTTTTCTACCCAGAAGAAGTATGGGTTGCCCTCACAATTACATAACTGAATAAGTAATGGGTAAAAAGAAGCAGAGGTTAATATTTTTAAAATATTTCTTGTTGAATGAAGATTTAATAAGAAAATGTATATGAAATACTTAGAGAAGTTTCTGGTATATAAGAAGAGTCTAATAAATTTAACTTTTATTATTATCGTGACCATTTATCATTATCTTTGTGAAATCTTTCTGTCATTGGTGAATTTTAGGTAATTTGGCTTCAGTCACGGTCTCTTTTAATCTTTATTATCTTCATTATTTTAAAACTTACTTATACTAGGATCTTTGATCACAAACTAGTGTAATCACCTAAAAGGTTTTGGCACCTCCTGAAGTAAAGGAGAGACATTTTTAAAGTCTAAATGTAATCTTTCCAGTGCTTTTGGTTTATCCTCAAGAAGAAAAGCATAATATAAGAAGGTAAAAGAAGGATTATTGTGTGGGAAGATATAATACCAACCTTGGAAAAGAATTTTTAAAACTGAAATTTGCAAGAGCCAGAAGCTTTGAAAAAAATCTTAAGTAAAGTTTTTGTGTGGTCTCTGGCTTAGAACACAAAATCTGGAGGAAATTATCATTGAAGCAAACAGTAGGATCTGAGCTTTGTCCGACACAGTCTGAGAAGTTAGAAATTAATGTCAGCTATAGATGAAACTGTCAGGCCAAAGAATAATTGGGAACATTTAGAAGGGAAATATGATGGAGCCTAATGCAGAACTTTAGGATCGCTTAAGAAACTTCATAAAAAACAGGTTTCGTTATAAATAGTTTTGAAGTTTAATTCACTAATATTTTTCCTTGTTTTAAAACCATTGTTTATATAATGGAAAGTATAGGTAAGCATTGACAGTCATACTAGTACAAACATGTATATATATATTCTAATAATTTTTTCATATTCAATACATTTTTTTTTCTGAGAAAAACACTTCCTGAAGAAATGAACAGCAATCTACTTTTCATGTACTGCAACATAATTTGCCAAATAAAAAGAAATCACATCCCTTGATAGTGATATTTTTTAAATACCACAAGATTGCATAATCTATTACATGAAAGTCAAATCTTGAAGTGGCATTTTACAGATTTTAAAGTCATTCTACTGGACAAGATTGCATGGAATTAAAAGGGAAAGTTAGATGAAAACACACAGTAGATTGGAATAGACTTAATTTTTATTCTTTCTGAAACATTGCCTTTTTATCTAAAAGGTTTAGACCATAATCGGAGTGGACTATTATAACTGCAAGGGAAGATGTATTTCAAGGAACAGCAATATATTGTCTGGAGTAAACGCATAAGGGTAATTGGACTAGATTTTTGGGAGCTATTTTACATCTCTGAAAGTTGTGGATGACAGAGAGCAATGCAACACAATCCTTGACTATAGACTTGCAAATGTTTTCTGTCCAGTGGAAGCTGATTGCCTTTCCTTCCTCTTCTACCTGGGAAAAGTCAGTGTTCATCTATTTTTACATTAATTTCAACAGTCTTTTCTCCATACAAATGTATATATACATACATTCTGCTGCTGCTAAGTCGCTTTAGTCATGTCCGACTCTGTGCGACCCCATAGATGGAAGCGTACTATATAGACTTCTTCTTTGAAAAAACTATGACATCTACTTGGTTCTCTAATTAATTAATTAAACATCAAATTTTTTTGTAATATCTGTGGTAAAGTGATGCTCTTACTTGTTTTTTAAAAATAAAATTTGGTATTAATATAATTTATGCAGACGTGCAATGAACAATACAGCTTTACTCAGTTATCAATCTGGGGAAGAGTCTTTAATTCCACTTCAATTTGTTGCATATCCAATCTGTGTGCAGATGCAAACTCCCTGTTGGGGCTTTCTTGATAGTTCAGTTGGTAAAGACTCTGCCTGCCATGCAGGAGACCTGGGTTGTATCCATGGGTTGGGAAGATCCCCTGGGAAGGGCAAGGCTACCCACTTCAGTATTCTTGCCTGGAGAATAAGCAGGGCAACGGCTAATAGAGTTTTGCCAAGAGAACACACTGGTCATAGCAAACACCCTCTTCCAACAACACAAGAGAAGACTCTACACATGGACATCACCAGATGGTCAACACCAAAATCAGATTGATTATATTCTTTGCAGCCAAAGATGGAGAAGCTCTATACAGTCCACAAAAAACAAGACTGGGAGCTGACTGTGGCTCAGATCATGAACTCCTTATTGCCAAATTTAGACTTAAATTGAAAAAAGTAGGGAAAACCACTAGACCATTCAGGTCTGACCTAAATCAAATCCCTTATGATTATACAGTGGAAGTGAGAAATAGATTTAAGGGACTAGATCTGATAGATAGAGTGCCTGATGAACTATAGACGGAGGTTAGTGACATTGTACAGGAGACGGGGATCAAGAACATCCCCAAGAAAAAGAAATGCAAAAAAGCAAAATGGCTGTCTGGAGAGGTCTTACAAATAGCTGCGAAAAGAAGAGAAGCAAAAAGCAAAGGAGAAAAGGAAAGATATAAGCATCTGAATGCAGAGCTCCAAACAATAGCAAAGAGATATAAGAAAGTCTTCCTCAGTGATCAATGCAAAGAAATAGAGGAAAACAACAGAATGGGAAAGACTAGCTATCCTTCAAGAAAATTAGAGATACCAAGGGAACATTTAATGCAAAGATGGGCTCGATAAAGGACAAAAATGGTATGGACCTAACAGAAGCAGAAGATAATAAGAAAAGGTGGCCAATACAATATTGTAAAGTTAAAAAATAAAATAAAATAAAAAAATAAAAATAAATAAATAAAAATCAAAAAAATAAATAAATAAAAGTGAGCTCTCCTCCCCTGGCAAAAAGAAAAAAAAAAAAAAAAAAGAAAAAGTGGCAAGAATAAACAGAAGAACTGTACAAAAAAGAAAGGCAATGCCAAAGAATGCTCAAACTACCACACAATTGCACTCATCTCACATGCTAGTAAAGTAATGCTCAAAATTCTCCAATCCAGGCTTCAGCAATACGTGAACCATGAACTTGCAAATGTTCAAACTGATTTTAAATAAAGCAGAGGACCCAGAAATCAAATTGCCAACATCCGCTGGATCATCAAAAAAGTAAGAGAGTTCCAGAAAAACATCTATTTCTGCTTTATTGACTATGCCCAAAGCCTTTGACCATGTGGATCACTATAAACTGTGGAAAATTCTGAAAGAGAAGGGAATACCAGACCACCTGACCTGCCTCTTGAGAAACCTATATACAGGTCAGGAAGCAACAGTTAGAACTGGCCATGGAACAACAGGCTGGTTCCAAATAGGAAAAGGAGTATGTCAAGGCTGTATATTGTCAACCTGCTTATTTAACTTCTATGCAGAGTACATCATGAGAAATGCTGGACTGGAAGAAACACAAGCTGGAATCAAGATTGCCAGGAGAAATATCAATAACTTCAGGTATGCAGATGACACCACCCTTATGGCAGAAAGTGAAGAGGAACTCAAAAGCCTCTAGATGAAAGTGAAAGAGGAGAGTGAAAAAGTTGGCTTAAAGCTCAACATTCAGAAAACAAAAATCATGGCATCTGGTCCAATCACTTCATGGCAAATAGATGGGGAAACAGTGGAAACAGTGGCAAACTTTGTTTCTTTGGGCTCCAAAATCAGTGCAGATGGTGACTGCAGCCATGAAATTAAGAGACACTTACTCTTTGGAACAAAAGTTATGACCAACCTAGATAGCATATTGAAAAGCAGAGACATTACTTTGCCAACAAAGGTCCATCCGGTCAAGGCTATGGTTTTTCCAGTGGTCATGTATGGATGTAAGAGTTGGACTGTGAAGAAAGCTGAGTGCCAAAGAATTGATGCTTTTGAACTGTGGTGTTGGAGAAGACTCTTGAGAGTCCCTTGGACTGCAAGGAGATCCAACCAGTCCATTCTAAAGGAGATCAGTCCTGAGTGTTCATTGAAGGGACTGATGCTAATGCTGAAATTCCAATACTTTGGCCACCTCATGCGAAGAGTTGACTTATTGGAAAAGACTCTGATGCTGGGAGGGATTGGGGGCAGGAGGAGAAGGGGACGACAGAGGATGAGATGGCTGGATGGCATCACCGACTCTATGGACATGAGTTTGAGTAAACTCCGGGAGTTGGTGATGGACAGGGAGGCCTGGTGTGCTGCGATTCATGGGGTCTCAAAGAGTCAGACACGACTGAGCAACTGAGCCGAACTGAATAGTCCATGGGGTCCTGAAGAGTTGGACACGACTGAGCAACTTTCACTTTTTAAATGAAGGGGCAAAGAATTAAGTTATAATTGTGCTTTACATAAGAAATTGAAAACTTCATAGATAGATTGAAGTACTAATGGTTATATCTTGAACCAGGACTTGAACTGCAAGCTTAAATAAAGCACAATGAGAACTGCTGCTTCATGTCTGGGCACACCTGAGCTCGTGAGGTGAGGGGTTTCCCAGGTGGTGCAAATGGTAAAGAACCCACCTGCAAATGCAGGAGGCGCAGGACTCAGGTTCCATCCCTGGGTCAGGAAGAACCCCTGGAGTAGGAAATGGCAACCTGCTCCAGAATTCTTGCCTGGAAAATTCCACAGACAGGAGCCTGGTGGACTACAGTCCACGGGGTCACAAAGAGTCGGACACAACTTGAGTACACCACATAAGGAGCGTGGGCAGTCCCTTGAATCACGTGGCCTTGTGTAGGGCTCTGGGAAGGTGGGCTGGATTTCAGCCTGTTTTCAGAGAAACAGGTCACCCACATGACGGGAGCACTGAGGGCCAGGGCCAGAGTGAAGCAGAGCAGGAGAGGTTCAGATAGAGCAGAGGACCTGCTCTGTCGTCCTTGGAAACATTCTTGCTTTTGACACCGCTTTTCTATTGGTTATAATAAATCACTTTGGATGGACCTTTAGGTAGGGAGGTTATTAATTCAATCAGTGTTTTAACAAATCATTTTTGTTATCTATTTGTGCCTCTGGATCAAGTTTTCTCAACCGTGATGGTATTGACATTTTTCTTTCTCTCTTTTTTATTTGTTTATATGTGGACCACTTTTAAAGTCTTACTGAATTTGTTACAATATTGTTTCTGTTTTCTGTTTTGGTTCTTTTTGTGTTGGAGACATATGAGATCTTTGCTCCCCAACCAGGAATGGAACCTAAACCCCCTGCATTAAAAAGTGAAGTCAACTGCTGGACCACCAGGGAAGTCACCTACTGACGTTTTAGATAGGACAATGTTTGTTGTGTGGGGACACTCACGTGCATTATAGGCTGTTGAGTAACCTTCCTGGCTTTGACACACAAGACGCCATGACATCTTGAGTTATAACAATCAAAATGTCCCAAAATATTACCAAGTGTCCCTGTTTTAGGAATGAAGGTGGGGGTGAGTGTTCTCAGTTGAAATCCACTGCTATACATTTTTTTTTTTTTTTAGATTTGGCAATTAAACATCAATCTCATCACCCACTCTGCCCCACCCAATGAATCTTACATCTTTATTCTCTATTGTAGTTAGTGAGGTCACTGATTCACTAAGTCTCAAAGATTCGAAACTTTGCAGTCCTGTAATACTACTTATTCCTTCCATTAATTTATGTATCTGATTTTGGCTGTGCTGGGTGTTTGTATGGACCCGAGGGCTTCCCTAGTCATGGCATGCAGGCTTAGTTGCCTGGGGCCTTGTGAAATCTTAGATCCCTGCCCAGGGATGGAATCCCTGTCTCCTGCATTGGAAGGCACATTCTTAACCACTGGATCACCAGCAAAGTCCCTACTTATTCCTTACTTTTAAGTCTTATCCCTTGCAAAGTCCTACTGACCTTCTATCAGACATATCACTCTAATTTGATCATGTCTTTGCAGTTGCATTCAGTTCAGTTCAGTTCAGTTGCTCAGTCATGCCCTACTCTTTGCAACCCCATGAATCGCAGCACGCCAGGCCTCCCTGTCCATCACCAACTCCCGGAGTTCACTCAGACTCACGTTCATTGAGTCAGTGATTCACCTTACCACTATGTTAGTTCAGTTTATTGGCCTTTACCCACATGCTTTCAATAAGCTTTGTCCTAATTTTTCTCTCTTTTTTTGGTTTATTAACCTCTTGCTCTCAAATTTGCACTCTTAATGATTCAAGTTTCATGAAACCATGCAAATATAAAACTAAGCAACTTTAAAAGTAGTTAAGATCTGCTGATTGCCAATTGCTAGGAAAGAAAAAAAATCATTAAATTAATTTCTTAATAAGGCTAGCTAAATTTCTTGCTTACTACAGTGAGCGAGGTCAGGATTTTGACAATTTTAGTAGCATCTCCAAAGTGGAAGGTCAAAGACAGAATGTATATAAACTTGGAGGGGTGCTTTAGTTGAATAATCCAGGGCAGGGATCCTATTGGCATCAACCAAAGTTCATGATCTTATAGTCCACAACTGAAAGATACAGGAGACAAATGTCTTAAAGTGAGTTTTAGAAGTATAAACAGCTCTATGAGTCAAGTGGTTTGAGAAAGTGTCATCTACCTTGACAGATGAAAGTTGTTCAAATAAATAGATTTTTAGGAGGTTTCTGAAGCAAATAATAAAGTTACTTGCAGCTCCTTCTCCTTGGCAAGAATTTCCTGAAATAGTAAAAGCATGCTTATGTAGTAGACCATAACCTGAGTGGTTATAGGTAGTCTCAATTCAGAAGTCCCAAATTTCTAATGTGATCAGTGAGACTTACACAAGGTCTTGCCCAAACTTCTATCTTTGTGTGCAGATGAAACTGGAATCCCTCTCTCCTATTCAAGCCATGAGTAAAATATTGTGCCATCATGGTGTGCTTTTTCACCTCCTAATCATTTTACAGAAAAGAGAAAGAGAGAAATGGGAAGATGGTATAAAGGTAGAAAAAAATAGAAAGAGAGAAAAAGATACTAGGTTGCAAAACTTTCTTAGACATTTTCTCTCTGTCATATCAGTTAAACTTCATAGCAATTCCTTAGAGGTAATTATTACACTTTTCAGAGGAGAAAATTAGAGTAGAGAATGAGATATGTTGTTTAAGGTTCTGCAAATGTTATATTGAAAATATTGTACTGAAACCCAGGTCAATTTGAGTCTATACCCAAGTTCTTCACAAAGTTGCACCTCTTTGTTTATTCTTTACTTGAATTCTCCCCAGACAATGTGTCATTCTCTATTCTCTGCTCTTAGGATACTTGACCTTTTCTGATACTTTAGCAGTTAGACACACAAACAGATAATGTACCAGGATGTCTCCCAAGTTAGACTGAAAGTCCATTATTGACAAGAACTAATCGTTTTATTATCTGGGATATTGCTAACATATAGCATAGAATCTGATCCTAAACCTCGAAAGAATGTTGTTATATATATATATATATATATATATATATATATATATATATGTATATATAGTGAGGCTAAATGAGTGAATTTTATACATCAGAACTTTTGACTTTGCTTAAAACTGAGTAGTTAGTTTGCCTCTATGTCTCTGTGTGTGTGAGAGAGAGAAAGACAGACAGGCAGACAATGCATTTTTGTAATCTGAATTGCATTTAAATATATCATTGCTATACGTGTTCCAAAACGGGAGAATGATTTAATGTCAAGAGCCTATGGTATAACACATATAAGAATAAAGACATTTGCTAAACGGGTTTGACATAAAATTAAGATCAGAGTATTTTAGAAGTGTATAAAAACACTTATGTTCATAAAGGCTCTAGGTGAATAGAATCAGTGATGGAGATGAAAGATGGAACACAGTAAATAATTTTCAACTGAGCCTCTTCTGTCCATATGCTGAACAGTTTTCAAGCTAACACCTACATGTGATAAATGATAAATAAGTAAAATCACTGTCAGCAGCTAGAGAATATTTGTGAAAAAGTTGGCTTAAAACTCAGCATTCAGAAAACTAAGATCATGGCACCTGGTCCCATCACTACATGACAAATAAATGGGGAAACAATGGAAACAGTCACAGACTTTATTTTTTGGGCTCCAAAATCTCTGCAGATGGTGGCTGAAGCCATGAAATTAAAAGACGCTTGCTCCTTAGAAGAAAAGCTATGACCAACCTAGACAGCATATTAAAAAGCAGAAACATACTTTGCCAACAAAGGTCCATCTAGTCAAAGCTATGGTTTTTCCAGTAGTCATGTACGGATGTGTAGTTGGACTATAAAGAAAGCTGAGCACTGAAGAATTGATGCTTTTGAACTGTGGTGTTGGAGAACACTCTTGAGAGTCCCTTGGACTGCCAGGACTGCAGTCCATCCTAAAGAAATCAGTCCTGAATATTCACCGGAAGGACCGATGCTGAAGCTGAAGTTCCAGTACTTTGGCCACCTGATGCAAAGAACTGACTCCTTAAAAAGACCCTGATGCTGGGAAAGATCAAAGGCAAGAGGAGAAGGGGACAACAGAGAATGAGAAGGTTGGATGGCATCACAAACTCAATGGACATGAGTTTGAGTAAACTCTGGGAGTTGGTGTTGGACAGGGAGGCCTGTTGTGCTGCGGTTCATGGGGTCACAAAGAGTCAGACACGACTGAGTAACTAAACTGAACTGAAATGAAAGACTATTATTATTTGTATTAATTATATTCAATCAATCAGAATAGCAATATTCCAAATGAGAGAGTCTAAAAATTATTCATAAGAGATCAGGCTGCTCTTGGTCTCTATGTTCTCCCTCTTGCCTGATTTTCTTCCTTTTTTAAAAAAATTTTTGTGAGCATCCTGAGACTCTGTCCATGTAGGGAAGATTATCCTTTAGTATGACAGAATGTAAGAGTGGTCGTTGCTGGAGACTGACTCTAATTTAAACTGACCAGAGTCCTTTTCAGTCCAAGCCTAAGTTACAAGGACTATGAATTTTTACAAGGAGTTACTGTAATGTGAAAATCTGAAAGGCTGCTTCAAAATGGCTAGTTCAAAAAGAGCCAGTTGAAGTTTATGGAGCATTGAAAATACTTTGTAGGGTAAAAAAAAAAAAAAAAAGAAAGAAAGAAAGAAAGAAATACTAAGATGAAACCCAGATGAGGATAAAAAGAACAGGGAGGAATCAGATCAAATATTTTGATAGAAAAACAAAATTACAAACCAAAGGGTGTGGGAATGACAGGGGTAGAAATCCAAACACAGAAATAGGAGACTTAAAATAAATTGATACAATCAGGGAAAAATAAACTAAATTGTTGGGCCAACTGGAAATAAAGTACTAAAATTGGAGCCATGTGTGTGACAAAGGAGCAGATGACATATGAAACATTACAGAAATTCGGCATACTCCTGAGGACGCTAAACTATTCAAAAGATACACTTAGAGGGCTCCCACATCAGCACAATGAAGACAAAAAATGGAGCAAGTGTCTTCCATTTGAATGGAGTATTTAGTGGCTCCAGAAATGCAGGGACCAGCTCACTAAAATATCATCAGTCATTTGGTCCTGGGTCACTGCAGAAGATGATGAAAGGGAGAATGTGCAATGGTCCCTGGACGGAGAGAAAGGAAAGACTGATGGACAATGAAACCACAATTATGTGAAATTTCAACATCTCTTCAAAATTAATTGTTAGGCCTCGGAGGCACAGAGTAGTAAAGACAGGAATGATGAACAGGGCAATTGACTATTTCCTGAATGAAAATGTCCCATGTTTGGATTCTCCTCCGTCTGGATCTAGCCTTACCCAACAGCCAGGATAACTTTATTTTTATTTTATTTTACGTTAGTTTAAAAATAAACTCACACTCAAAAGTGAAAGTTAAATTAGAACATATACGAAGGGATAAAATTTGCATAGAATCGTTTTCTTCTCACAGATCAATAGGAAAAACAGAGAAAGGTAAATAATTTCAGTAATTATGGGAAAAATTTGTCCTTTGTGATGAAAGGAACAAATTTCAAAGAATATTTCAAAGGCAATTGTCACAGCTGGAAGAGCTTCATTAATGCTAAAAATCAATGATGTTTTAACAACCCAACAATGATGTCCTAAGAACGCCGCATATGTTACTTGATAAGGAATGGGAAAATAAAAACATAAGTAATAAAACATGATGTTCAACAAGGAAAGACCATCCAAAATGTAGAGAAGCTGTTCAGATCAAGTAAAAATAACTTTCAAAGTTGACTTTTGTTTATTTCTGAGTCATTCTAATGGTAAGTATTTAGAAATTCACACTCTTCAAAAACTGAGACATGAAAAGAAGTTGTATCTTTCAGAAAAGTGTTATTTAAATGAAAAGTCCTTTTGTATGTGTGAGATGTATCATCATGCTTGTGAGCTTTTCAAAATTCTGTTATTCAGAATTATTATGCATTCCCTTTAGCCAAAAATCACAATGGTCTAGCCTTCTTTCTTCTAAGGAAACGTGGTGAGCACCTGTGACAGACCCCAGAGGAATGAGGTACAAATTGAACACCAGTCTTCTTTTTAATGTAAGGATTTACCTGCAGCTGTAAAATCTCGAGAAATCACTCTAAACACATCAACTTTCATTTCTTAGCTATAAACTCCAAATATATCCTTCCCACTGACTGTATTATAGAATATGTGTCCCCAGTGTTATTATATTTGTTTCCCGATTTTCTAAGTGGTCAGCATAATAACGACACAGGTTGCTGTGTCGTCCAGTAGCTAAGTTGTGTCCGACTCTTCTCGGCCCCATGGACAGAGGAGCCTGGCATGCTGTAGTCCGTGGGATTGCAAAGAGTCAGACATGACTTAGCAACTGAACAAGAACGACAACACAGCAACGCTTATTATTATGCCAGCCACTTAGAAAGTTGGGAAACGGCCTCAGACACATGTAATTGGATGGCTTCTACCTAAAGAATTATGCACTGCAGGGTATTTTGGGACAAATAACAAGTCATTCCATAAGTTAGCCATCATATCTTGGCTGAAAGCAAGCAGAAGGATAAAGCTGAGGATAAATCCTGATAACGATGATGAGACTATGTCCCTTCATGCGGACCATGGATGGAGGTCAAGTTGCACTTCCTGACTCACAGAAAAAGCTTTTCCTTTTTCTTTGCTTTGAAAATGAGAAAAATAAGGTGCAAAGCGGTTAAAAAACTTACTCAAAGACTAAATGCAAATTTTTTTTCTCACTGTATGAGAACAGAGAAGAATTATACTCACCAGTTTCAAGGCAGGGAATAGCATTTACTTAAAGATCACAAATTAATGTGTTTTTTAATGGTAATAATATTAATAACAATAAAAATAATAAAATCTTGTATACTGCTGTAAATGGAGTAAGAAATGGCAACCCAGTCCAGTATTTTTGGCTGGACGAATTCCATGGACAGAGGATCCTGGTGGACAACAGTCCATGGGGTTGCAAAGTCAGACATGACTGGGCACTCCTCAGAAGCAGAAGCATATTTCTGTAAAAGCATTACATTTTTTTTTAAAGTGCACACTTTTTATCAGCTAGCTTGAAAGCTAAGGTGATTCACTTATAAATAAGGTGGAACATAGCTTCAGGGAAGTTATTTGTGATTACAAAACTATAGTTCTTGTGTTTCCTACCTGAACTCATCTTCAACTTTGTGATGGATTATCCGGATAGTTCTCATCTTTGCCTCCCTGCGGTGCCAGGACAAGTTTATTACTCTGCTTGTGGGAGATAATCAACAAGCACTGTTGAATAAACAAATATATGAGATAAAATTCCGGGCCTCCTTCCTTCCACTCTCATTCTCTTTACTCTCTGAATCTATTCTTATGTGAAAGTTATAATGCTTTCCTCACTCTTAAATTATTTTTAATAATAATTATTACTTTTTTAAACAACGATTGCTTTTAAGATCTAGAAAACAACACCATATATATATATATATATATATATATATATATATATATGTGTGTGTGTGTGTGTGTGTGTATCTTTCTCCTAGAATCTAATAATTTCATTTCATTGCCTAAATTTATTCTAAATGTGAGTTAATTTCCTGCACTCTCAGACTGAAAACCATACCTATTCCCTATTCTTGCTGTGCCCCATTAAAAGTACAGTAGTCTGTGTCTCATCAAAGGGGTGGCTGCCCTTCAGTGGCGGGTGATGTAATTGTTGGTGTAAGTTGCATACATCTGGGGAAGGCTTTGGCAGTCTCAGCCATGAAGGTCTCTAAGATATCAGATCAGTGTGTGCACCAGTGGTAGGCAATTGCTGGAAAAACCTCCCCAGTTGGCATGTGTTTTAATGATGCATGTGGTAAAGCTGGAGCCAGTTGGCCTTTCATCTGCCCTCAATACCCTGAAGTTCTAATGATAGATAAGCCCTTTATTTTTCTTGAACTAAAACACAGAATACAAGAAGATATCTGCTAAATAAGGGTCTCATTTTACATAGATGCTGCAAGGAAAAAGACATAAAGCCAGTTTGGGCCATAACCACATTTTCAACGTTGTTTAAGAGGGACCAGTGCACACGCTGCTACAGCAATGAGCAGAACTGTGTATATTCCATGCTGCCTATGGGATCTTGAACTTTTACCAAAAGCTCAAAAGATTAATTTACTTATTTCACAGCTTGCCCAGCTGTCATTCAAGAACAACTGGGATCCTGAAAACAGAATCAAGTTCTAGCCATTTACAATATTTTTATAAAGCCAACATGAATGGTTTCCGACTGTGATACAGGCAGTCTGAGACATTTTGTAAAGAATCACAGCATCTGTGTGTCCTGTCTACTGCAGATAAGCTCTTACCTTTACAGGCAACTGCTTCTTCCTAGGATAGTCAACCAACAGAGCAACAAGAAAAGTTCCAATTTTATGTAAAAAAAAAAAATTTGCATCATTTAGAAATTATTTTATATATTTTTAAGCAGGAAGAGAAATGCTACAAAAGTCATATTACTGTGATGAAAAGAAAGTTAAATTCACTGCATTTTTGGCGAAATCAGTGGCCAATTTTGGGCATATGTGTGTGATCATTTCATTCTTCTATTTATAGTGCCCAGGAAAGGAAAGATCATTGCATCTAGCATACTCAGAAGGAAAAGCTCAAAAATTCTATCCACATAATTTCTTTCCACAAGTTGAAAAACATATGAGTTAAATAGCTTAACACTAGAAAAATGATAGGAGAGATTTCTGAGTGCTGTATCAGATGAAGGATTTTGCCATCTTTATATATATATGTATTTAATATATGTAATATGTATTTTCCTCCACTGGTACCATCTGTAATACAAACCATATAAATGCAATTTGCTGGATAATCTAGCATAACATTCTTTCTGTTTCTGCCTTAAGTATCTATATAACAAGGGCTTCCCCGGTGGTTCAGGGCAAGGAATCTGCCTGCAATGAAGGAGACATGAGTTTGATCCTTGGGTCAGGAAGATCCTCTAGAGAAGGAAATGGCAACCACTCCAGTGTCCTTGCCTGGCAAGTCCCATGAACAGAGGAGCCTGGCAGGCTGCAATTCATGGGATCACAAGAGTCAGACACAACCGAGGGGCTAAACGACAGCAATCTGTACAATAAAGCTGTATGCATCAACACTGCTCCATCACTTCCTTAGACATGCACCTGAGGACAGCAACAACGAAAGGCAGAATGTCAATATCAACCTGAACAGAAAAATACATTCCTCACATGCCCCCAACTGATATTGTTTCCTTGGAGCTGGATTTAATACATAACTGTACGTAGTTAAGAATGTGAGTCTTGGAGTTCAACCCTTTGGTTTCAAAAGCCAGTACAGTCTCTTACTAATGTCACATTAAGTAAACAATATCAGACGGAGCTGGTTCTAATGTCTCAGTAGCCGTGGGAACAAATCAAAACCCATATGCATGCGGGTTAAGTCACTTCAGTAGAGTCTCTCTGTGACCCTATGGACTGTAGCTCCTCTGTCCATGGGGTTCTCCAGGCAAGAATCCTGGAGTGGGTTGCCCAAGCCTCCTCCAGGGGATCTTCTGTATCCAGGGAGGCAACCCGCATCTCTTCTGTCTCCTGCATTGGCAGGTGGGCTCTTTATTATTAGCGTCACCTGGGAAGCCCTTGTATGTGCTTCAAGGTTAAGAAATTAAAACCCAAGCAGGAAAAATCAATGACAGATAACAAGGCTTTCCCCAAAAGACAACTGCTTAAGTGATAGCCAACCAAATAATTCCTTTGTTCTGCTTCCTTGTTTTCTCTGTAAAAGTCTCCCCAGTTCCCACCACTGGAGCACCGTTAACCACTTCCTGCCCCATTCAGAGGAGCCTGGTGGGCTACAGTCCATAGGGTCACCAAGAGTTGGACACGACTGAAGCGGTTTAGCATGCAGCAGCTCATGCCCCATTCAAATTAATTTTTGCTCAAATAACTTCTTAAAATTTTTGATATGCCTCAGTCTACCTTTTAACACCAGTTATATGTTCTCAGTCAACTTGCATCATTTTCTTTATCTTAAAGTTTGAAATAAAACAGAAAATCAGTAATGTAAACATGTAAATCTGGCTTTTTGCATAAATTCAAGAAATGTTAGCTATTTTCATTGCTAATATAAATTCCTAGTCCTTGAGATTGATATGCCTGCCTGATACCCAAATCTCCTCATTATAATTTTAACAAAATAAAGCTTCTATGTACCATCCTCAAAATAAATAAAGATGATAAAAAAACACCATATCGTAATCCCCTTGTGACCATAAATGCTGAATAAACAATTGACCAAACATTTTTTGCTTTCCTGATTAGATATCTCTAGAGCATTATTCCCTAAATTTTCACCACAAAAATCAGCTGGATGCTTTTTAAAAATATATATAGATTCTAGCCATTCATCCAGAGAGTCTCATCAGGAAGGTTTCAAATGAAGCATCCAAACCTCTGTTTTAAAGAGGGTAGAAATAATTCTTATTCAGGAAGTAGACTAAAAAAAAAAAAAAAAAAGGAACCCAAGATTTTTTAATACCTACGTATTACGCAGCTGAATTTGTTTTTTTTAGACAACATTTTAACAGCCAGGATACTTTATGTTTTGGGGTAAGTTATTTAAATTAATATAATATAGAAAACTGAACAACATAAATTTAAATTAATATTTCAGTTAAAAGAAAACTTAAAGATTCTATTCTTTAAGAAGATTTTAGCTTTTATCGAGCCCTTTGCTTCCATGATTAGCAAATTAATTTTTATACTAAACACCTAAAGATTCTCTGTACTCAGTTCAATTAAATAGAATGGTTAAATAATTCCTTGATTTTGCCATACCCCTTTCCCCACAATCCAAAACAAAAGCTGTTATTATTTTAACTAAAGTTGAAGCAAAGCCCTGTGGAAACAAATTCTGGCTTTGACTTAGTGTTCAAATCTCATGAAATGAAGTTATTTTTTCATGATTTTGCAGAAAATCATTGCAATATTGTAATTACCCTCCAATTAAAATAAATAAATAATTTTTTAAAACAACAACAAAAAGAATAAATATTTGATACTCATGCATTATTTCAATACAATGAAAACAAAAAATAATAATGTTTTCTGGAGCACTGAAAGCAACTTTTTTTTTTAAATGTACAGAAGTGGTTCTCTACCAGGTGCCAAAATACATTTTGTACTTGTAGCAATTAAAACTGCATGATACACAGGGATTCCCTGGTGCTCTCACAGCCTGAGGTCAGGACCAAGATCTCACCAAAAAAAAAAAAAAAAAAAGGATGTTAGAAACACTATGAAACAGAATGAAGAATTAGAAACAATATGAAAACTTGACCCTGCACATCAGTAGGAAGTGATGCAGTAGTCATTAAAGGGACAACAGTATTTCAACCATCTCTGATAGAAAACAAACCCCAATCCCATTCCTTACTCCAAAATAAATTCTCGTCATACTGAGGTTATAACACAAAAAAATAAATTCATAAAATTCTAAGAGAAAACATTCAAAGATCATTCAAAGTGTAATGCAAAAGACAGAAAACATTTGTAAATTTCAAATGCTTAAAAAAATCTGCATAACCTTTAAACACAGACATTAAAAAGTAAGACATCGACGCACCGAGGAATGTTTGCAAATTATGTTACAATGTGCTGATTTTCTATGTTCAACTAATGCAAAGATTATTAACAATTCAACGGAAAAATGGCCAAAAGACCAGGACATCTCTTAGTGGAGGAAAGCAGATGTCTTTCAAACCCATGAAAAGATGCTTGCTAGTAATAAGAGCAACTTTAAACTATGATTAAATATATTTTTACTTATCACATTGGAAAATATAACAAAGTTTGATATACTGTGTGGGCAAATGTATGAAAAAGAGGCACAGTGAATATAAATTGTTATAACCTTTAAAGAGCTCAGTTTTTCCATATCTATCATATAAAAAAATACACACATTTTTGGTAGAATTCCATTTCTTAGTATTCATCTATTGAATTTTCTCCACCATGAGCTCAGTACAAAGATATTCAATGTAGTAAAGTTTGTAAAAGTTAAAAAGTGAAAACAAGATAAATATCTTTCAATAGGGGAAAGCTAAGGAAAAAAAAATAGTCCATCTGTATAACAGAGTATTATGCAACTTTTGAGAATGATAAGTTCCTTCTCTCTATATGACTTCATAGCATGGTTTCCATTAAACAGTAAACAAAATACAATATATACACAAGTATAAACCTATATATGCACATAATGCATATGTAAGTACATATGTAAAAGCACATATATGCAATATATTAACATTTATATTTATAGACTAACACTCCAAGGACTTTAAAAAAATTAAAAGTCATACATTACCTCAGTCAGATAGCACATAAGATCAGCAGGGTAAGTCACTTGATAAACATGTACCCTTGATATAACATGATGAGAATAACACTTTATATCTTGGTTTTATTACCCCCAAAAAACAATATCAAACCCATGAAACTGTTCTTCTCAAACTGTCAACATTCGCAAAGCAAGGAAAGTCTTGGAAACTGTCACGGCCAAGAGGAGCTGAAGGAGATCGATGACTACATACAAGGGGTCATCCTGGGTGGGATTTTAGAAGAGCAAAGGGACATATACAAACTAAGTGAATCTGAATAAAGTATGGCCTTTATTTAACAATAATGTGTCAATACTGGTTTGTAAACTGTGAAGAATGTACCGTACAAATTTAAGATGCTGATGATAGGAGATTCTGAATATAAAATATATAGGAATTCTCTGTGCCATCTTTACAATATTTGATAAATCTAAAACTCTTCTAAAATTTTGTTTGTTTTTAAAAAGTGTCCTATGGTCTGACAATTTTATGCTAACTTGAGTAAACTGTAATACCCATTTGTTTGGTCAAACACCAGCTGCTAAGAAGGTATTTTCTTATATATGATTAACATTTAACTCAGTAGACTGAGTAAAGCAGATTACTCTTCATAATGTGGGTAGGTCTTATGCAATCAGTTGAAATACTTACAGGAAAAAACTGAGGTTCTCTTAAAAGGGGGAAAAAAAAAAACCTGCCTCCAGATCACCTTCAACTACAATACTAACTCTTACAGGGGTTTCCAGCACTCCTTTGGCCTGACTGGCAGATTTCAGACCTGCTAGTCCTTATAATCATGTGAGGCAATTCTTTAAAGTAAATCTTCCTCATTAGTGCTCTGTATCTATCTCCCTATCTCTATCTATCTATCTGTCTATGCTGTGTAAGTGACTTCAGTCACGTGCCCCACTATGGACTGCAGCCTCCCAAGGCTCCTCTGTCCATGGGATTCTCCAGGCAAGAATACTGGAATGGGTTGCCATGCCCTCCTCCAGGGAATCTTCCCAACCCAGGGATCAAACCCACATCTCCTGTGTCTCCTATCTATCTATCTACCTATTATTTATTTATCCATACGTCCTATAGGTTCTGTTTTTTGGAGAACCCCAACCAATACATATTGGATAGGAGAATAATGTGACTGAAGAACAGGGAACAAATAAAATTAGACACTTATGTTTTTAAATGCACCTTTTTCTTTTATTCAATTTTTAATAATCTCTGTTATCAACTATTTGAAAATAATAAGAAAAAAAGAAAAAAGAGTCTCCATGCCAGATAAGATCATTGATTTTTAAAATTGTCTTTATAAATTATTTAATTTGATTCTCATAGCAATTAGTTTAAGTTTGCAAAGTTAATATTATTGTTTATTTAATTTGATTCTCATAGCAATTAGTTTAAGTTTGCAAAGTTAATATTATTGTTTACATTTTACCTAATTAAAAATGGAAGCATCAGCTTAAATTCTCCAAGGAGAAATTCGTAGAACAAGGCGATGTCTGATTCCCTGTGTAGTGTTGGTTACAACAGGCTCTCTAATGAGCCCTGTGAAAGTGTGTTAGTTGTCCAGTCCTGTCCTGCTCTTTGTGACCCCATGGACTGTAGCCCTCCAGGCTCCTCTCTCCATGGGATTCTCCAGGCAAGAATACTGGCATGGGTTGCCATTCCCTTCTCCAGGGGACCTTCCCAGTCCAGAATCAAACCCAGGATATCTGAGCCAGCAGGGAAGACCCAGGTGAACCCCACGCTAGGTATTAAAAAGAAGCAGTATCTGTTTTGATTTTAGAAGTCTAGGTAAGCCAACAGTTTGGCAGAATAATCATGAATGTGAAATCAGAGGCATTTAGTTGGGAGTTGAGTGACTGAGTATTAATACTCTTCTGTAAAAGGATAAGACCACTGAAATACATCAGTTAAAATTTTAAGATGACTCTCAGGGACAGCTGTGCTATCCTGTTCATCAGGAGACTTTATTTTATCCACAAACTTTGGAGCTCATAGTAAAGGAGCTTGAAATTGCAAGAGCAAGGTCAGGTCTGCTAAAATGCCAAGAACAGATTCTTAAATGCTATTGCTCCTACAAGAAAGCATTTACAAAGTTCTTACAGTGAGCAGCAGTGGGTAGCCTGTTATTTCAAATATGTGCATCAATAAGGAGTTCAAAGTGTATTTAGGGACATTTCCAAGGAGTTGGCCAAGGAGATAGAACCCATTTTAAATCTTTTTATCATAACTGATGATGCTGAAGTCATTGAATGAGGGTCTAAGGCAATGTTTCACAAGATATTAATAATAATAATTTAGAAACAATACGGACCATAGTTGTCTCTTTTTTCCACACGTGTTTATCAATTAAAAATTAAGGTAAAATGAATATACTATTAACTTATGCTTATTTTCAAAGACTGTTGGAAAAGACTAAGGACTAGTGGGAAATTTCAGATCCTCAAAGTAGGTGGGTTTTGAACAACAACAAAAAAAAAAATAAAGAAAGAAATTAAGCTTCAGAGACTCTCACTTACATGGCCCTTAGAAGAGGAATGTAACACAGTGTGCCTCTATTACTGTGTTTTAAAAAATTTGAAAAATTAATATTTCTTAAATCATTTTATTTAAAAAGGACCAGTAACATATACAAGCTCTAATCCATAAAACTGCATTCACTTCTCAAGTTGGAGAAAGTGGTCCGTGGTTTTTTAGAACTCCTTAATGAATTTAATGGGCTTCCCTTTAGCTCAGCTGGTAAAGAATCTGTCTGCAACGCAAGAGACCCGGGTGTGATCCCTGGGTTGGATAGATCCCCTAGAGAAGGGAAAGACTACACACTCCAGTATTCTGGCCTGGAGAATTCAATGGACTACAGTCCATGGGGTCACAGAGTTGGACTAAACCGAGCAAACTTCATGTTGACTTTACTGAATCTTATGTATGCAAATAAGGCCCCAGGTCAAGAATGATGTGAACTGAGCTAATCTGCATAAGAAGATTCAAGAATTTTGTTTCCTGGAAGCAGAAAGATGGATAACCTGGCCAATTAAGAAGCTTAAAGTGGAGCAAGGCAGATGGTAATCCCCCAAATATCTCAAATCTTGAGTAAAGTGTGTGAGACCCAAAGATGACTGAGTAGGAAGTTATTGCAGTGAGCTTCACAGAAAGAAGGTTGATTTCTGATTTTACCCGGACATAAAGAGAGATGAAACAGCTAATCGAGTATAAGATAAAAGATAGATCAAGTGCTTACCAGTAGTCAGAAATCTTTGCCATAAATGTCCTAAAGAACATTTTTCTACATATTGTATGATATGATACAGGACTGGGCATTTAAAAGGAAAATAAAGCATGGCCATTAACGAACTACAGGTCACATGGATACGCAGGGTCAATGAAACCAAGGTGAGCCCACTCCCAAGCAATGGGTGGATTCACGATGCCTTCCTCGTGTGAAAAGTGAAGGAGGAAGAAGGACACCTCCTCTGGAGGCTCCTGTGAGGTCCGACAGGCAGCAGCTTTGCAGACATGTCCTACAGAAGCTGAGATGAGGTATAGATGAATGAGTCATGGTCGGAAAGGAACGCTATTGGAGGATTTGAGGTGAAACCGCAGGAGTCAGCAAATAGGAATAGGCGTTATAATAGGTGTTGTTTTAGTGGCAAAGTCGCGTCTGACTCTTGTATGATTCTGTAGGCTGTAGCCCACCAGGCTCCTCTGTCCATGCAATTTCCCAGGCAAGAAAACTGGAGCGAGCTGCCATTTCCTCCTCCAGGGGATCTTCCCGACCCAGGGATTGAACCCGTATCTCCTGCACTGGCAGGTGGATTCTTTAGCACTGAAGTCAATAGGAATAGGCTTTAGGGTAGGGGCAAGCTTATTCGGAAATACAATCACACCCTCAGGAAGTGAAAAGAAGGGAGATGTTAATGTGTATCAGGTCTCTCTTACATACCAGAAACAATTTTGATGCTCTGTGAAAGTGTGTGTATCTTCCCACTTTTCTCAGAGCAGCGCTATAAGATGGATATTAAGGTGTCTTTTACAGATACGAAGGTGATGCTTAGGAATCAGGAGGCTAAGTGACAATCATACAACCACAAAATAGTGAAGAGTGTGTCAAAGACAGAACCAGATGCCACAAAGCACATGTCCTCGCCTGCCCCACAGACCCTAATGGGATACAACTTGAGCCAGTCCCAGACCAGAGGCAGCAGAGTGGATTTCCCTGGTTGGATTGGGTCAGCTGCCCTGCCCAGATGACAGAGGACTCAGAACTTTAAAGTTTTGTATTCTCCCAGAAGCCCTTCTTTTATTTGGTCAGAAACAGAGGTTTTTTGTTTGTTTGTTTGTTTGTTTTTTTAAGAAATAAGAAGCTCAGTTAGACACATATATTCCAAAAGCAAAGTTCTATGGGTATTTGGGTGGGAGGAAGTAGATGGCACTTTGATGAAATCAATCACAGAGTAATGAGTGGAAAAAGAAATATGAGTGCTTTCCATTATATCTTTTTTTTCTGTGAGTCTTTGACTCATACACATAATTTCTACTTAACTGGATCCAATTTAAGCCAAAAATATAGGATTAGCCATATCTAGCAACTTAGGTTAAAGCACATTTTTGAACACCTAGTGTGTTCGAGACATCAAAGCTGTAAGAGGAACAAGACACAGTTTTTACCTGTGCAAAACTGACAATCTATCACTATACTTCTTTGTCAACAATCACATTTCAGCAAGTCACTTCTGTTCACTCATTCAGTTGTGTTCCACTTTGCATCCCCACGGGCTGCAGCATGCTGGAGGCAAAGATAGGTATGATTAAAAGCAATAATGCTTGAGGTTGAAAGACATATATTAAGTAAAATATTTATGTTATTAACAAGCTCTATGCTTAAAAACAAACCTTGAGGGCTTCCCTGGTGGCTTAGAGGTAAAGATTCTCCTGCCAGTGCAGGAGACATGGGTTAGATCCCTGGTCTGGGAAGATCCCACAGTGGCAAAGCAACTAAGCACGTGACCCAATTACTGAGCCTGTGCTCTAGAGTCCAGGAGCCACAACCACTGAGTGCACACACCTGGATCCTGTGCTCCACAAGGAAAGAAGCCGCAACAACGAAAGGCCCACGCACTGCATTTAGAGAGTAGACCTTGCTCGCCATGACTCGAGAACAGCCCGTGAAGCATGAAGACCCAGCACAAAAATGAATGAAAAAAGAAAGAAAATTATTGAAGAAAGAAAGAAAGAAAAAAAAGCAACCATGACCCCTTCCATCTTGGGAAATGCTTATCTTCTTAATAAGAGGGAAATTTATGAACATAAACTATTTCAAAACAAGAAATGTGTCTACTAATGGTCATAGCCCATGTAATAAATCTGTTTCATTCTGGTAAGCCAAGAGGATTCTTTGCTCTACTGTCTTCTAAGCCTCTTTTACATAAAGATTACAATTTGAGTTAATTAGGTATTCGTTTCCTGCTCACTATGCCTGGCACTGTGTTAGGCATGCTATTGAACAGACAGTTGTGAGCAAAAATAAAAGGAGAGCAGACACTACTGTGGACACGTCTTTCTCTCATTGGTGGAACCTTGCCCACTGCAGTCCCCTGTAAGAGCTTGTACAGCTGCGTGGTGCTGTGCGGTGGCTTTCTTCCATCCAGGCCACGGACAGCAGGCAAGGGGTATCAGAAGTCCCCCCCCCACCCCACTTTCTAGGAGCAGGCCTGAGAAAACACTGGATGAACTTTAAAAAAATAAACTCTATTGCTCTCTCGCATACAGGGTTATCGTTACCATCTTTCTAAATAGAACAGTCTTTTGGACTCTGTAGGAGAGGGAGAGGGGGGGATGATTTGGGAGAATGGTATTGAAACATGTTTAATATCATATAAGAAACGAATCACCAGTCCAGGTTTGATGCAGGATACAGGGTGCTTGGGGCTGATGCACTGGGGTGACCCAGAGGGATGGTACAGGGAGGGAGGAGGGTGGGGGGTTCAGGATGGGGAGCACGTGTACACCCGTGGCAGATTCATGCTGATACATGGCAAAACCAATACAATATTGTCAAGTAACAAAAAAAATAATAAAAAAAAAAAAAACATAGTCTACTTTCTCTCTCCATAGCTACTATGAGGTGTTTTCTATACTGCTTGCTCTACAGAAAGATTCAGGTGTGTATCCTTTATCAGTTTCCATCCTTTCCCTATCTTACTTTTCACTCCACCTTTTATAATTTTATTTCTTCTTGTTAAAGCTTTTCGTGGAGTTACAATGTTGTGCTAGTTCTCAGGTGAACAGCAAAGTGCATCAGGTACACCAATCTTGCTTTACCATCCCTCTACTGGCGGTTCTGCATACCACCTCAAAGTCAAATTCCTGTCTTAGGGTCTGTTTCCAGGGAAACACAACCTAAAACAAATCTCAATCCATCCTTAATGCTTAATGTCAATCCTTAATCCTTAAGGATTAAATCCTTAGTCTCAGTCTTCAATCTCAGTCCTCAATCATTTTGGTTCAGTTCAGTCATTCAGTCGTGTCTGACTCTTTGAGATCCCAGGGACTGCAGCATGCCAGGCATCCCTGTCCATCACCGACTCCTGGAGCTTGGTCAAACTCATGTCCATCAAGTCAGTGATGCCATCAAACCATCTTATCCTCCGTCATCCCCTTCTCCTCGCTTCAATCTTTCTCAACATCAGGGTCTTTTCCAGTGAATCATTTCTTCCCATTCATTAGCCAAAGTGTTGGAGCTTCAGCTTCAGCATCAGTCCTTCCAATGAATATTCAGGACTGATTTCCTTTATGATTGACTGGTTGTATCTCCTTACAGTCCAAGGGACTCTCAAGTTTTCTCCAAAAACACTACAGTTCAAAAGCCTCAATTCTTCAGCACTCAGCTTTATTTGAGGTCCAACTCTCACATAGATACATGACTACTGGAAAAACCATAGCTTTGACTAGACGGACCTTTGTTGGCAAAGTAATGTTTCTGCTTTTTAATACGCTGTCTAGATTATTTATAGCTTTTCTCCCAAGGAGAGAAATAATTTCATGGCTGCAGTCACAATCTGCAGTGATTTTGGAGCCCAAAATTATAAAGTCTGTCACTGTTTCCATTGTTTCTCCATCTATTTGCCCTGAAGTGATGGGGCTGGATACCATGATCCTAGTTTTTTGACAGTTGAGCTTTAAGCCAACTTTTTCACTCTCCTCTTTCACTTTAAACAAGAGTCTCTTTAGTTCTTCTTTGCTTTCTGCCATAAGGGTGTCATCTGCATATCTGAGGTTACTGATATTTCTCCGGGCAATCTTGATTCAAGCTTGTGCTTCATCTGGCCTGCCATTTAGCATGATGTACTCTGCATATAAGTTAAATAAGCAGGGTGACAATATACAGCCTTGATGTACTCCTTTCCCAATTTGGAACCAGTTGGGAAATGTCTGGACCATTCCCAACATGGAACCATGTTGTTCCATGTCTGGTTCTAGCTGTTGCTTATTGACTTGTATACAGATTTCTCAGGAAGCAGGTAAGGTGGTCTGGTATTTTTATCTCTTTAAGAATTTTCCACAGTTTATTGTGATCCACACAGTCAAAGGCTTTGCCATAGACAATATAGCAGAAGTAGATGTTTTCCTGGAACTCTTGTTTTTTCAATGATCCAGCAGATGTTGGCAATTTGATCTCTGGTTCCTCTGCTTTTTCTAAATCCAGCTTAAACATCTGGAAGTTCTCAGTTCACCTACAGTTGAAGCCGGTCTTGGACAATTTTGAGCACTACTTTGCTAGCCTGTGAGATAAGTGCAATTGTGTGTAGTTTGAACATTCTTTGGCATTGAATTAAATGCCAAATGCAATTTCAAAAGAAATGAAATCCCCAAAGAAATGAAATTTCTTTTCATTACAAAATGAAATCCCAGAAGAAATGAAATTTCAAAAGAAATGAAATCCCTCCAAAATAGAAATTTCTTTGGGATTTGAATGAAAACTGACCTTTTCCAGTCCTGTGACCACTGCTGAGTTTTCCAAATCTGCTGGCGTATTGTGTGAGCACTTCCACAGCATCATCTTCTAGGATTTGATATAGTTCAGCTGGAATTCCATCACCTCCACTAGCTTTGTTCATAGTGATGCTTCCTAAGGCCTAGTTGACTTCACATTCCAGGATGTCTGGCTCTATGTGAGTGACCACACCATCATGAATGTCTGGATCATGAAGATCATTTTTGTACAGTTCTTCTGTGTATTCTAACCACTTGTTCTTAATATCTTCTGCTTCTGTTAGGTCCATACCATTTATGTCCTTTATTGAGCCCATTTTTACATGAAATATTCCCTTGGTATCTCTAATTTTCTTGAAGAGATCTCTAGTCTTTCCCATTGTATTGTTTTCCTCTATTTCTTTGCATTGATCACTGAAGAAGGCTTTCTTATGTTTCCTTGCTATTCTTTCGAAGTCTGCATTCAAATGGACATATCTTTCCTTTTCTCCTTTGCCTTTAGCGTCTCTTCTTTTCTCAGCTCTTTGTAAGGCCTCCTCAGACAATCTTATTGCCTTTTTGCATTTCTTTTTCTTGGGGATGGTCTTGATCACATCACTGCCTCCTATGCAAAGTCATGAAGCTCTGCCTGTAGTTCTTCAGGCACTCCGTCTCTCAGATCTAATCCCTTGAAACTATGTGTCCCTCCCACTGAAACATTGTAAGGGATTTGATTTAGGTCATACACTAATGGTTTAGTGGTTTTCCCTACTTTGTTCAATTTAAGTCTGAATTTTGCAAAGGGAAGTTCATGATCTGAGCCACATTCAGCTCCCAGTTTTGTTTTGTTTTGTTTTGTTTTTTCTTATCTGACTGTATAGAGCTTTTCCATCTTTGGCTGCAAAGGACATAATCAATCAGTATGTCAGTGCTAAGTCACTTCAGTCATGTTGGAGCTTTGCGATACTATGGACTGGAGCCTTCTATACTTCTCTGTGCATGGACTTCTCTAGGTAAGAGTACTAGAGTGGGTTGTCATGCCTTCCTCCAGGGGATCTTCCCACCCAGGGATCAAACCTGGGTCTCCTGCATTACAGGCAGATTCTTTACTGCCTGAGTCACCAGGGAAGCCCCCAAGGAGAGTACATTGTCTTGAAGACAGCGATTATAAGAGAATAAACACAAAACACGTAGAGGCAAAACATGTTCAGAGGTAAGTGCCAGGCAAAATTGATTGCAACAAACTAAGAGTTAGCTACAAAGAAGATGCGGAAATGGACGAATCTGCAAAATCTTAACAGCTGATTGATCACAGTAATCAATCAACAGTGATCATAGATTAGATCAGAACTGTGCTATATTGAGCAGAATAAGATGAATTTGATTGGCAGTAAGTCCTCTAATTTTGAATTGACTGATAATATTATATTGGAGTGTAACTCTGTTGTTAGAATGGATTTAGATCTATAGATTTCCTCATTTATGGCCTATTATATTTAGAAACTCAAGTGTAACCCACTACCACCACACAGGCACACACACATACAGAATTCATATGAATAGAAAATAATCATATTCTATTTTTCCTTAATTTAATTAAGTGAGGTAATATTATACAACTATCAAATATACATCTGCAACATAGCAAGGCTGCTTTATTTTTAATGTTTTTATATTTATTTTGAAATAATGTACTTTTCATCTACATAACCCCAAATAAAAAAAGCAATTGAAAATTGGTTAAAAGCTACTAACTAAACTATATATCCTATTTGGATATCACTAGGCTTTATCAACATAAAGTTTTAATAAATATTAGCTGAAGACATAATATAAAGGTTTCAATTTCACTTCTTTTCTTTCTGATTTTCTGTAATGGCAAGACTAGATAATTAATGCACCAGACAGACTTGGGCCACATAAAACTTGCTTATGCATCTCCTACATGAGAACATATGACGGTGGTAATAAAGGGGACGGGGGCTTCAGGAGGGGGAACGCATGAAATGAGATATGCCAATGGGACATTTGCTTAGTTTGTAATTAAGAAAGACTCTTTTCCTTAAATATTTGCAGGAGGCCCTAGAATTTCAGCTTGCAATGATATACTGTCCCTGCTCTTGGGAAATTTATAATGTAGTCTAGACAATGCATACAAGGCAGTCAGGATGGTTTAATATATGATCAACAAGCCAGACAGACCCACTCAGACATTTCCTAATAGTATGCTTAAAAAAAAAATGTAATCCAAGTTTTTATAACATGGAAAATAACTGATCTTTCCAACCACAAGATTTGATCTTGACTAATGTGTAGGGAAGTGCATTTCTGAGTGATAGTGTTTATTTATGTATTCCTTTGAGGTTATACAGCCTTATTATGACATTAATTTGGTGGATTTACACATAGAGTGACATGACATTAGTTCATAGAAAGTCATAGCTTTTATCTCAAAATAACTCTTGCCTAATGTTTGCCTGGAAATACAAGAATTGTCTTGAGTTTAGACCTTGAGGTCTACATTCTTTGCTTCCTGCCCTAAATTAAACTCTTTCCTTTTTTATGACCTTTCTTTCTAGTATTTTTGATAATTAGATTCCTGTTAAGTAGACTTTGAATCAGAGGTCTTTTAATTTGCAATAAGTAAAACCCAAACCACATAGTCATTTAGGTCTTCTTCAAAGAAACAAGTTCATTCAAGTTTAATTTCATTGGAATTTAACTGAAATTTGTGAATATGAGTATCTTCTCTTTTTACTGCCTTTTTTTTTTCCAGTTTTGTTTTTTTTTTGGTCATTATGGTAATGACAGTGATTATTAGAGTTGGACATTCGTTGGCATTTCTTCCTTTTATAATTACTTGTTCTGTTCCACAAAGCCTTTGACATCTACATACTGAAGTTCCATTTGTCTCAGTGTACGTCCTGTCAAGATCAAAATTTCATAAAAGGAATAGAGCTTATGATTTGTCTAAGATGTTGGCCCATTATGCCTATCATTAGCGCTGATGCTTTCTTAAGTGGTAGGGAAATTAGTTTATTTATTCAGTATCCATATATGTTAAGGAATGGTTAACCTGACAAATTCCTATTCACAGTGGGAATAAATGTATAATTTGCCTCACTAGGTCCTACCACAGTCCCACCCTTTGGATTAAACAGGTCATTTAGCCACTTGAAGGCTTATCTAATGAAAAATGTGCTGGCCAAACAGACCATGCTGATAGTCATTCAGATTGAATTTACCCACAGCAGCCATTCCTCAGCTCTTGGAGGTGATTATCTTCACAAGATTATCATCTTTGTACAATTTCCAGCATAAAACTAAGCTCAACATAATTATGTTTCAATAAACTTTACATAATAATAACCAAGAAAGATACAGCTGACTTGATTTGAAACAAGTCATGCTGTCCAGACTGCGTTATTGCTGAATCAAATACTGTGGAGTGGGTGGGAAAAAAAAAAAAAAAGCAGAAAAGAAAAAAAAAAAGAAAGCCTGCATTTTCAGGTAGACAATGAGGAGTGGATCTTAAAATCCACCTTTTTATTTATTTTTTAAATAAAATTTGAGATAAGCTTGATTAAGGTAAATACAAAGTTCCCAGACCCCATTGCACTTCAAGAGACTCTATAAGAAATAATTTGGAAATGTCATTAATTCTGACACTTAATTGCATTTCAATTTATTTTGCACTTTCTAATCTGGAAGGATTTATAATTTAAGTCTCTTATCTAAGGGAAGAAGACATAATTTGAGTCAATTGACTGTTGTTTCAATTGGCCTCTGGTGATCATTTCATATTTAAAAGGTTCATTTTGGGGAGATTGGTTTCTGCCTCCTGAACAAAAGGGGGGCAAGCAGTCCTAGCAGAGATTCCCCATAGCTACCACATCCTCCTGGGGACCACACTTAAAAGATCTGCCTTTTATGGATAGGATTACTAGATGGAAACTTATTTTTTACCCACTATCTTATTACGGTATGTTATTAATGTGAAAGTCTGCCCTCCCCTATCCCTCCTGGCTACTGTCTTTGCTTTTTATTCATTGAACTTACAGGAGCATTAATGGGCTTTGAAACTGTAATCACAAGAAAAAATATTTTTGTGTCCTTGTTGATTCCAAGAAAACTTCATTTTTTTTTTTTTAGTACTATTGACACAGACTGTGATCTTCTGTTTAGATAAAGTCCAACAAACTGAGATTTTTTTTTCCTCTTAATAATAAGACATTTGAACATATTGAAACTTGTAAACCAAAAGTATCATTCTACTAGAAGTAATAGTTGATTGAAAGGATGCAAGGTCTCTAACTTCTAAGGCTTATTGTACTGTAGAGGAGTTAAATAATCAGCCAGAAAGAAAAGCAGCACTTCAATGGTAGTTATGGTTAACTAAAGAACATGCATTTTGGAAAGAGATTGGAATCGTGGTTTAGCCACTTATGTGTAATGTGACATTGAGAATTTAGTTAAAGGTCTCTTACTTCAATTTCTTCATTTGAAAGTAATGGGGATGATATCTTCCTTTGGGGGGCTTTATAGTGAGTGTCTTATGGCCAAATTAATGTGCTGAGCACACAATGTGCCTCAGACAAAACTGGCAATCAAAAATGTTAGTGTTCGCTTTCTTCTTCATTTCTCTGTCTCCCTGGTTGTCTTAAATATCTTTTGGGTTAAACAACTTCCCTAAGACGGACATTTTATTTACTTATTCCAAGGGGAGAACAAAATTTATACAAATGACGTGTTACAGACTGATTGTAGAAATAGTTCCAATGCGTCACTCCTCCCTGGATGAATACCCTGCTTAGTTTGCAGCTCTTTCCACCAAAAGATGGTTCTTCTTTCCTACCCTTGACTTTGGGCTGGCCTCAAGACTTGGTCAATGGCATGCAGGTGTGTGCCGTTTCCAAGCCTCGGTCTCAGGAAATCTACATGCTTCTGGTTTCCCTCTTGTGTTCCTGCCATGCTGTGAATGCAAGACGAAAGCAGCCTCCTGAAGGATGTAAGGTAGGTGGGCCTAGTCACCAGGTGTGCTACGATGGCAAAAAGACGATCAGCAGGCATCTGAATGAGGCCCAGCAGAGGCCAGAACTGACCAGCCAAGCCTGCCCAGTGAGCAGAGATGCTGAGATGACTCATAGCTAACAGTAGATAAATGGTTGAGTTCATATCTGATAAGAAGAAGATGCCTGAGCTGAATAAATATTATTATTTTAAGCCATTAATTTTGTATTAGTTCATTATGTGACAACATATAGCCAATGCACAAGGAGGGGGTATAATTTTGGGTTGTATTCTGTCGCTTCTTGTCAATTTAGTTGGGAGATGGGAATGCACCTATCATAACTACCTAAAGGAATTACAGAGCACATCAAAACACTTTTAATTAAAATTCATCAGTAAGAGAATTGGGGGATAATAAGTTTTTCTGTAGTTAACTAGCACTCCCAAAGGAGACTTGAAAACTCCTATAAGCAGTGCATGTCTTATTACCAAAAGTTTCATGGCAACCACTTGGGTTGCTTTATTGCATTCATAGATGTATGCACACATGGATTTATATTTAGTAAAACCTTTAATAAGTACCTATGTTTGGGGCATTATGATAGTTTTAAACTATACAAGGTGGTTCAGTTCAGTTCCTCAGTCGTGTCCAACTCTTTGTGACCCCATGGACTGCAGTACACCATGCCTCCCTGTCCATCACCAACTCCCAGAGTTCACTCAAACTCATGTCCATTGAGTCAGTGATGTCATCCAACCATCTCATCCTCTATCATCCCCTTCTCCTCCTGCCTCCAATCCCTCCCAGCATCAGGGTCTTTTCCAATGAGTCAGTTCTTCACATCAGGTGGCCAAAGTATTGGAGCTTCAGATTCAGCATCAATCCTGCCAATGAATATTCAGGACTCATTTCCTTTAGGATGAACTGGTTGGATCTCCTTGCAGTCCAAGGGACTCTCAAGAGTCTTCTCCAACACCGCAGTTCAAAAGCATCAATTCTTCTGTGCCCAGCTAAGGTAGTATTAATCCTGAAAAAGGAAGCTGGATTTTATTGAGGTACAAGGCATGAGAAAATGCATAATGCAACTATATATAAGTTAAGCCCAAATAAATAGAACAAACTCCCCCTCCCCAAAGAAAGAATAATGTATGAAGCAGTACATGGGGATAAATGGTACACATTAGTAAGTCATGGTAAGGAGTTCCAGAAAGTACTGAGCTAAGAGATAATTGTGAGAGTGTTGACAAAATTTTCCCCAAACTGAGGAAATGATTATATGAAGATTATTGCAATAAGGAGGAGTTTTATTAATAAGGGCTATCTCAAAGGAAAGATAAAATTGATTCAGGTTTTATAGAGGCAGGTTAAAAAAAAGTCATCAGTGAGTTTTATAGGGGTCATTGAGGGAAAAATGGAGGTGGTTCTGATAGTCACATATGTGAGAACAGAGCAGTTCTGTATTTTTTACCTTTTTATTTTGTATTGGGATATAACCAATAAACAATGTTGTGATAGTTTCAGCTGAACAGCAAAGGGACTCAGCCATACATACATATACATACATGTATAATTCTCCCCTAAATTCCCCTCCCGTCCAGGCTGCCACATAACACTGAGCAGAGTTCCACGTGCTATATAGTAGGTCATTGCTGTTATTCACTTTAAACATAACGATATATACATGTCCATCTCAAACTCCCTAACTATCCCTGCCCCTCATTCTTCCCCCCAACTATAAGTTTGTTGTCTATGAGTCTCTTCCTATTTTTTAAGTCCATTTGTATCATTTCTTTTTAGATTCCCCATATAAGGGATGTCATATGATATTTCTCCTTCTCCATCTGACTTATTTCACTCAGTATGACAATCTCTAGATCAGTCCATGTTGCTGGAAAAAAAAAACAAAAACATTATTTCATTCTTTTTAATGACTGATTAATATTACATTGTATATATGTGCTACCTCTTCCTTATTCATTCCACTGCCCATGGACATTTAGGTTACTTCCATATCTTGACTACTGCAAAACAGTCTGTTTATTAGCCACGAAACGCTGGAGGATTTCTAGACCTGCCTCACTTTCCAGAACACAGAGTTTGGATAAGGTCAACATTGTCAAGGACCATGATGAGCACTGAAGTAAGGATATTCCAATGTTTATATTGCTAATTCAAGTTGTTTATAGTTTGCATATTTATAAATCATATCTTGCATGATTTGAGTTTTTATTGCTTTCAATTTAATATTTATCTACTATTATCTGAGAAATATACATTTGTGATTCAAAACTAAGTGTCCCCAGCACTTCTTTTCACTTTACAATATAGTGAAAGGGTATCCGTGCAGTTGTGTTTGTTACAGCCGCTGGGGGTCATGGACACAGTGGACACAAAATTTACCCCAATTTGTTGAAGACAAAATCTACCCCACTGAGGAAATAATTATATGAAGATTATTGCAATAGGGAAGAGTTTTATTAATAAGGGCTATATCAAAGGGGGGAAAATTGATTCAGGTTTTTTAGGGGCAGGTTTAAAGAAAAAAAAGTCATCAGCGAGTTTTACAGGAGTCATTGAGGAAAAAATGGAGGTGGTTGTGATAGTCAAACATGTGAGAACAGAGTGATCCTGTAAAAAAATAGCTTATTTCTGGTTCTTTCAAAAAAATTTCGTCGTCACTCTTTGCCCCAACTCACTCCCATTTTACTCCTTAATTTTTTCCTCTTTCCCATTTCCTTCCCCTCTTTCAATATTGTTCCTTTCTCAATTGATTTTTCTCTCTTAATGTTGAACGAAGATCAATGAACAGTAGCTCTAAGATATAACACAATGAAAATGGTTGGGGTTTCCTTAATCTGCATGGTTTTATCTTAGGACAAATTTCCTACAATGAAGTAATAGAATAAACAGTGATAAAAATTTAGTTTCTAGGGCCAAAATAAATCAAAGCAGAGCTGACTGTCAGAAACCCTGTGAAGGATAAAGTGGCCTGACTACTTTAAAATGAATAAAGTACACACACACACACACGTACATATACATGTATGCCTGTACAGTACTAATATGCATATACATGCTATCTTTCTCATCTATTTTCATGCAACTTTTTTCTTAGCTCTATGTCTCTGAGTCTGTCCCTGTGTTTTCCTCTCATTTTAGTATACTTTATTTTAGTTTTAGGGTCATAGCAAAATGAAACAGAAAGTACAAAGATTTCTTGTATAAACTCTGCCTCCAAACACAGTCAGCATCCATTTCCCACCGGAGTGTACATTTGTTACAGCAGATAATCCCTGATACATCATAATCTCTCAGAGTCCATAGTTAGGTTTAGGTTTTACTCTCAGTGTTTTCCATTCTATTACTCAAGTCTAGAATATGACAACAACAAATGCTGGAAGAGGATGTAGAGCAACAGGAATTCTCATTCATTGCTGGTGAAAATGTAACTGAGTAGTCATTTTGAGAGACAGCAGGACAGTTTCTTATAAAACTAAACATGGACCCACTGTACAGTCCAGCAATCACACTCCTCTGTATATATCCAAATGAGTTAGGAACTATGTCCACACAAAAACCTGCATATGGATGGATATATCAGCTTTATCAGTTCAGTCGCTCAGTTGTGTCCAACTCTTTTCCACCCCATGAACCACAGCATGCCAGGCCTCCCTGTCCATCACCAACTCCCAGAGTTTACCCAAACTCATGTCCATTGAGTCAGTGATGCCATCCAACCATCTCATCCTCTGCCATCCCCTTCTCCTTCTGCCCTCAGTCTTTCCCAGCATCAGGGTCTTTTCAAATGAGTCAGCTCTTCGCATCAGATGGCCAAAGTATTGGAGTTTCAGCTTCAACATCAGTCCTTCCAATGAACACCCACGACTGATCTCCTTTAGGATGGACTAGTTGGATCTCCTTGCAGTCCAAGGCACTCTCAAGAGTTTTATCCAACACCAGTTCAAAAGCATCAATTCTTTGATGCTCACTCAGCTTTCTTTGTAGTCCAACTCTTACATCCACACATGACCACTGGAAAAACCATAGCCTTGACTAGACGGACCTTTTCGGTAAAGTGATGTCTCTGCTTTTTAATCTGCTATCTAGGTTGGTCATAACTTTCCTTCCAAGGAGTAGTTCAGTTCAGTTCAGTCGCTCAGTCATGTCTGATTCTTTGTGACCCCATGAATCACAGCACACAAGGCCTTCCTGTCCATCACCATCTCCCGGAGTTCACTCAAACTCATGTCCATCTAGTGGGTGATGCTATCCAGCCATCTCATCCTCTATTGTCCCCTCTTCCCTCCTGCCCCCAATCCCTCCCAGCATCAGAGTCTTTTCCAATGAGTCAACTCTTTGCATGAGGTGGCCAAGTACTGGAGTTTCAGCTTTAGCATCATTCCTTAGGTGTCTTTTAATTTCATGGCTGCAATCACCATATGCAGTGATTTTGGAACCCAAAAAAACAAAGTCTGTCACTGTTTCCCCATCTATTTCCCATGAAGTGATGGGACCAGATGCCATGGTATTCATCTTCTGAATGTTGAGCTTTAAGCCAATTTTTCCACTCTCTGCTTTCAGTTTCATCAAGAGGCTTTTTAGTTCCTCTTCACTTTCTGCCATAAGGGTGGTGTCATCTGCATATCTGAGGTATTGATATTTCTCCCAGCATTCTTGATTCCAGCTTGTGCTTCTTCCAGCCCAGCGTTTCTCATGATGTACTCTGCATATAAGTTAAATAAGCAGGGTGACAATATACAGCCTTGACGTACTCCTTTTCCTATTTGGAGCCAGTCTGTTGTTCCATGGCCAGTTCTAACTGTTGCTTCCTGACCTGCATATAGGTTTCTCAAGAGGCAGGTCAGGTGGTCTGGTATTCCCAGCTCTTTCAGAATTTTCCAGTTTATTGTGATGCACACAGTCAAAGGCTTTGGCATAGTCAATAAAGCAGAACTTCAAGAATTTAAAGTCAAACTCAAAATACAGCATCACATTATACAATGAACACAAGTGGAGCCAGTATCTTAAATCACTCAGTATTTTAATAATAAGGAGAACGTAGCTCATGAAAGTTGAGTCACACTAGAAATGGTGAATTCAAAAAGACTGTGAGCCTTTCCAAACTCCTCCTTCTGATCCTACATTGCGATTGCCTAGCAGCAAATGTTTGCCTGGGGTCAAGTTTTGATAATAGGAAGTATTGACAACAAATAACAAAACAAAAACATAGCAAAAAATAAAGGTACCACTGTTTAGTTTTTTCAAATTTTTCTAGGGCACAAGTGTTTTATCTAAGTATCATTTAGTAGTACTGAATTTCTCTTGACTACGCTGCACTCATTTAGTTTTCTGAACAGGGATTGAATCTGCTCCCTTGGCAGTAAAAGTGCAGAATGTTAACCACTGGACCACCAGGAAACTTCCCTCAGTTATTCTTTTGGATAACAAGGAGAATATCAGTAGTTATAGAGCTATTAAGGGGATTGAATATTTTATTATGTATTAAACACTTAGAAAAATGCCTGAATATTATAAATGTTATCTTTTTTCATCATATTTCTTGCATTTCTGTTTTTACTGGTCTTTTTCTGTGCCTCAGTTAGGATTCAATAAGAGAAACAGACTCACTAGGATAAATATATCCCAGAGCTTGTGGGATCCAGCTTGTTCTCGCTCTCCTCAGCTTCTTTATATACATTTTCCCTTCTTGACTATCTGCCCTCAGACTTTAAGCTTCAGCATCTAACATGCAGACGATGGCCTCATAGAGACTGCTTAACCAATTCCCACAATTGTGTAAGGCCAGATCTCTATTAGCAAATCCCTTCATATAAATTCACAATTCAATCTCCCAAAACTTCATTTAAAGATACAATTGGAAAATAATACATATATTTGCATGCTAGGATGTTTAGCACAACATTATTTAAAAATGTAAAAGAATAAATTGAATAAATACATTCACAAAGAAAATGAAGACATCTTCATTTAGTTAGCTAAAGGCATTAAATAGTCACTCATTTTACTTTTAGAAATGTATATATATTGCAACTACAAAGAAAATCTAAGCAATATACTAAATGTTTATATTCAAAAGATAATGAAGCATCATTTTCTAGGTGTTAAGTGATTAATTTTCCACATATGTGATTATAATAATTTTTGTTATTTAACTACAACTTTATATATTTTATGAATTGTCTATAATAGTCATCAATTGTTTTCATTGTAAACATAAATGAAACATTCAAATAATGCTAAATAAGTTAAAATGCCACAAGGATAATGAAAAACAAACAAAAAAATAATAGTTTACTAAAACAATACTAGGACTCAACTAGATGAATGAGAAAATGGTATGAACTGATATTTTTAAAGAGTTCATACGTTAAATACTAATTTGAAAAATCATATTGAAGATCATATAAACCGTTTTAAAAATACAATGCTGCCTATTGAGTGTGGCATATAATTAGTATTCAAAAATTACTATTTTTGCTTTTTAGTATAATACAGAATGATAGTAAATCAGCAAAAGGTAAAAGAATTAACCTATACAATCTTGGTAAGAGTGTGCAGTGCAGGCAAAACTTTCAGGCAACTCTGGGAATACAAATTTTAAAATATTTGTATACTTTGATGCAGTGATCTAGTTCTGGCAAATGGTTCTAAGAACATAATGAAACTGTGGGTAATTATCAAAGATGTTGAAAAACACACATGTACATACATACTCATAATCTTATTAATAATAGAAGAAAATAGATAAAAACATAAGCTAAACACTATTAAATTAGTCATATAAATTATAGATCATGCATAAAATGAATTATCATGCAACCACTGATAAGTATGTTTATAAAGTACTTTAATTACATAGAAATGCTTATTCAGTAGAATTATATTTATAGTAAAATGGGACAAAATGATCCAAACAGCAAAAATACTGGGAAAAAAAAATTAAGAATAATGATTTTTAAGAAAAGTAATTTTAGATTTGTTCTTAATGCTTCATTATAGTTTTGAATATCAATAATGCCATAACAATTGTTTTCCATATGAATTGGGGGAAAGAGATAGTGAGGGCTTTGAGGAAGTTGAAATAGCATATGTAAGAATAAAAAGCCATGGTACTTACAGAACTTGGAAGTTTAACAAAGCAAATGAAGCATTCACTTTAGCCATCAGGTTAATAGGTAGATAGGATCCTTGTCATAAAAGACCATGTGAATTATGTTAAAGAGTTTAGATTTTATCTTAGGCCTTGGGAACAGAATATAATTTTATCAGAGAAAATGATGAGCTAAGAAGTGCATTATATAATAACATTTACAAGAATAACAATGACATCAACCAGCCAACAGTTATTTAATGTCCAGTCTGTGCCAAACCCTATACTGAGTGCTTTAGGTGTATCATCTCCTTTATGCCTTGTGACCTCTGCTTTGACATAGACATTCTACTTGAAAATATTGGTACTTTAAACAGATGCTAAAGCAAATACTTCCCTTATGGAAAGTCCACATTCTGTAGGCATAATATATCGAACATAGAAGAGCTAAGAGAAAGAAAAAGGCGGGGGGCAGGGATTTGAAATCTGAACAAATAAGCATCGCTGAACTATCAAAAAAAATGTAAAGTAGGGTACAGACTTTATTGGAAAGGATTATTGTAATACAGGAAAGGTGACTATAGCAACAAGGAGAATACTCTAAGATATGTGAATGCTATGCAGAAAGAAATTTCCATTTGCTGGGAGAGACAATAGGGCTAGGAAGAACCTGGTGTGGGGGAGAGGGGTGCCATGAATAGTTTCTCTGGAGGTCAGACGGTTGTCACGAGGGGTTGCATGCTGGTTCAGTGAAGTGCTAGTCTTGTCTCACGTTCTGTCTTGCCGCAGGTGCATTCAGCGGACACATGTGACGCGTGTGTGCTCAGTCGTTCTGCCGTGTCCAACTCCTTGTGGGTCCATAGACTGTAGCCCACCAGGCTCCTCTGTCCATGGGGTTCTCCAGGCAAGAATACTGGAGTGGGTGGCCATTCCCTTCTCCAGGGGATCTTCCTGACCCAGGGATTGAATCCACATCTCTTGCGTCTCCTGCACTGACAGGCAGATTCTTGAGCATCAGTGCCACCTGGGACGCCCAACCCAGATCACAGTCTTTGGCACTTGCCTAGTGCCTTCACCTGCCCACATGTTGGCCCCTGCTGTATGCTCACTGCGCAGGCCTTTGTTGACATGCTGAATAACTCCTGGACTATTACAAAATCCTCTTGTCTAGTCTCTGTGTTGCCTGTCTGCTGCATCTTTAGTCCTTGGTTCTTAACAAACAAATCTCATTATTATGTCACTCCAGCAACTTTTGTGGATTCTCCACTGCTTAGGACCTGGAGCTTTCTGGCTTCTGCTCCAACACTTGGTGTTTATTATTAAAGAAACATGTTAAATAGATAGCTAGTGGGAAGCTTGGAGAAGGCAATGGCACCCCACTCCAGTACTCTTGCCTGGAAAATCCCATGGACAGAGGACCCTGGTGGGCTGCAGTCCATGGGGCTGCTAGGAGTCGGACACGACTGAGCGACTTCACTTTCACTTTCATGCATTGGAGAAGGACATGGCAACCCACTCCAGTATTCTTGCCTGGAGAATCCCAGGGACAGGGGAGCCTGGTGGGCTGCCGTTTATGGGGTCGCACAGAGTCGGGCATGACTAAAGCAACTTAGCAGCAGCAGCAGCAGTAGGGAAGCTACCATATAACACAGGGAGCTCAGGCTGGCACTCTGAAGACATAGGTGGGTATAACGGGAGGGGGAATGGAGCCTCAACGAGGAGGGACACATGACTGCGTGAAGCCACTTCAATCATGTCTGACTCTTTGCGACCCTATGGACTGTAGCCCGCCAGGCTCCTCTGTCCATGGGATTCTCCAGGCAAGAGTACTGGAGTGGGTTGCCATGCCCTCCACCAGGATCTTCCCAACCCAGGGGTCGAACCTGTGTCTCTTGTATCTCCTGCATTGGCCCCACTGGGGAAGCCCCAAGAAGGAGGGGGTATATGTATATAAATATGTCTGATTGGTGTTGCACAGTAGAAGCAAACATAGCTTTGTAAAGCAATTATCTTCCAATTAAAAAATGTAAACAAATGAAAGGAATATGCCAGCCAAACAAGTGTCCTTCTTTGTTTAATCCTACCATTAACTTTTAAACACCCTAAAGCCTCAGGTCTCTGCTGTCTCCCTATAGCTACAGTGTCATCAGCCAAGAGTCCACATGCCTCCTCTTTGGTCAACCTATACGTGCTGACCTCCCAAAAGGAGCTTTTTCCTTCTACTTAGCTTCAGTTTTATATTCCCATCACACCTTCCTGTGGGCACGGCCTATATCTTTTCGTATCTGAGTTCTCTTACTCTGTAGCTCTCATCCTATGTTAATTATTAAATAAGTATTTGATAAATGGATGAATGTGCTCTTTATAGCTTCTTCTTTCAGTCTTTCTACAAAGTTGTGCTTCAGTGTCTATATCTGTGTCTTTCATCTCCTCTTTCTTAACTTTCTACTCAGTGTTTTCTCAAATTCACTTTCATGTTAGTAACCTGGTGTCATAGTCTTCTGGAGGCCTAATGGGAAGGCAGGAAGATAATTAATTCGGTACACTGGTGCTGCTATAGCTCCCATGTTCTGTTGGAAGCACTACTTCTTAATACTTTATAAGATGTAAGCTCTTGTATGGATGCCTTCAAGTAATTATTCAAAGGTACAAGGACCAAGGCATGGACAAATAGTGTTGCATATTAGAGAGATGTGTGTCTTGAGTCTAATGTACTGAAATATTTTTCCTGCAATGACATTTTGTAATAAATCAGCATTAGAAAGTTGAAAAGCTTTTATTATACTAAGACGGCTTCCCGGATAGCTCAGTGGTAAAGAATCTGCCTGTAATGCAGGAGACAAAGGAGATGCAGGTTCGTTTCATAGGTTGGAAACATCCCTTGGAGGATAAAGTATAGAACATGAAATCAACATCACTTCTCTTCTTATGCAAAGAAGAATACGGAGAAAATAACCTATCAAGTGCTCCACAGTATTTGAACTAGCTGAGTTAAGCCGTGAGGAACAGTCCTTTGAAATACATTCGTATCTTTAAATGGATCTGGGTCACTAACAACTAACTAGATTGCTAAACTGAAAATAGGGCAGTGGGGAAGTCTCAGCATGAAACAATGTCTTCTTAAAAAACTGTTTCTGAGATAGAAGTTCATATGCAAATGGGAATCGATAGCCTTGTCTGTGCTCAGATTTGATTTGACACTTTTACAAGTGACTTTCAGCAGATTTCCATTTCAGTTGTCATAGTCTGACAACCAAGGGTTTAAAAATTTCAAACCCTCTGTAAAATAGTGTTTAAAAAGATTTTGAAGGTCTTAGAATTAAGCTTTGCCATTTGAAAAAGTTTTAGAAAAAAGTGAAATAAATTGAATGTTTATTTCTAGAAAAAAAAAAAAAAGAGAATACATGGAAGGAACTCTGGTTTCTAAACCAAGTGTCTAGGAAGGTTAGATCTACTAATTGTCGTCATCCCCCCCTTATCTGCGGTTTCACTCTTCCTGATTCCAATTGCCCTAGATCAACTGCAGCCTGAAAATATTAAATGGAATATTCCAGAAATAAATAATTCATAAATGTTAAATCACATGATATTCTAAGTAGTGTGATGAAATCTTGCACTATCTAGCTCCTTCCTGTCTGGGACATGATGCATCCCTCAGTCCAGCGTTAGTCAGCTATTGACCCTCTGGGATATCATATTAACTGTCTGTATCTGAGGGCTTGTGTTGAAGTCACTCTTATTTCACCTAATAACAGCCCTAAAGTGCAAAAGACGTGATGCTGACTACTCAGATATGACAAAAAGAAGACAAAAAGTTCTTCCTATAAGTGAAAAAGTGAAATTTGACTTAATAAGGAAAAGAAAAAGAAAACTGTATGCCAAGTTTTCTAAGATCTATTGTAAAAGTGAATCATTGATACATGAAATTGTGAAGAAGAAAAAATAAATTGATGCTATGGTTATTGTTAAGTTAAAATTGTAAAAATTATGACCACAGGGCATGAAACAGTATTATACTTATACAGTACTTTGAGAAATAGGAATCACATTCACATTAGTTTTATTACACTATATTAATATAATTGTTCTATTTTATTATTAGTTATTGTTGTTTATCTCTTACTGTGCTTAATGTATAAATTAAACTTTATCACGGGTGTGTGCTCAGTCATGTCCCACTCTGCAACCCCATAGACTGTAGCCCACCAGGCTCCTCCATCCATGGGATTTTCCAGGCAAGATTTCTGGAGTGGATTGCCATTTCCATTTCCTCCTCCAGGAGAAATTCCTGACCCAGGGATTGAACCCATGTCTCTTGGGTTGCCCGTGTCTCCCGCATTGACAGGCAGGTAATTTGCCACTGTGACACCTGGGAAGTCCCTTATCATGGGCATGTATATTAAAAAAAATAAAAACACATATGCTATCTGCAGTTTCAAGCATCTCATCTCCCCTGCAGTGAAGGGGGAATTACTATGTTTTTCATGCATGTAATAGATAGTTCTATTCTTGAAATTATTGACTTCCAAGTGGAAGTATCTGGACAGAGTTGCTTCTGATCATCCTTTTATCTCTAGCCTATTGTAACTTCGATATTCATTATGTTCTTCAGAAAAGTAGCAGTTCCACAATTCAGTGTATTTGGGCTAGAGAGCATTTTAGAGCTGGAAGGCACCCCTTCACTTAGAGTTTGAGGATACAGAGAGCTACAGTGGTTAGGATGACCCTCTGGTCAAGTCCCAATCATAGGCAGTGTCAGAACCTGAGTCCCCACCTTCTGATATTAATATTCTGTTTCCTACAATAAGCCATATGGTTGTGCTTGGTCATTTCATTGTGTCCGACTCTTTGAGACCATATGGACTGTAGCCCACCAGGCTCTTCTGTCCATGGGATTCTCCAGGCAAGAATACTGGAGTGGGTTGCCATGCCCTCCTCCAGGGGATCTTCCTGACCCAGGCATCGAACCCAGGTCTCCTGCATTGCAGGCAGATTCTTTACCATATGAGCTACCAGAGAAGTCCAAGAATACTGGGGTGGGTAGCTTATCCCTTCTCCAGGAAAACTTCCTGACATGAATTGAACCGGGGTCTCCTGCATTGCAGGTGGATTCTTTATCAGCTAGCTACCAGGGAAGCCCACAATAAGCCATACTCCCTCTGAATTTTGACTAACAAACTAAAATGAAATTGTTAACTTTTTTCAATTAGTCTTTTTTTTTTTAATTTCTCACTACCATATGCAAATCACTATAGAATAACACCTCCTTAAAGCCACATGAACCACACTTTAGATTTCAGCTATGTGCCTCTGTCTTTTTGCCCTTTTTCATGTCTATAAATATAGCCTATATTTGGTAGAAAACTCCATGAATTTATGAGCTTCTGGAGTAGATGTAAGATGTAACAACTAAATTATTGTTACTTGAGGAAAAGGGAAAAAAACACAATAATAAAATTAAAAATAATCAAGTCAATCTATCCCTTCATATGGGTACAATCCATACCCAGACACATCATCACTCAAGTTCCTACTGTATTTCTTTGGAATTAGATCAGCAAAGGAAATGCTGGTATCAGGGTAATTTGAAGCTTTGATGTCTTGTCTTTTTTCCTTAGCCTGGCAGTTTTAGGAATCGGCGGCATGGTTTATTGAGCACATGCTGAATTGCTCCATTCTATGTGACACTCAGAAGGCGATGGTCACCAGGGGTGAGCACGTGCTTCAGGAAGCTTTCCTTTAAACACGGTTCCTAATTACCATTACCATTAATTTAACAGTTTAGCCATTAGGTAAAGTTATTACATTTAAAGGAATGTGTTATTTCTTTTATATGTCTTGGAAAATGGAAGATACCAAGGTTTTATAGAATCTCCTGTTACAATGTAGCTGACCCTATCCATTGCTGCCTATCCAGAATTACTCCACTCAAAGAGATCAACTTGAGCAGAATTCAGTCATATATTAAATAACTCAACAAATATTTATTGACCTGTTTCAGCCCGTTCACACTGGGAACACAGTAGTGAACAAAACAAACAACGTCCTACCCACATGAATTTACGTTTTAGTAAGGAAAAACAAACAGTAAACAAATAAATGAATTAAAAATTGATTAGAGATACCAAGGGGGAAAGTGCAGGTAGAATGGGTTGGGAGATTGGGACTGACCCATATACATTCTGATACTATGTATAAAATAGATAACTAAGGAGGACCCACTGCACACTGAGGGAAACTCTACTTAGCACAGGGCGTGACCTAAACGAGAAGGCAATAAAAGAAACAAACAGACAGAGGATATATGTGTACATACAGCTGATTCATTTTGCTGTATAGTAGAAAGTAACACAACGTTATAAAGCAATCATACTACAATAAAAATTAATTTAAAAAGTATATCAGGGAGTTCACTCCTAATTCCCTAGGTCACAGACAGACTCCTAACCACCCATGTGTTCTTCATCCCATCTCCAAAACACTGCAGTTTGTTTCTTTGCCTGTTTATTTATTTATTTATTGTTTTAGTTTGACCATCCTCTACTGGGCCTCTCTCTTCTATTTGCCCTCCTAATTCTCACAATTAAACTCACATTATACAATTAAAAAATACTCTTACATCCACAAAAAATGTATAAAATCATATTTTTGCCACTTCTGTGTGTGAACACTTCCCTGAAAGCCTGACTTCGGCACTGGGCGAAAGTTATGACTGGTTTGGGGCATGTCAGGTGTCACTAGTGATAAGGAAACTGCCTGCCAATGCAGAAGACAGACAGGCAGGTTCAGTCCCAGGGTTGGGAAGATCCACTGGAGGAGGGCATGGCCACCCACTCCAGTCTCCTTGCCTGGAGAATCTCGTGGACAGAGGAGCCTGGGGGGCTACAGTCCATAGGGTTATAGAGTCAGACATGACTGAAGTGACAGAATGCTCCCATGCACACAATGGCTGGCTCATCTTCCAAATCCATCTTCCCAGATCTTGCCAACCTGAGATCTGGGAACCACACAGGGTCACCACTGACCCTAGGATTCCCAGGCTACTTTGTTCATATTCAAGTCAGGCGTTCGCTACCATTTATCACGTGGAATGTTTTAAACGCCACTGAACTGCCAACCCGAAAAAGATACTCAAATAAATGAAAACTTTCACTGCTTTCAGACAAATTTCTCTAATTTATTCACCACACCATAAGCTAAACTGACCTTTCCAAAATGCAAATCTTATCATGTAATTCAGACACTTAACAGCTTATTTCAATATCTTTTAGTTTAAGAAGGCATTTAAATAAGCAATTCTTTATTAAAGTTTCCATGTCCTACTACAATCTGCCTCCTAAATCTTATCTATATCCACTCTTTCACTTAAATGTCACAAATATGTTTCTCACCAAGAAGGATCTTAACTTTTCCCTTAGATTGCCTTGTTCCCATTTATCCTTTAAATCTCAGCTAATTCAAAAGAATCTCCAGCACTACAAAACAGATATACGTGACCTCCCAATTCTCACACGAGACCTATGTTAATAGTTGTTTATTTTAACATTTACCTTTAATAGTAAATTGTATGTTTTTTGAGGACAGAAACTATTACTGGCTTGTCCGATATCATATTTCCAGGTCCTAGCAAAAGAAGAGTGAAAGTATTAGTCACTCACCTGACTCTGCGACCCCATGGGCTGTAGCCCATCAGGCTCCTCTGTCCATGGGGCTCTCCAGGTAAGAATACTGGAATGGGTTGCCATTCTCTTCTCCAGGGGATCTTCCCAACCCAAGGATCGAATCCAGGTCTCCTACATTGCAGGTGGATTCTTTACTGTCTGAACTGCCAGGGAAATCCATATGTGGAGTAGTCATTAGATAGATACTGATTGAATGGATGAAAGAGACTTTGAAATATGTTATTTTGAAGCTAACGTTACGAGATAAAACAGATTGGAAATTATGAATAGTGGTTTTTGTGTCCTGCAGTTCTCTGAACTGGACTATGTTGTGAGAAAACAAATAAAATGTTTAAGATTACAGATTTAAAATTGGACAAACTCAGGTTTGATTCCTACTTCTGCTTGAACTTGAACAAATTACTTAAATTTTCTAGGCACTTTCCTTTTGTTATAGTAGTTTGTAGTATTCATAATATAGCATAGGTGAAAGGATTAAATATGGAGGCATTCAAAACTATCTGGTTTACAGCGTACCCAGAACAAAGGTAATGTTCTGTAATATCAGCTATTCATATATGTGTATCTATCTATCTATCTATCTATCTATATCAATATATATCCTTACAAATCATGTATGAAATCCTTACAAAATCATGTCGTCCAATTTGATAATTCATTTTCTCACATTAAATAATACATTTTTTTTTCTGGCATTCAAACAAACTTGTTTAATGCAGGTGACTTTCATTTATAATAGATACATGAACATAGCATACAACCTGATATAGATAACATACCTATGAAGTGTCAATTTATTAACTAGTCTTTGCCCTGCAAATAGCTCCTTAGTTACGATGCTGGCAAAACAAAGATCCTAGGAAAACAGCTGATAAAGGGAGCTGTGGTCTGGATCAGATAGATATTCTTCTGAATGCAAGTGAGACAAATACCGGCAACAGTAGTTTACATGAATGCTGACGCTGATGCCAGGCTCCGTGATTCTCTTGCTCTGTCTAAGCAGGATCACAGGATGGCTTTCTCAGCTCTGCCTCTTCTATCTTCAAAGCAGGAAGAAAAAAGAAAGTAAGTTTTTGAGATACCTCAAGAATTGTTTTCCCAAACTGTACCATGCTGTAAAAGTGAGTGCTTTCCAGTTACGTTGGAAGGTAGCAAGAGAATATCAAAGCCAGCCTACATGTCTGATATAATATATATTGAATTCTTGGGTTTCCCAGCTGGCACTAGTGATAAGGGCCCTGTCTGCCAATGCAGGAGACACAAGAGATGCAGTTTCCATCCCTGGGTCAGGAAGATCCCCTGGAGTAGGAAATGGCACCCCTTTCCAGTATTCTTGCCTTGGAAATCCCATGGACAGAGGAGCCTGGGAGGCTGCACTCCAGGGTGTTACAAAAGAGTCGGATATAACTGAATAACTGAACACACACATATTGGATTCTTACTAAGTTCTGAAACCTGTGTAAACATATGATTTATATGTTTTCAATTTCTTCAGAAGCAAATATGTCCAGTCCATTCTTCAACTACCTGTCTCCCCCATACAAGCATACACATTAGCATCTGAAATTAAATGATGCACTAAATTACTAGTTCATCTTGCATTTCCTGGAAGAAGAATTGACCTTACAACTCTATGACCATTATCTTGAATATTCATTGAGGTCTTCCTTCAGCCCAGTGCTGAGATTCCAGGGGGAGGGGTGCAAGTCTTGGCCTTCAGTCTAAATGGACAGGGAAGCCCTGCATGCAGAGAGAAGGCAGACAAAACAGGCATCAAAGAAAGAATGGCCAAGTGCCTGTTTGGGAAGACCATGGTAGGTGAAAATTGACATAAAATTTGGAAAGATGCTAAGTACAGTATCCTTCAGCACATGTGTTGCATATAAGGTTAAGAGAAGATTTAAGGGAACCTGGTGTGCCAAGACATGTTTTATGGACTTCACTTTAAACAAGAGGAAACTGATGTTTTTCTGAGTAGCAGTGAAGAAATAAAAGAACAATACGAAAACTAATAAAGTAGAAATGCTAATCTAGGAGATCTGTTTTTTTTTTTTTTTTTTTTTTTGAGAAACCATGCAAAGCAAAAAGAGGCAGGGAGTGGTTTGGGAAGACTAGAACCTATTCTTACCAAAGTTACATTCTCATGGAGACCTTCTCTGAATTGAGGGCAGTCAACAGTCAGATATATCGCCTGAGTTTTTCTTTTTATAAGAAACACTTACTTTTCCAGATGTAACAAAATAGATACTCCAAATCAAAGGTATACACCTGCTTTAATTCATAAGAAATGTTTTTCTAAAAGAAGTTATTACACAGCTCAGAACAAAACACTCCATGGATAGAAGAGGGTGAATTCCTCAACAAGAGCTTTTGACTTCACATAACTTTGAAGACCTTGAATTTTTCAAGTTCCCCTGCCTTTGTGATTGGTCAGATTAGACAAGCAGAGAGGTTAGGCATTTAGAATAAAATACTAATTGCCAGTGAGTCATTTGGAAATGGCAAAGGCTTTATCTGAGGGAAGTTTACAAAGCCGTTCATGTATTTTTGCTACTGAAAGTCTTTGGCTCAGAAGAAAGCTCTGGAATGGTAAACATTATCATCTGACTGATGAGTCCATTTTCCCTCCAAAGGGTGTGCAGCACAATGAATCAGGTAATAAAGAGGTCAGCAATTGTAGGTTTGTGTTTAACTATAGATTATTTTAGAAGTAATTCAATACATTTGCAAAATAGGCAGTATAAGTCATCTACTTCATATTTATCCTTTCTATCACAGCCACAAGAAACTGACATTTTCTCTTGGATGATTGGCAACTTGAGTATCCTTGCATTAGTTTATTCCTTCCTCCTTGAATGTAACTTTCACCATTTGTATATTAGAAAAATATTTTGAATGATAGAAGTCAATGTTGTGAGTTATGTGAGTAGCACTGTATTCTGGAAAGTGATAAAGTCTGTCTATTGCCCTCATAAATTGATACAATTGAGGCAGGTACAAATATGGAAGGCTATGAGAATATTTTAGCATTATTTATTGTCATTCGTGAAATATGATGAAATTTCAGTGGTTTATGCCGGAAATTTAATCCAAGTTTGAAATTGTTCAGGAAACTAAGAGTTTTGGATTTGAGAGTGATGGGAATGAAGGTAATTTTTAATACATTAAGGTAATGTAATATATTTCATTTAGTGTTGAAAAAAAATTAATGTAAAAGGAATGCTCAAAAAATAAATAATGATGTTAGGGTTAACATATAAGTGTTATATGTTGTTAAACGTAATGTTCAGGAGATGGGAATACCAGATGGGAATTCCAGACCACCTGACCTGCCTCTTGAGAAACCTGTATGCAGGTCAGGAAGCAACAGTTAGAACTGGACATGGAACAACAGACTGCTTCCAAATAGGGAAAGGAGTATGTCAAGGCTGTATATTGTCACCCTGCTTATTTAACTTATATGCAGAGTACATCCTGAGAAATGTTGGGCTGGAGGAAGCACAAGCTGGAATCAAGATTGCCAGGAGAAATATCAATAACCTCAGATATGCAGATGACACCACCCTTATGGCAGAAAGCAAAGAGGAACTGAAGAGCCTCTTGTTGAAAGTGAAAGAGGAGAGTGAAAAAGTTGGCTTAAAGCTCAACATTCAGAAAACTAAGATCATGGCATCCGGTCCCATCATTTCATGGCAAATAGATGGGAAACAATGGAAACACTGTCAGACTTTATTTTCCTGGGCTCCAAAATCACTGTAGATGATGACTACAGTCTTGAAATTAAAAGATGCTTGCTCCTTGGAAGAAAAGCTATGACCAACCTAGACAGCATATTTAAAAGCAAAGACATTACTTCGCTGACAAAGGTCCGTCTAGTCAAAGCTCTGGTTTTTCCAGTAGTCATGTATGGATGTGAGAGTTGGACTATAAAGAAAGCTGAGCACTGAAGATTTGATGCTTTTGAACTGTGGTGTTGGAGAAGACTCTTGAGGGTCCCTTGGACTGCAAGGGGAACTAGCCAGTCCATCCTAAAGGAAATCAGTCCTGAATATTCACTGGAAGGACTGATGCTGAATCTGAAGCTCCAATAATTTGGCCATCTGACGTGAAGAACTGACTCATTTGAAAAGTCCCTGATGCTGGGAAAGATTGAAGGCAGGAGGAGAAGGGGACGACAAAGGATCAGATGGTTGGATGGCATCATCAACTTGATGGACGTGAGTTTGAGTAAGCTCCGGGAGTTGGTGATGGACAGGGAAGCCTGGCGTGCTGCAGTCCATGGGGTTGCAAAGAGTCAGACATGACTGAGTGACTTAACTGAATTTAACCCTAATGTTATTATTTATTTTTTAGCACTCTTTTATATTAATGTTTTATATTATATATATATATCATTATATATGGTATTATTAATATAATCAGCAATTATACAAAGATTAGCCAAAAACAACACCAAGATTTATTATGTTTACTTTATTGTTTTTAAATCCTTTATCAAAATGTTGAAACATATCAAGGTAATTCATCATCAAAGAATCATTTATTTTTATTGAAGGCCTCCTATATCAAATTTGCTCTTCACAAGACTTTGCTGAACACAAAAAAGAAAAACAAATCTGACATGGTCCTTTTTTTAAAGGCATTTACAACTTATTAAGAAGAATGAGACATTCCTTAAAACAATTTGATATACTAGGGTCATCAAGGAAATGTTGACTCAAGTTCCACAGGGCTTCAAAGGAGAAGATGACTTTAGCTGGACTTGATATGGTCTGTAAGAGGCATCAGAAAAAATATCAGAGGTTATCACTTTGATAGAAAATTTAAAGGACAGCTCCAATTTAGACCTGCACAAAAGGATGATGCTGTGAAGGGTGCCACAGGTAGAAATAGCAGTGAGCACTCTTTCTTTAAAAGTTGTATTGAAGGCCATGACACGTAAAACTGTTGGAATAGTAGGCTTGGACTAGATGACAGAGGTTTATAACAACACTTTATCTATTAGGTGATTGGAAGCCACTGAATGTTTAAATAGGGAAATAAAACAAAATGCACTCTGGGAAGATAAATGGTATGGTTAGTTGGAGTTGGCTCAAAAAGAAGGTAAAAAAAAGTTTAATGAAGATATTACGGTAATATTTTAGTCTTCATGAAATAAGAGGAGGAACTGAGGGAGTACAAAAGATGGGAGCTGGATGTGTTAATATTACGGAACTGAATTACTTTAATGACTGGTGTGTGGGGGAGATGAAGTGAATGGTCTGGGAATATGTCCCATGGCCCTTAGAATGGGTCTCATTAGTGCTCCTCCTGGGGAGGTCAAAGAGGACAGTAGTTACTCTCGAACTCATAAAATGACATCCTGCTCTGGAAATGTGAAAATTCTCTCCTATCTTCTTTATGGAAACGTATTTATATATTAAGCACTGCTCACTAAACTGAATACAATCAGTAACATTTGATGCCTTAATTAAAGACTGGGATGGGATTTCTGTTCCTTGAAAAATTACTCTAGGAACACAAGAATAACATTACCCTAATTAAGACTTGTCTAGGATGGTGATCCACCCTGAGACTTATAAATTATCCCAAGACAGTTCCTAATAACTAAATTTATCTTTTGACCTTTAAACATTTCCTCAAGCTCATGTTGCATTTAATCCACCAGGTATTTCTTGCCTAGCTGAACCTGAGGTAGGAAGAAGTGTAAAACTTCATACTTGAACATTTCAAGATCATTAAAACAATAAGGCAAAGCCAAGAGCTAGAGCTTGAAGTCAAGCTTTTAACTGTCCTTCTCTCATTTCACTGTGAATGCAGAGTCTGCAGTCACACTTAAAAGAAATCATTTCTCATTCAAAATTCATTACATCTTAATTGCAGATTTATTAACAAACTGGCGGCTTTGTATTGATTTCTGCAGGATGTTGTGGAAAGTTGGAACAGGCACAGAGCACCTTGTAGAGTTGACAGCATCTCACACTAAGTGGCAAGGGAGTCGTAACATGCAAACACTTGAAAAAGAGATGAGCGCAACAGAGCATTCGTCAGCGGGACAGCTGAAATACACAGGCTCAGAAAATAGCAGAAAAGTGAACATACATAGCTGAGAGTCATCATTTTAATATGGAAGGTATGATGAACTTTCATTTAAGGTATGCCTTTCATTAGTTTTTAATGTCAATCTCATGCCTACATGCTATGTTTTTCTGGAGCAAAAATAATATCCCTGATACGTTAGAGACTATAAGATGCCAGACATAATCAAAGACTGAAAATCAAAGATGTGTCATTGCCCACAAATTTAAAGAAAAGATTCTTGTGTACATAGCCTATTAAATTCTTAGATGAAAAGGGAAAATGTCAATCATTAGTCTAAACAAAGCTAATATGCATTTTATTTGAACATCAAGATGGCTAATATTTCACGTTTGATTTCTGTATTGAATAATTTTAAACCCAAACAGACTAAAGAAGCAACAGTAAATAAAATACTCCCATATGTCACTGACAAATAGATCCTGTTCCGATATACAAGAGGGATCATTTCAGAAAAATCTGAAAAACAGAAGAACTGCCATGTACCTCTAAGAAAACAAGCATGTCCGAGTCTATACTCCGTGAGTAAAGTGACTTGAGCTTTCCCCTCAGCTTGATTAAATGTTGGGCAGACTTCTTCCTGACTATAAGCCCTTCACCTCCCTTTTCCTGACTTCCCTTTGCATTAGAAAACTTGCCATTGTAAATTCCTTCTCTGCCTCTTTGAAACTCTGATAATCCAGAACGGTGTTTCTCAAGGTAAAAGTGGTGGGAGTCAGCCCAAGAACCCAGGTTCCTTGCAAGCAGGTCCCAGTCTTCTGTCCCTTCTAGGAAGGGGAACCAGACAGATGGTAGTTCCTATTTCTGTCTCATTTAAGACTTCTGAATCCCCTTCTTCCAACCCTTCTAGCTGCTTTCTAAAGTAAGTAAATAGTTGACTAGAGCAGCTTACAGATTCTCCTTTAAAAATACCGATTAAAAAAAAAAAAAATCCCATCCCCAATTTTCATCATTGAATTATGTTCAGTCTGGGAAGTTGCCAGATTTTTTACTTTTTCTCCCCCTCTGATGGAACTTTTGAAGAAGAGAATAGCTGCTTTAGATTCTATTGTGCACAGATCAATGCCTGAGACTTGATTGAAATGTTTTATTTCAGTGAAATTGTTCATGAAATCACATGAGAACTTATGTGATGACAAGCACATTATCTTTCATGTCCACACTTTCATAGACAATTAACACAGAGCCTAATAAAGCAGCGGAATCTTTACTTACTTTGTCTTCCAGCTTCCCAACACATCTGTGAGTCTTTCTACAACATGTTTTCATATTTTTACAATGAGCAGGCTATGACAATGGCACTTCTATATTTGTGCATTCCCTAGAGCTACTTGGCAGCCAATATGATTTGGAGTATAAATTTATATATTAGCTTGATGATTTAGATGTTTACATTCTTAAAGAAAGAAATAGCCCATTCTTAAAGAATTCTTAATTCTTAAATTCTTAAAGAAAGAAATCAACAAATATATTTTATTGCTATAATTAACAATAATAGCAATGAAAACAGGTATGCTGCTAAGTCACTTCAGTCGTGTCCAACTCTGTCTGACCCCATAGACGGCAGCCCACCAGGCTCCCCCGTCCCTGGGATTCTCCAGGCAAGAGCACTGGAGTGGGTTGCCATTTCCTTCTCCAATGCATGACAGTGAAAAGTGAAAGTGAAGTCACTCAGTCGTGTCCGACTCTTAGTGACCCCATGGACTGCAGCCCACCAGGCTCCTCGGTCCATGGGAATTTACAGGCAAGAGTACTGGAGTGGGGTGCCATCACCTTCTCGGGAAAACAGGTATAATTTTATAATTTATTGAGTTCCCACTATGTACCAGCCACTTAAAATTATTTTGGTTTTTCTAGCAAGGTAATGATGACTCAATTTTACTGACAAGAAAACTGATGGCCAAGGAGGTAAAATAACTTGCCCAAACGTACATAGTTTGATTTATAATTCGTAGCTGTTTAATTTTAATGTCTGTGTTCCTGCTATTAAACTGTGTTGTTTAATTACCTAGAAAAGTGTCCCTGAGCTAGGAAATATTTAAGAATACAAAGCTGTTGTCTGTTGATAAAAGCCTTCTCTAACTTCAGTTACTACCCTTCCCAAACTACCCTTAAAATAGAACATCATTCCTTTCTTCATGATATTTTTAAAAATTTGCAAAGAAAACTTTAATTCTTGATTCACATTCCAATCTCCTCTGCTTAGGCTGTAAGCTCCGCTCAGGAATTTCCGAGTGAAGGGCACTGGGTTTGGTTGGTGTGGGGGGTTAGGATGGGGTGAATATACTACCTAACAGAGCCTGGTTCCTGGTGTGGTCTAAGTGTGTTTGGAGGCTCAGCCTTGTTGGTACCCAATAGTGCTTACCCTTCTAAGGTAGGGACATTTCCATAAATCTATTTCCATTCTATGGTTTGTCCTTTCTTAGTCCTTTGTAGCAAAATTGTACAAAATAACTACAAAGTAGAACTTGGCATAATTTACCATTCTGGAGTATTAGTAGTTAGTGATTGGAAAGACATCTTAATAATGTTCAGTGGTTCACCCCAACTAACTGTACCTATAGTTGGCATTTATTCAACCCTGTATTTTCACCTAAGGTCACTATCAGTACTCTTCCACTAAACTCTTCTTCATTCCTCTTGCTTTCTTGGTTGATTTTTCCATACCTATTACACATGCATACTTGTTTGATCTAAAAAAAAAAAAAACTCAGGGTTTTGCACCCGAAACAAGTTTTGGGAAACAACTTGGAAATTTTTTTTTTTTTGGTTTGGTATGTTAATAATTACAACAGACTTCCTGAAAGAACCTCCTTTGTGACTTACAACTTGACAAGTCAAACACTCATCTGCAAGTATCAGACCATCTTGACTTTGTTATTTTTCAGGAGATAGAAGTACAGGAAGTACCGTGAGTGCCTGGAGGAAAAAGCCCTCAGCTTTGCTCACATCAGTCACCCAGTATGGTATTTTCAGCATCTCCTTTGTCATCTGGAGAGCATCATAATATTATAGTTTAAAAGATATGTTAGATGTTGTCTAGAAACGAGGTGCCCTAGGTCAAAGATTTACTACATCTTTTGGATTAAAACTTCCCTTATTTGGGAGTTATACTATCTATGCAGTGAGGCAGAGCATGCAGTACTTAAGAGAACAGAGTTTGTAGTCAGAATTTCTGGGTACAAATTTGGTTTCTCCTCATTATATCTGTGTACCATTGGAGAAACTATGAAACTATTTTGGGACTGACTTTCCTTATTTGTAAAATGCAGATAATAATAGGACTTGACTCACAGATTTCTGTGATGACTAAATAAAATATTTTAAGGTGAATAGAAACATTATGTAAGTATTTGTAAAAAGAACTGTCTTTATCTTAGACTATAAATTTTGAGTATTTTGTTAGCACAAATAAGGGTTCAATTCTAAAAACTATGTTTGAATCCTTTATTTAATAGTTATATTTGTTGTTGTTCAGTTGCTAAGTCTTACCTGACTGTTTGCAACCTTATGGTCTGCAGCACATCAGGCTCCTCTGTCTTCCACTGTTTCCCAGAGTTTGCTCAAATTAATGTCCACTGAATTGGTAATGCTCTCTAACCATCTTATTCTCTGCCACCCCCTTCTCCCTTTGCCTTCCATCTTTCCCAGAATCAGGATATTTTCCAATGAGTTGGCTTTTTGAATCAGGTTACCAAAATATTGGAGTTTCAACGTCAACATCAATGCTTCTAATGAATATTCAGGGTTGATTTCCTTTAGGATTGACTGGTTGGATCTCCTTGCTGTCCAAGGGACTCAAGATTCTTCTCCAGCATCACAGTTCAAAACCATCAATTCTTCTGTGCTCAGCCTTTGTCATGGTCTAACTCTCACATCTGTACATGATGACTGAAGAAAAACATAGCTTTTACTATATGGACCTTTGTCAACAAGGTGATGTCTCTGTTTTTTAATATGCTGCCTAGGTTTGTCATAGCTTTTCTTCCGAGGGGCAAGCGTCTTTTAATTTCATGGCTGCAGTCACCATCTGCAGTGATTTTGGAGCCCCCCAAAATAAAATCTGTCACTGCTTCTACATTTTCCCCTTCTATTTGCCAGGAAATAAGAGGGCCAGGTGCCTGGGGTGCTGTATGAGATAAGGCTAAAAGACTGGCCATTTCAGTTTTCTAGTTACTCACAGTAACTCTCTAAAGAAGCTTGTGCAGATTAAGCCCTTATTTTTATTGCCAGTTTCCAAAGGATGCAGCTTAAACAGACATCCCGGACCATTCCCAAAGTCATAAGAACCACTTAACATTAAATGTGAAATACAGTCACTTTCTCTCTGTTAAATTGATGTGTTTTCCTTAAAAGGAAAAATGGCCAATCTTGTTATAAAATGTGAAGTTACCAATGGTATCTTAATGAAACAATTAAAATTAAAAATTTTCTAAATTAGAGACATTCTAAATTAAAACAAGCTAAAGAATGTCTCACACACACACACTTGAGGCTCACCATGTCCATGAGAATCAAAATCTTGTCCCTGTTTGTTTTAGCAAAAGCATCGCCATGGGGCTAGCTAGGGAGACTTCAGCTGAAATTTTCTTCTCTGCTTCCTAATCAAATCTAGGATGTGGCTAATGAACTTGAAGCCCTCTCAAGATTCTCTTGTCTGTCTGATTTTGATACTGGTTCAAAGACTCCTTTTTATCAATTTTTTGTAAAGGTACCTAAATAATAAAGCTTTGGTGTGGAGGCAAGAGGACTTTGATGCAGTCTGCCACATTTATGAATTAGGTAGTACAACTATGGTCCTTGGGTCACTCTGGAACAAATCATGTCAGATATTATCTCTATAAGAAACTTGGGGAAAACTTTATTCCAAACGGTCCTTAATTCTGTTTCTGCTTCCATAAAGTACAGAGTCTGTAAGAGCTTCTTACTGTCTGGACCCTAATGCTGGGAAAGATTGAGGGCAAGTGGAGAAGGGGGCTACAGAGGATGAGATGGTTGGATAGCATCATCGACTCAGTGGACATGAGTTTGAGCAAACTCCAGCAGAGAGTGAAGGATAGGGAAGTCTGGTGTGTTGCAGTTCATGGGGTCACAAAGAGTTGAACACAACTTAGCAACTGAACAACAGCAACAATTTATAGAGCTTACTATTCTGAAAATTTTCAGTTCTTCTAGTCTTTTCTTATATATTTTATTACTTCATTATTTTAATAACTTGCTCTATTCTCCTCTGGGCCCTCATTTAAGTCTTAATTTCCTGATTTAAGTATAGGACCCAACAGATAAAAGAATGCTTTAATTATGACCTTAATTGCATTGCTATTCCCAGGAGAGTTCCTAGTAATCTACTTATGTATCTTATGGACTTGTTTACTTATTAAGAAGAGACACAGTACATTGATAATTGTGGTTGAAAATTAATTGAATCAGTTTGAGAAAATTTAGCCAAAGGAACATCTTCCAACTTATAATATTTGAACTTCAATTACATCCTACTGTTACAGGTCAAATATCAATCTTTTTATCTGCCAATTTCTTCATTACTAAAAGAAAATACTTGAATTTTTAATTACTAAAAACCATATAATCTATTCTGGATTCGTATGGAAACTACAACATTTCAATATGTGTGTATTAGAAAAGGTTCTTTGGTTACGAGTACCAGAAAATTACTCTGCATAAGTTAAACATGAAATAATGTATGGGAGGATTGCCAGAGACTTAAAATCAACAGGAAGACGAACAGCTGACTTGGGAAGGAGGAACACCAAGGCAGATCTGGAGGCCATAGCAGACGGCACTCAAAGTGACACCGCTGGAAGCTGCAAAACTGATATAATGGCCAGCATGCATCAACCACTATGTGCTTCTATCTGTTAGTTCATTTAATTCTTTTTTTTTTATTTTTATTTTTTTTTAATTTTATTTTATTTTTAAACTTTACATAATTGTATTCGTTTTGCCAAATCACAACCCTGTGAGTTTATTATTATTCTCCCCATTCACAAATGAGCAAACTCACGCACAGTGGTTAGGCTAAGCGATGCCACACATCCAGTTAGTGGGAGAGTCAGGATGAAACCGGGCAGGCTGATGCTTATGTTCTGTAAAACACTGTTGTCACTTGTTACAAGAGAATGACAACACTTAGCTTTCTAAAGAACCGCCGTCCTGTTCGCCATAGTAGCTGTATCAAAATAGGTTTTGACTAGTAAGCTAATTCTATGAAGAGCTGTGTCTTGTTGATCTGTGTGCTAAGTCAGTGCGAGAGGGTTCTCTTTACTCCACACTCTCTCCAGCATTTATTGTTTGTGGATTTTTTTGATGGTGGCCGTTCTGATGGCTGTGAGGTAATACTTCATAGTAGTTTTGATCTGCATTTCTCTAACAATTAGTGATTTTAAGCATCTTTTCATGTGCCTCTCAACCATATCTATATATCTTCTTAGAAGAAATATCTATTTTCCCCCTACTGGGCATACGCTTGAGAAAACCACAATTCAAAAAGACACTTGTATCCCAACGTTCACTGCAGCAATGCTCACAACTACCAGGACCTGGAAGCAACCAAATGTCTATCAACAGAGAAATGGACAAAGAAGATGTGGTACATACATACAATGGAATATTCAGTTTAGTTCAGTCCAATCGCTCAGTCATGTCCGACTCTTTGCAACCCCCTGAATCGCAGCACGCCAGGCCTCCCTGTCCACCACCAACTCCTGGAATTCATTCAGACTCAAGTCCATTGAGTCAGTGAAGCCATCCAGCCATCTCATCCTCTGTCGTCCCCTTCTCCTCCTGCCCCCAATCCCTCCCAGCATCAGAGTCTTTTCCAATGAGTCAACTCTTCTCATGAGGTGGCCAAAGTACTGCAGTTTCAGCTTTAGCATCATTCCTTCCCAAGAAATCCCAGGGCTGATCTCCTTCAGAATGGACTGGTTGGATTTACTTGCAGTCCAAGGGACACTCAAGAGTCTTCTCCAACAAAAGCATCTCTATTCAAAACCATCAATTCTTCGGCGCTCAGCCTTCTTCACAGTCCAACTCTCACATCCATACATGACCACAGGAAAAACCATAGCCTTGACCAGACGGACCTTTGTTGGCAAAGTAATGTCTCTGCTTTTGAATATACTATCTATTACCAGCCATAAAAAGGAACGGGAGTGGGTCATTTGTAGAGATGTGGATGGACCCAGAGTCTATCATGTAGAATAAAGTAAGCTGGAAAGAAAAAAGCAAATATCGTGTGTTAATGCATGTATGTGGAATCTAGGAGAATGGTACGGATGAATCTATTTGCAGGGCAGGAATAGAGATGCAGAGAACAGACATGTGTGCATGGGGCAGGTGAGGGAAGGGTGGGAAGAACTGGGAAACTGGGACTGATGTGTATACATCACCATGTGTCAAATAGGTAGCGAGTGGGAACCTGCTGTGTAACGCAGGGCGCTCAGCTCAGGGCTCTGCGATGATTTAGATGGCTGAGACAGAGGATAGGAGCGCCGGCCAAGAGGGAGGGGGCGTCTGTGTGTGTGTGTGTGTGCTCAGTCGCTTCAGTCATGTGACCGACTCTCTGCAACCCATGGACCGTAGCCTGCTAGGCCCTCTGTCTGTGGAATTCTCCAGGCAGGAATACTTCAGTGGGTATACTTCAGGAATACAAGTATTCCCTTCAGGAATACTTCCTCCAGGGATCTTCCCAACCCAGGGATCACACTTGCATCTCTTGTGTCTCCTGCATTGGCTGCTGGGTTCTTTACCACTAATGCCACCTGGGAAGCACCGGGTATATATTTACTTATAGCTGATTCATTCTGTTGTGCAACATTATAAGGCAAATATACCCCCCAACTAAAGAGATAGAGAGAGAGAGAGAAACAACACCAACATTTCATAGTCTCTTTGATTTGTTTTTCTTACTCAAAATTCAAATAGAATGATAAGTCATCAGATTAGCCTAATTTCAGTCTCCTTTGCATCCTTTGGCTAGCAGAGGAAGAAAGTCTAATTACAGTCTCACCAGCCTAATTCCAATGAGGAAGGGCTAATTTCTCATAATGAAATTAGGGCACAGTTAGAAAGGGGAAATGGATGTCAAAGAATCAAAACTTTTAAAAAGCTATGCTATAAAAAGCCTGCCCTTTATCATACTATACTGAAATGAATATATGAGGCTGTCTTTTTTATTTTACAAGACCTGAGCAGGTAAATACAGTAATGTGTTTCATATTACTGCTTTAATTTGATAAGAAAAATACATGAGTAAGCCACGTATTTGAATTCTAACAGACTAAAGGTATCTTGATTGAAATAGTTTTCACTTGGTAACTGTGAAATCACTTTTGTTTGAAATAAAATAGTCATTGCTGTAGTGTAACAGAAGGAAGTACCTTCTGGGTGGAGCAGCAAAGATATTGACGAGTGTTTTTTTGACAAGTGTTTTAAGAACAGGATATTTTCATCAAGTGGGGTCAAGAGGAATCTTATTTCTCAGAAGGAAGCAAAAGAATCACAAACTATATTTTTTTCTCCCACACAGCATTGTTCAAGGTCACTATGAGTGCATGCATTTGCAATGTAATGGAATATGCAATTATTCATAAAACTAATTCATCAGCTATGGAGAAAGAAATCTTCCAATGAATATATGCTCAATGTTTTAAGGTAAGAGCATTATTCAGCTATGTTGCTTATGCTGGCATTGTTGAACTAGGCTAAGGGTTCTTGCTCTTTTTTGTTTGCTTCTTTAATGTGATTTGCTAATTTCATGCTTCCAGAATGTCAACAAGGGTAATAAAATAGCAATTTAAGGCCACATTAAAAGCTGAACTAAATAGCACCATTCTACTGAAGGCATTAAAACAAAATTATAGTGTGTCCTCCTATCAGAAGGCATCTTCGTAGCTTTAATATAGAGTAGGGAAGAAAAGACCTTTATTTCCCTCTCCCCTCTTCTGCCTAGGGCTGATGTAGCTCTGTGGGACTGGAAACCCTGGCCTATCCTTGCTAAAATAATTGTTGCTAATGTAACAGAATTTTCTTTTCACTTACAATATTCACTTTCTTCTTATGGCAGCTTTTGTAAGATTGGAGGAAAAGTTTATTGGTTACAGAAAGAGTGGAGCAGCTAACAGGGCATGCCACATTGATCAATTTGTGCATATTGAAGAATCCTGGAGAAACTGAAAGATTGTAATTGACACATACACAGTATTGATACTATGTAGAAAAGAGACAACTAATGAGATCATACTCTGCAGCACAGGGAACTCTCCTTATTGCACTGTGGTGACCTGAGTGGGGAGGGAGTCCAAAAGGGAGGGGACACACGTACGTGCATGGCCGACTCATTTTGCAGTACAGTAGAGACTAACACAACATCGTAAAGCAACACTGCTCCAGTAAAAAATAATTCAAAAAGACAGAACAGTGGGACTGCATTCTCCTCCTTCTTCTTAGGCTGTCACAAGAAAGAAGCTCAACTGGAAACTAGAGCATGATTGGTAAGCTTAATTCTCTCTCTACCCCTATCTGTGATTTGAGTGCTGTTACTGTTTAGGGCACGGAATCAGGAACTGAATCAGCGTGTCTCCTCCCCACTCCATCAACCCCTCACAAACCTGCCAGGTAGACCGGGTAACAGTGCTTTCTTATACGGTCCTTCCTAACTGGTTTCATATGGATCCTTCAACAATATTCATTGGACAGTTTTCCTATCACACTTTGTATGAATTTGTAAGGTTGTCTTCACATCATTATAAGTAGTAATAAAGGAAAAAAGTCAGTGAAGGATACAGGAAATGTTCAGAAAAAAAGGTTGAAAACACATCCAAAAGTAGCTTCAAGTATCTGTTAGCACTGGTAGTACTTACTGAAAGCATTTCCCTACTGACTGTCTTAATGCAGCCTCATGACACATTCTTGCAGTAGGAAGAGAAAATGTTACTTCAATTCACAGGAGGTGAAATTAGGAAAATTTAAGTCAGGAATCCAATGTGAGATTTTTTTTTCAACAATATTAATATATCTATAGTATAAATATTTTAAATAGACTTTTCTGTTGAGAAAATAGGCAAAAATTTCAGAATTCGTTTGGAGCCAATTCATTTTACTTTTCCTCTGACTAATGACAATTCCAAACACTGTCTTTTTGAATGTGAGAATTTGTTTTTGTGAATTTGTATATGCAAGAATAGCACACAGTAACTTCTTATAGTTTTTAATATATTTGCACCCAACATTCTTGACCACATTTCATTAGTATTTCAACCCTTTGCCATTGAGTCTATTTTCATTATAGATTTTTGAGATACACTAGTGTACAATGCCTATAAAAACAGTCTAATAAGGATTGTCTTTCCAATTAAAATTGGAAGTGTAGGAATAACATTAGGTGAACTTTAGTACCTTAGAAAGGACTTTACTAAGTATTCTGGAAAGAAGTATGTCTGAAAAGAGACAATTCATCAGATATTTAATTCAACAAATCTCAACTGTCCATTTCTATATGTAAATGAAAGTAACTGCAGATGAAAGTGATCTAAATAAAATTCTGGTGATCTAAAAATAATGTAACATTTCAAAAAAAAAATCATCACGATAACTACTGGATGTGGGTTGCTCATTGTGGGCTGGACATACTTCTAACCTAGGCTTCCCTTGTGGTTCAGTCAGTAAAGAATTCCTTGCAAGGCAGGAGACCTGGGTTCAATCCTTGGGCCAGGAAGATCCCCTGGAGAAGGAAACCCACTGCAGTATTCTTGCCTGGGAAATCCCACGGACAGAGAAGCTTGGTGGGTTACAGCACAACTTAGCATCTAAACCACCAGCACTTCTAATCTACGCTGGAGCTTTCCTCCTGGATAGCGATTTTGGCCGGTGCAGTCATAGGCCTGTTTCCCTCATCCTGACTTGACCTGGGGAAGAGGAAGTGGCTTATCAAATTATTTGTGAATTGTCCATGTTTGACTCATCTCTGCCGTTTATTTTACATGGGAGCACGATTCTTCCCAGAATCTTGAGTTTCCTCCCGTTCCTCCCCTACTAATGTTACCTGGACTCTCATTTGTGATTGCCTTGCACTCTGCTTCAGCTGTGGTTGATGGGTAAACTTCGTCCAGTTTGTGGGTTTACTTAGGAGACTCATTTGGCTGTCTCTCAAAGCTACTGTCTTTCCAACAACATTAAAGTACATTTTAGTCTCCATATCTACTTCTTATTTCTCAAAATATCAGGGCCTAGAAGAGAAATGGTATTCATCAAGGGTCTTCTTTTTGAAGACTCAAGTTTCACAACATTGAAGACAAGAGAGTCTTAGTCCATTTAATTAATTCAATAACTCTTAAATATCTATTATTCTCATTTTTGCTGTTGTTCAGCCACTCAGTCGTGTCCGACTTTTTGTGACCCCATTGACTGCAGTATGCCAGGTTTCCCTGTCCTTCACCATCTCCTGAAGATTGCTCAAACTCATGTCCATTGAATTGGTGATGTCGTCCAACCATCTCATCCTCTTTCATACTGTTCTCTTCCTGCCTTCTATCGTTTCCAATATCATGGTCTTTTCCAAGTTGAGTTGGCTCAACTGGCCAATGAGTTGGCTGTTCACATCAGGTGGCCAGAATATTGGAGTCCAGCATCAGTCCTTCCAATGAATATTCAGGATTGATCTCCTTGTAGTCCAAGGGACTCTCAAGAGTCTTCTCCAACATTTTGCAAGTGAGAAATGAAAAGTTCAATAGTTAAAATGCTCAATACCACATTGTGAATGGTTGACCGAGGGCTTGGACAGTATCTGCCTATCTATAAGTCCCATATTCTTAAATCTGCAATGTGCTTTTTAGAGTCACTGAGATTAAAGGATTATTGGTCTTGCTCTCTCATCTTCCTGATGAGGAACAAAGTGGAAATGAAGTTAATTGCTCAAGGTCATGCAGCTTATCATTGATTATATCAAGCCTTGCAACTGGGTTTTTGCACTTGTCTTCTATAAATTTGTAATCAAGAAGTAGCTGAGGCAAAAGAAAACATTGCCAGGTGTGGCTAAAATCTTTCATAACAAATCTGATGCCATATTTGCATTTGGCTACAAGATAAAAAAAAACTGCAAAAGCATAATTAAATATCCATTTTCAGCTTGGTTTAAAACTAGAATGAAAAAATTCCAGCAACTATTTTCAGTAGAGGGCAGAGGCTAAGGCGTTTTTAAAAAGAGAACAGCCAAATTTTATAATTTATGTTACCAAGGTTGAAACAATTATGCAAAATCATTTATCTATAGAGCATGAACATAAATTATTTTTGTATTGCTAACTAATACAAAATCTATTCTGTTATTATTTCATTATGAACAAATTTGATGATGAAATTATCCTTTTCTGACTTAACCTGTAAGTTCAATCCTTATACATCTACATCTATGACTGCTACAGGAGGATATTCATCCCAACAATTTAGGTACTCTAATTCTTCTGATTTATATTATCTTACAACCCTTCTCAACCCCTTAGGTGCACTGGGAATCTCAAGTCTTGTATTAACCTATATTTTGGTATCCTCCTACACATCTGCACTCACAAGCAAAACAGAGGGCTTGTGCAATTAGTATAATTCAAATATCCTTCATAAAATGTCATTTTATGTATCAGTTCAGCTGCTCAGTCATGTCCAACTCTTTGTGACCCCATGGACTGCAATACTCCAGGCCTCCCTGTCTATCACCAACTCCTGGAGTCCACCCAAACCCATGTCCATTGAGTCACTGATGCCATCGAACCATCTCATCCCCTGTCGTCCCCTTCTCCTCCTGCCCTCAATCATTCCCAGCATCAAGGTCTTTCCCAGTGAGTCAGCTCTTTGCATCAGGTGGCCAAAGTGCTGCAGTTTCAGCTTCAACATTAGCCCTTCCGATGAAGATTCAGGACTGGTCTCCTTTAGAATGGACTGGTTGGATCTCCCTGCAGTCCAAGGGACTCTCAAGAGTCTTCTCCAGCACCACAGTTCAAAAGCATCAGTTCTTCAGCGCTCAGGTTTCTTCACAGTCCAACTCTTTATAGTCCAACCTATATGTTATGTATATCAATCAGTTATTACTGCTAAGACCCCCAAACAAAGTAGCTTGAACAACTAGCTGTGCACGAATATTTCTCATGATCCTCAGGGCAAGGAGACCTTGACTGTTATCTACCGTCAGCTGAAGGTGGGTTAGGTGGCTTTGTTCATCTTGGCTTCATTCTCACACGTGTCTGTGGCTTTGACCAAAGTTATCTGTCTGTTTCCCATGTGCCCCTGCATCCTCTAGCAGGATAGCTCAGGCTTGTTTCTGGATTTGTTCAAACCCGTTATGATGGCGATTGTAGAGAAGCAAGAACTAGGAGTGTAAATGCGCAAGAGATTTTTCAAGTCTCTGTTTGTGTCAAGCCTGTTAATACCCTCTTAGCCAAAGCAAGTCTCACGGTTGAGCCAGCTTCAGAGTGAGAGGGGACTGCAGGGTGAAAGCTGTAGGGTAAATGGTATGATTAGAGGGAGGCCACTAATGCAAGCATTGTACCAGCCACTGCCAGAAATCTGATGGGTTAATTAAAATGCATCAGGCCATTGGCTAAATCCTGATAATACTTTTAAGCAATTCAATGCTGATCAGCAATATAACTTTACTCTTGTTGCTGCACATATAATGAGAAGCAAAGTATACCACCCCAAAATATGCCACTGTGATATATTGATTTTTTTGAATTAAAATTACTTAAGGAACAGCCAGTGCAAGAAAGGCACTCTGATTTTCTTTGTCTCACTGAATGTAGGGAATAAATCTCCTGTGTGTAAACTATACTCCCTATACCAGGAGGGCATGTGGTGTCCTTACCACCCGAGACAGAGGATTCAGGGCCAACAAGCCTATATTAACTAAACTTGTTACTTCCTCACAAATTCTCTACCCCTTCGCTCAAACCCTTTTGTCTTGACAAAGTTACCTGCTTTGGTCACTTCCTTAAGCCTCCATTTTTTTTAATAAACTCTCATATGTGTGAAATTAACTTTTTTTCCTGTTGTTCTAAGTCAATGTATTTGTCCAGTCGAAAACGTAGAAGGGAAGAAGGGAAACGAGTTCCTCCCCTACAAAAACCAGCTAGAGTAGGTTAAATGAATGGACTCATATGGGAACTTGGTAGGTTAGATTATGATCTGAGTGAAGGAAAAAGGATGTCAAAACTTTTAAAAGTGACTGTTTTCTAATGGCTATTTTCTTAAATCTCCCCAGATTCTTTATGAAGGTATAATTTGTATATGAAAACTGCAAGCAACTAATGGATGCAGTTTGGTGAGTTTAGACATACGTGTCCATTCCTGTTACCATCACAATCCAGGTATAATAAACATATCTATCACGTCCAAATTTTTTCCCTGTCACTTTGGATTTTTATCTGTTGTTTGTTCTGTGGTGAGAAGCACTTAACATGATAACTACCCTCTTCACAAATGGTTTCTTTAACATGACATAACAAAAGCACAGGCAATAAAAACAAAAATACTTAAGTGGGACTACATCAAACTAAAATGCTGTACACAATGGAAGAAACCATTAAGAAAGTTAACTGGCAATCTATGGGATAGGAGAAAATATTTGCAAGCCATATATACTTCCAAAATATAGCAGTAACTCAAAAGCAATGCCCCCCCCCCACCCCCGCAAATAACCCAATTGAACAATGGCAAAGAACTTGAATAGACATTTCACCAAAGAAGACATACAAAGTCCAACAGATATACAGAAAGATATTCAACCTCAATCAGGAAAAAGCAAATCAAATGAATTTTAAACCTGTTTGGATAACTATTGCAAAAAAGAGATAGCAAGTGTAGATATTGGAACCCTTGCACACTGTTGGTGGAAATGTAAATTGATTTCACAGCTACAGAAAGCAGAATGGAGGTTCCCTTCAAAATTTAAAACATGATTACCACATAAACCACCAATCCTTTTTCTGGGTGAATATCCAAAATAATTGAAATTATTTCCCTATGAAAAATAGAAAAAATTCTCATAGAAAAAATTCTCTATGATTTGTGACAACACGGATGAACCTGGAAGATATTACGCTAACTGAACTAAGTGAGTCACAGGAGGACAACGGCTGCATGATTCTTCTAATATAAGGCATCTAAGTAGCCAAGGTTACAGAAATGGAATGGAACAGTGATTATTAGAAGATAGGAATAGGAGTATATTGTTCAATGGGTAAATCTGATGTAAAGCATAGTACCCATAATTAGCAATAAAGTATTGTGTACTTAAAAATTTATCTAGGGACTATTTTCTTGAAACAACCAAATAATTACCTTTAACACTGGCACTGATGAGTACCTTGGATAGTTACTTGGATTGCTTCAGGACTTGAGTCTATATCTATTTTTCAAAAAAGTTAATTTTTATTGGAGTATAATTGATTTACAATGTTGTGTTAATTTCTGCTGTACAACAGAGTGAAACAGTTATTCATACACATGTATCCCCTCTTTCACATTTGGTTCCAGTTTAGGCAACCACAGTTGAAACTGTATCTTTGGACTTTAAGAATTTCTTTCTAACTCAGAACCAATAAAGCAAAGCTTTGCTTTTAGGCAAATTTCACTAAATATACATCAAGTACAATCAAGGTGGATTTAAATCACTCATGTTTGCATCTTATTCTTAATTCTACGTTCCCAATCACTTAGTCACTTTAATCAATTATTGAAGCAAAGAGCTTCTGGATGAAATATTATTAACATAGATATTAAATGAAAGAAAGCGTGTGGGGTTTTGAGCATTAACCACACAATTAATTAAATCACATTGAATCCATTGACTTAGGTTTTACTGTATTATGAGCGTTTATCTTTACATTTCTTTTAACCAGAATTGCTAGCTTGTGAATTGGGTGTATCAACCTTCATTTTACTGTTACTATTATTATACGATTATTTATATGGTGGAAGTAGATAAAACAGGCAGTCATTATTCCCATAAACTAAATCTATAGATGCAAAACTGCACTGAGTGTAATCCTATCTGATTACAAGATAGGATTTGAGGAGAGGTTTATTCTGAAAGGAGTTGGTAAATGTTTCCCTGCTTGTCATAGTTAATACCATGTGGCATTCATGATGTTAATACTGATAATGTAAGAGGATACAAAGCTAGGGAAGACAGAGCTCCTGCTTTTAGAAACTTACCATCTCAAGAAGAAACAATAATTTAATGAATAAAAACACAAAACATGACATGTTAAATCATATAGAACTTGGGTGAGAATCCTAGTTTTCCCATGTATTAGCTACAATTTAAAGGGTCTTACAAAATCCCAGTTTCCCATGAGGAATACTGAGAAAGCTTTGTTGGAAGAAGCAAGTGTGATAATGCATGTAAAATGCTAACAGCAGTTCCTGTATATCGTAAATGCTTAATTAACATTATTCTTTAATTGCATTAATGGAGAAAATAGAAAACATATACACATGACTATAATGAAAATCCTGCAAATTAATAAAACATTAGCTTAAGCAAATCTGTTTATTACTTCAAAAATTGCAATAGTATTTTTTAATGCACAAGTAAACTTCATTGAAATTTAACACTTTTCATTCAAAATTAAGCCCTCAGTTATCAGCCTTCAGTTATCTCAGGAGAAATATGGAATTGCACATGTTTGTGATTTATGCTCACCTGAGTCCTGGCTGGCTTCAGATACTTTTCTCATGGAATCTGCAGAAGGAGCTGGAGTTCTTATTTTGTCGTGGGTGGTTTTGTTGTTTACAAAGGTATCCGCCATTTCAGGGGTTTCCCAAATTGAATGTGCATAATCAAAACACATAGAGGGGCTTCCCTGGTGGCTCCATGGTAAAGAATCCATCTGCCAATGCAAGAGACACAGGTTCAATCCCCAGTCTGGGAAGATTCCACATGCCATGGAGCAACTAAGCCCGTGCAGCGTAACTGTCGAGCCTGTGCTCGAGCCTGGGAGCTGCGACTACTACGCTCGCCACAACTACCGAAGCCCACGTGCCTTGGAAGCCGTGCTCTGCAACAGGAGCAGCCGCTGCAGTGGAAAGCCTGAGCTCCGCTGTCAGAGAGTAGCTGCCCCTTGCCACAAGCCTGCGCAGCAACAAAGACCCAGCACAGCCAAAAACAAGAAAATAAATAAATACAATTATATATAAAACAATGAGCTCATCAAATATGCAAATTCAAGCTTCCTTATTCTGTATCAGGTGGTGGCAGTGTGACCAAAATACATGTGTGTATATATATATATATATATATTTTTTTTTTTTTCTATAAGCATCACAGGTAACTCTGATTCAGGCAGTTAGAAGCAGCACTGCAAAATTTGAGAACCATTGCAAAATGTCTCTGCTCTGAGTACTTTTATAATAAAGACTTAGAAATCCAGGCTGAAGGCAGAAGAGTACTTTGAGGAGTACAAAGGCTTACTTGAAGTGGGGTTGATGTGTTGATGTTTACATTTTTGAAAATTTAGGATAGCCTACCGCCCTGGAGGCTCAGCTGGTAAAGAATCCACCTGCAATGCAGAGGACCTGGCTGCCATTCCTGGGTGGGAAGATCCCCTGGAGAAGGGAACGCCAGTATTCTGGCCTGGAGAGTTCCTTGGGCTGTATTGTCCATGGGGTTGCAAAGAGTCAGACACGACTGAGCGACTTTCAAAAGAAATGTCCATTCATAATCGTTTGAAAAGCATTGACAGTGCACTTGGTAGTGAAGAGAGAATGTGAGTGCTTGTGTGTGGACCTGTCAGAATTAAAATTAGTGTGGGGCAGGGGAGCAGTGGTTGGTGGATATACTGAGGGTCAAATAAATCAGCTATGAAGGAAGAACATAAAATTAAATTTCCTCTTATGCCCATCAACACAAAGGGCTTCACTTAATTTTAATTAATTAAATTAATTAAATCCATAATTTTAAGGATTTAAAATGGAAAATATTAAGGGCTGATGTTGAAGCTGAAACTCCAATACTTTGGCCACCTGATGTGAAGAGCTGACTCACTGGAAAAGACCCTGATGCTGGGAAAGATGGAAGGCAGGAGGAGACAGGGACGACAGGGGATGAGATGGATGGATGGCATCACTGACTCAATGGACATGGGTTTGGGTGGACTCTGGGAGCTGGTGATGGACAGGGAGGCCTGGCGTGCTGCGGTTCATGGGGTCACTAAGAGTCGGACATGACTGAGCAACTGAACTGAACTGAAAGAAAAAATAAAGAGTAATTTTGGGCATACGCAATAATTACCAATCACTCCATATGGAATTAATTTTAAAATTCCTTTTTAAAAATGATTAAATTTCTATTATGTGGCAGCCCTTGGCTATTTACCTGCATGTGTGTGTGCGCTTAGTCATTCAGTCACGTCTGACTCTGCAACTCCATAGACTGTAGCCCGCCCATGCACCAGATCCTAAGGACCAGTCCTGAGAAAACGGCTGTTTTAGGAAATGAATACATTCCAGTGCCCAGGCCAAAGCTTTCCTGAATTAAAATAATAATAATAATAATATTTTCATTTGTGTGAAGTAACTTTTTCTCAATAAAATAATTATAATTAATGATATTCATAGTGTGTTTAATTTGGGAAAATTATAAAGTTCTCAGATTTTTGTATCCTCTGTTATAAAAAATTCGCTTGATCAAGTTAAGCAATAGTAAGCAATAGAGTATAAAATTCTCTATACAAGCATTGTGAAAATGGTTTCAAGTCAAATAATAATACAAAAATGTAAATCATTATATACTCTCCTCTGAGTGGCACAATTCAGTTCAAAAATATGATGCATGTAAGTCAAGCTAATTTAGATGCGCTGTAGAAAGAACAATAAGAATTATAGAAAAAGAAATAAAGTTTATGAAGAATCTGCTACCTGTAAAGCACTGTTCTATGTACCCATATTTAGTAATGCTAATTCTCAAAGAAGTCCTTCAAGAGAGCTGTCCTGGATATGATTTTACAAACTGTATCCGAGACTTGCAGATGTTAAGTAAATTGTCAAAGACAGCACAGCTTGCAACTGGCAAAACCACGATTTAAATTTAAACATTCCCGTGTTCTTTCAGTAAAATTGCCATAAACATCTCTAGCATATAAAATGTATTCACTATTTACTTCAATTGCATACTGAAGCAAATAAACTATCAAGTGTGTGCTGATTTCTTTAAAAAAGGGAGCTGATAACATGAATTTGGAACCACTCATTGTGTATTAATTATACTCAACAGCTGATCCCTTAACTTAGCATTTTAATGTTCCCCTTGCAACATCACCATATCATTAATTCATTTAGCAGCCCCAAAAGAATGAAAGTCTGACTCTCCTGTGGGCCCGATCTAAATTGTCAAATGGTTTTTAGCAGTGATACCCAGAGATGAAGATTCCCGGGGATCATAGACCACGTAAAAACCTCAATACTACTGTCTGTCTCAGCAAATTATCTGTAATAGCAATATTAATTTAGGAGCCAAGATTTCTTTCCTCCAGAGGAAAGTTTAAAGTAACCTGTGCTTGCAATTAAATAGGACTTTTATTATTAAAAATAATTCAGAATCACCTAAAAGCGAATTCTGTCAAAGTTCTAGTAAAAATCTGCAATAAAGTTAATTTTAAAATAACACTTAAACCACCCCAAGATTGCAGCATCTAATTTAAATTGCTATACTGTCTTCTTTAACAGCATAACATAAAGTAATATTTATTAATTTATTTAGCAAATGAAATTCTAAAAGCCTGCTACATGACTATCCAAAGACAATAACACTTGTGAAGAAGAATTTTGGGGTAGCCTGTTAAAATATTTAAGTCTTTGATTACAAATCATTTCTCCTAGCTTTATGGATGTAAAAGTGTTGAGCTAAATAGAGTGCTACAGAGCTACAAACAGATGGACCCAAATGTAACTAGGAAACTATAGAAACAAAGCAACTTCATTTTACTTGTGCATGTGAAAAATGAAATGAAAAATCTCTCACCCAAGCATGTTATAGGTGTGAGAGGTACGTGTGCAGTGAAGGTAATTCAAGGAGTGAACACCTTCCAGTAAGACCACATTACGTTTCCGATTCACTTTTATGTTCATCTTTTACTTTCTCCCTACTTGTTCCATTACCGTTTTGCCTTCATTTTGTTTTTTTTTCATTTTAGACTTCAGTTTACTTATTATTCTAAGGCAAATACAGAACATATCGCCCACTCTGTTTCTTTTTTATTATGTGCTCAGAACGTGTAGCAACTTCATAATAAGTAACTACTCTTATTTAAATTTATATTAAAAAGTGGGGATCAAGAAAATGTGTCTCTTTGTAGTAAAAGGAACATCACACAAAAGCATCTCCCATCACAGCTTGCACATCGCACTCACAGATGCTTATCACAGGAAGATGAACTGAAAGGAAATCAGAACTTTTTGCTCTGACAGCATTCAAATCCTCAAAAGCAGGAAACCAGAGAGAGAACAGTTTGTTAAAGGGAGGCACACGCCACAGATGGCGAGAAGCTTACAATAGGCTAGGCTGAGAAAAGATTTAAGAGAAAATGTAGCATTAACAGGTAATTCAGTGAAGGCTCAAATGATGCTATTATGTCCATGATTGCAGTTTCCATGATTATGTTTAGATCTTAACATGATAATTAATGTTTATCTACAACCCTGGGGGAATAGAAATGATCAGTCTTTTGGCATGTTCAAATCAAATCATCAGTTGCCTTCTTCTTTTTTTTTTTTTTTAATGGTCTCTGTAAATAAAAATGGTGGCCACAAAAAGGCTGAGAAATTGACTGCCGCAAAATATTAATTTCTGGTTGAGGCTGAATAAAAAGCTGTGCTGTATAATTTGGCTATCATCTTTAGAGGAGAGAGAGAGCAGACCAAAGCTATTTAAATAAGATGAGGAAGGGGCATGGAGTTTAAGTCTGTCATCTAAGATTGTAGGGATCTCATTCTGCTCCATTTCAGAGAGCATTAGGGTATGTGGGAAGGTATGGGGTGGGAGAAACAGCCTGCCGTTGGAACAAGCAGAGAGCAAGAGAAAAGATGCCATTAGAAAACAAACCAGCACTTACCTTCTTAGGACTTAGATGACTCCGTCAGGAGGATTGCACCAGACGACCTGTAAAGTTTCTGGTGGAGGTGGTCGTATAGTCGCTAAGCTGTCTCCAATTCTTGTGACCCTGTGGACTGTAGCACTCCCTGCTCCCCTCAAGCCCCACTGCCCATGGATTTCCCAGGCAAGAACTCTGGAGTGGGGTCATCATTTCCTTCTCCAGGGAATCTTTCTGACCCAGGGATCAGACCCAGGTCTCCTGCATTGCAGGTGGTTTCCTGAATTGCAAGCAGATTCTTCACCGACTGAACCACCAGCAGTTATCGAATCATAGACATTTGTAGCATGAATAAGATTCATGATCCTGGACAGGCTCATGACTTCTGAGGAACTAGATTGAGGATGAGATCCATTGGGGTCTTGGCTTCCTTTGTTAATTCCCAGCTTATTTCTTTCAGAAGCTAGCTAGATTTCCTTGGTAAGAAGTTTGTCTGCATCCCCAAATAACTACGGTTTATATTCTCCATCTTCTTCCTCAAACATCCTTTGGGGTAACTAGTCTTACTGTGAATTTTCCATCCCTTTTCATTAAAGAGAATCAATCGTTTTCTGTGTAGGTGGACCTAGAGTCATTGTTTATTGCTATATGGTGTTTGCAAGCTTCACAGAATGCAAAGATGGCAGGAAATCCAAATTATATAAATCAGCCCCCTTAGTCCATGGACAAGTAAAAGTAAACAAAAAGCCCAGAGACATCAAGGAAACAACAGACTCACATAGAAGTTACCGGTAAATCTAGGAACAGAAATCACATTGCGTAATTTCTAAATTACTTACTCCCTTCTCTTTACAATTCTGTAGTTGCTTTCTTATCACAAATTACAGCGCCCCTTGTTTTCCAAATAAAGTATTAAAATATGCATCTTTCATGTTTTCTCTCCCTTTATTTTTTTTTCCTGTTTATTGATCTTGACTTTGAGAAAAAAAAATTAGTTGATAGTTCATGAATCTAATTTCTGATCATCCTGAATTATTTTCCATTTGTCAGTTTCTCATTTTCGTCTTTGCACTCAAACTCATTATTCTCCGTTTTTATCTCCACTGAACTTCAGTTGGCGTCTATTAACCTACATCCTTGTTCAATATGACTCATCTGGATGTTGAATCTGACTGGGGTGGGAATGATGTGGGGAATTGTAGTGTTGGCGGCCACTTGATATCAGGTGCGGATTTAGAATTTAGCATTTCTCTCTATTCTGCAAAGATTATTTAATTCATATCTCTGTGTGTGTGTGTGTTTGGATCAAAGAGGAAGATAAAACTCCATACCAGTGACTTTCTAGAATGCAAAATGAATTTGGATGATTATACATTCACAGAAGGTCATGAATAGATGGACTGGTGGAGTCCAGATTTCTTATCTATTCATCTTGCTTTCACTTATTGCACATCAGCCATGTACCTGGTACATGCCAAAGAAATAGAGATGAAAGCATAGGGCTTCCTCTGGAAAAAACAAACAAACAAACAAACAAAACTTCACATTTTATCAGGAGTGGCTGGAGGCAGAAAGGGAAACAGTCACTGTCAGACTGTCAGTGTCCAATTCAAAGACTTATGCTGGATTGTTGCTCAGGGTGTGACATCTGGAAACAGGCAGACCCAGATCCCAAACCAAGAAATCCAGGGAAGACTTTCTGAAGGCAATGCCTGAGCCTGTTAGAGAATGACAAGAGAGCAGGAGCCAAGTGAAAATGCATAAGGAAGGCAGCGGGTAATATAACACACAAAAGGGTAAGATCCAGAGCTGAATAGAATGGGCACATACAGGAAAATATAATAGGTTTGGAATGATTGGACTGTAGGAAGCTTCCTGAGAAAGGGCAATAAACAGGCATTCCCCATTCCTGCAGTTCTCTTTATGGCATGCTAAAGGGTTGGATCTTCTTGTGGAAACTGCGGGAAAACCTTGAAAGACTTTAATTGAGAGGGTGATAGCATGAGATTTATGTTTTCATCAGCTGCTGCTAACAGCAATATAAAAGGTAGATTTAGCAGAGGTTGGGGTGGCTTAAAGAGGTGAAACTGGGAAAATGGCAATCAGACAGAAGCTTCTTATAATAATCAGTGTAAGAAAAGGTGAGGTCTAGAGTGAAGGCAGCCTCAGGAAGAATGGAAAATCAAGATGCACTGAAAACCATTAAGGGTAGAAAATGCATGCTCCAGAGAACAGCAGGGCCTGAAGATGTGAAATTAATCAACCCGGGCCACACACTTAATGAGTACCAGAGCTGCACTTGGAACCAGGTGTCTACATCCAGCCAAGGACTATTTCTGCCACATGACTCTGCCTCTTCATGTCTGCACTTTGACAATGACAATAATTAAATTTAAGATGGATTGTCTATTTATAGAAAAGGGTTATATTTAAGACACCCCATTTTTCCTCATTATCCAAGGCAAGTAAATGCAGGTGTTTGATTCAGATAGAACAGGATGCTAACGACTCTTTCAATGCCTGAACTTCCTGGAAGCAAATAGACATACGTTGCCCTTGATTTAACCTTAGAGTAGATATCACTTCCCTTCATCACTGGGCAAGGTGTTGATAGATTTCCTGTCTCACCTCTCTGGATTTTTTTAAACCAGTGAACACAGTGTCACTAGGTGCTCTTGTCAAGAGAGCAGCATTTCACACCAAGCCCTTATTCCTAAACAGATTTTGGAGGGTTAGAACAGGAGTAGGAGTCAAGGAGAGGTGTGGGTTAACCACAAATTTCCGTATCCCTGCATATGGCTCTTCCTTAACTAAATGCTAGAGTCTATGGCAATGGCTACTCTAATTGCAAGGATAAAATGAAGGGATATGTGTGAAAGGGTTTTGTGAAGCTATAAATGGGAACACTGAAAGTTAGGACTTGATATCATTCATTCCTCCAAGGTAAAGATACGTTTAAAATATTTTGCAATGCTTGGTGTTGACAGGATGGCAGGGGTATGACACATCTTTGCCCAAACATTCAGTGTAGGCCACACTGTCGTCATAGATCTCACACTGTTCTCAACTGCCCTTAACTCGATTTGCTAACGTGCACCTCCCCTCTTAGACTACTGTTAGTAAAGAGTAGCTAACAGGAGTTTTGTGGGAGAGAAGATTAGCTCACCACATCCATGACATCACTACTGGGTTATACTATGCACTTAGACATTACTCTCTGAAAGTTATTAGCGAACACATGCAATGTAGAGGGTTCCCAAGAGCTGATCTGCAGGCTGGAGGGAGAAGGCACCTGGAGAGAGCTGACACCATGGTCCCCACTCCAGTGCTCACTAGACCTTCACAACAAGGGAAACAAGGACTCACCTGCATTTTGCACAAAAGGGAACGTACTGAAAGCACTTTCATTCTCAGGGGCACCCACAGATTAGAACATGTACATATACTCTTCAAACACAAGAGGGGAAAAAATAAAGTGATGGTGCCATGACAAGAGTGTTGGTGGAAGGTCAGAGAAGAAAGATTTTCATTATATTGTAATCATAGATCAGGACACAAGAGATAGAACTCTTGACCAGAAGCTAAGAATTTGAAGAGTACCTTGGAGGTGCACCCACTTATGGATCTATCAGTTCCCATGTTTGAAGTCTCTAGACTACCAAGCTCTCTTTATGTTGAACATGAAATGACTAGTGTCAAAATGCTCATGAACTGACCCAAGATATGACACACACACACAAAAAAGAACCAGAGTCGCTGAAACTTCCTTTGTTCACTTGTTCATGGTTTAAGAGTAGATTGATGTAAAGGGTAGTCAGTCAGTCAGTTCAGCCACTCAGTCGTGTCCAAATCTTTGTGACCCATGGACTGCAGGAGAACAGGTTTCCCGGTCCATCACCAACACCCAGAGTTTACTCAAACTCATGTCCATTGAGTTAGTGATGCCATCTCATCCTCTGTCATCTCCTTCTCCTCCTGCCTTCAATCTTTCCAGCATCAGGGTCTTCTCTGAGTCAGTTCTTCCCATCAAGTGGCCAAAGTATTGGAGTTTCAGCTTCAGCATCAGTCCTTCCAATGAATATTCAGGACTGATTTCCTTTCGGATGGACTGGTTGGATCTCCTTGCAGTCCAAGGAACTCTCAAGAGTCTTCTCCAACACCACAGTTCAAAAGCATCAATTCTTTGGTGCTTAGCCTTTTTTATAGTTCAACTCTCAAATCCATACAAGACTACTGGAAAAACCATAGCCCTGACAAGATGGACCTTTGCCGGCAAACTAATGTCTGCTTTTTAATATGCTGTCTAGGTTGGTCATAACTTTTCTTCCAAGGAGCAAGCGTCTTTTAATTTCATGGCTGAAGTCACTATCTGCAGTGATTTCAGAACCCAGAAATATAAAGTCAGACATTGTTTCCACTGTTTCCCCATCTATTTGCCATGAAGTGATGGAACGGGATGCCATGATCTTACTTTTCTGAATGTTGAGTTTTAAGCCAACGTTTCTCTCCTCTTTCACTTTCATCAAGAGGCTCTTTAGTTCTTCTTCACTTTCTGCCATAAGTGCAGTGTCATCTGCATATCTGAGGTTATTGATATTTCTCCCGGCAATCTTGATTCCAGCTTGTGCTTCATCCAGTCCAGCGTTTCTCATGATGTACTCTGCATATAAGTTAAATAAGCAGGGTGACAATATACAGCCTTGACCTACTCCTTTTCCTATTTGGAACCAGTCTGTTGTTCCATGTCCAGTTCTAACTGTTGCTTCCTCACCTGCATACAGATTTCTCAAGAGGCAGGTCAGGTGGTCTGGTATTCCCATCTCTTTCAGAATTTTCCACAGTTTGTTGTGATACACACAGTCAAAGGCTTTGGCATAATCAATAAAGTAGAAGTAGATGTTTTTCTGGAACTCTCTTGCTTTTTCAGTGACCCAATGGATGTTGGCAATTTGATCCCTGGTTCTTCTGCCTTTTCTAAATCCAGCTTGAACATCTGGAAGTTCACGGTTCACATACTGTTGGAGCCTAATTTGGAGAATTTTGTGCATTACTTTGCTAGCATGTGAGATGAGTGCAATTGTGTGGTATTTTGAACATTATTTGGCATTTCCTTTCTTTGGGATTGGGATGAAAACTGACCTTTTCCAGTCCTGTGGCCACTGCTGAGATTTCCAAATTTGCTGGCTTATTGATTGCAGCACTTTCACAGCATTATCTTATAGGATTTGAAATAGCTCAACTGGAATTCATCACCTCCACTAGCTTTGTTCGTAGTGATGCTTCCTAAGGCCCACTTGACTTCAAATTCCAGGATGTCTGGCTCTAGGTGAGTGATCACACCATCATGATTATCTGGGTTGTGAAGATCTTTTTGTACAGTTCTTCTGTGTATTCTTGCCACCTCTTCTTAGTATCTTCTTCTGTTAGGTCCATACCATTTCTGTCCTTTATTGTGCCCATCTTTCCATGAAATGTAAAGGTGCAAAACCCAAAATTCAGTGTCTGGGTTTAGATGATCAACTGGGATTTCTATGAGTCCCCCTCCCTTCCTTTAATGGGCTGTGATATTTGCCCCTGTAAGAAGGAAAGAATATTGAAACAAATGCCCCGCTAGCCTAATTGTTATAGGTCTCTACCCTGTACCAAGGTACTGCCCGTGTATTGTAGGGAGAGAGCTGAAGGAAGCTCAAGTCTCACCAAGATCCAGTTCCACTGACCACAGATGGTCACGGCCTTACACTGGGCTCTGGGTCCCCTCAGATCACGCCTGTGCTTCTAAACACATCTTTGACTATAGCAAGGCTTTCTCCCCAGCTGATTTAAGGCCATCATTTACTGCATAACAACCTCATGTTTTTTCTCCTAAGCGCTAATCAAAAAGTTGCATTTTTCTGCATGTTCACCATACTTGTGTTCCTTCCTTGGGTGTCATTTGTCAGTCCTTGTAGATTTTTCTGTGGCTAAGTGAGTTATTTACATCATAACTCTTATTAGCAAAGCACCTGCCAATTCATTACTCACAGTTTCTGTAATATGATAGCCATTGTTACATTATTTAGTCTTGTTATTATTTTTTACCATTTGAGCCACCAGGGAAGCTCATGAATATACACGGGTATGTACATATACATGCACATGTCCAGAGACAGACACACATTACCAGTTGTATTCACTGATGTAATCACCTGTGGTTCCTTCCTTTTCTCTGGATTTAACATAACATATTTTGCCTCGAGGACTTTGATATTCATTAGATATTTATTAGAATGGATAACTAATGACTTCTGGAAATGCTGACTGTTCTTTTGATTTAGAGTTGAATATCTCTGTGCCATCTTTTCTGAATAGTGCATGGAGAAATGACAAATTGTCATAATTCTCTGTGTCAGCTATTTTTTATTTTTCTGTTATAATAGATATGCATTGACCCCATTTCCAAGATTCCTTACAGTTAAACAGAGATTATTAAATCAGCAAACCAAAATGGAGCAACCTTGTATCTGTATCCAGAAATAATTGTGTGTTAGGATAGGTTTCATGTGTGTTTGCGGCATCATCATCTCAGCATCAGGCTTTCTCCAATTAGTTGGCTCTCCACTCCAGTACTCTTGCCTGGAAAATCCCATGGATGGAGGAGCCTGGTAGGCTGCAGCCCATGGGGTCGCTAACAGTCAGACATGACTGAGTGACTTCACTTTAACTTTTCACTTTCATGCACTGGAGAAGGACATGGCAACCCACTCCAGTGTTCTTGCCTGGAGAATCCCAGGGACAGGGGAGCCTGGTGGGCTGCCATCTGTGGGGTCGCACAGAGTCGGACATGACTGAAGTGACTTAGCAGCAGCAGCAGCAGCCAGGAAATCTTCACATCACTTGGCCAAAATATGGAACTTCATCATCAGCCCTTCCAGTGAATATTCAGAGTTGATCTCCTTTAGGATTGACTGATTTGATCTCCTTGCACTTCAAGGGACCCTCAAGAGTCTTCTGCTACTATTGCTGCTGCTAAGTCGCTTCAGCTGTGTCCGACTCTGTGCAACCCCATAGACCACAGCCCCCCAGGCTCCGCTGTCCCTGAGATTCTCCAGGCAAGAACACTGGAGTGGGTTGCCATTTCCTTCTCCAATGCATGAAAGTGAAAAGTGAAAGTGAAGTCGTTCAGTCGTGTCTGACTCTTCCCGACCCCATGGACTGCAGCCTACCAGGCTTATCCGTCCATGGGATTTTCCAGGCAAGAGTACTGGAGTGGGTTGCCATTGCCTTCTCCCAAGAATACCACACCACAATACAACAATTCAAAAGCATCAATTCTTCAGCACTCAGCCTTCTTTATGGTTCAATTCCACACAGGACTACTGGGAAAACCAAAGCTTTGACTAGATGGACCTTTGTTGGCAAACTGATGCCTATACTTTTTAATGCACTAAGTTTATCATAGCTTTGGTTCCAAGGACCAAGCATGTTTTAATTTGATGGCTGCAGCAGCAGTTTTGGAGCCAGGAAAATAAAATCTGTCACTGTTTCCACTTTTCCCCCCATCTATTTACCATGAACTGATGGACCACATGCCATGATCTTCTTTTTTTGAATATTGAGTTTTAAGCCAGCTTTTTCACTCTCATCTTTCACTCTCTTCAAGAGGGTTTTTAATTCTCCACTTTCTGCTATTAGAGTGGTATCATCTGCATATCTGAGATTATGGATATTTCTCCAGGATACCCTGATTTTAGCTTGTGCTTCATCCAGCCCAACATTTTACATGATGTACTCTGCAGGGTGACAATATACAGCCTTGATGTACTCCTTTCCTGATTTGGAACCAGTCTGTGGTTCCATGTCTGGTTCTAACTTTGCTTCTTGACCTGCATACAGGTTTCTTAGGATCTAGGTAAGGTGGTCTAGCATTCTCATCTCTTGAAGAATTTTCCACAGTTTGCTGTGATCCACACAGTCAAGGGCTCTAGCATAATCAGTGTAGCAGAAGTAGACTTTTTCTGGAATTTTGTTGCTTTTTCTATCACCTACTGCTGAAGCCTACCTTGAAAGCTTTTGAGCATTACTTTGCTAATGTAGTCTCTATAAACCTGTAGTAACATTATATAAGTCCTTAAATAGAGGTTCACAGATGTAACCACAAGTTCACTAATTAAAAAATAAAACAACTCTCTGTCTTAGTGAATATATGAGATGTGGAAGAAAGCAAGACAAATATGATACTATCTTGAAATTTTAGGAGTTCTTCATCATGTGTAGCAAGAACAAAATTGAATCATTAACAACAAAGCAACAATATATATACTAAAATAGGCATTAATAGAAGTAAATGGATAATTAAGATAGAAGACACTAAACGCTTTATTTCTGACATTAAGTTAGCAGACCTATAAATTTACTATTAATGAAATAAACTATTAATGAAAGTATAGTTAAGAAATTTGCCAGAGACCCTTAGGAGAACAAAGAAAAGGGAATGGTGAACTCTGAATCAAAGGAGAGGACAGATTCAAACAATGCATCTGAGTTTTTGATGGTTGCAAAAACATGGAATAATTAGCACAAAATAATGAAAAGGTCAGAGCTTGTTATAATAAATGAAGTGAGCTTGTCCTGTTGCCAGCATCTCTCACTTCAATTGGCATTTGTTTTTAAAGAAATTCTGTGATATTTACACTTCAATTATGTCTGATAAGAATACTAACTGAGTTTCAAAACAAACAAAAGAGATGAAAAATTAAAATTCTAAACTTGGACTAGAAATAAAAATAGCAAAATGTTTACATTTAAAATCAAATTTGAGTTACACCTACAGACTCAAAGGTGCTAGATTTACTATATACTCAAGCATCTAAATTCTTCTTGCATATTAATAAGGTTTATAGTAATGAAACTAATAATATTTTTTTCAGAGTTCAAGAGACATTATTGGCTTGCTAAACTGAACAATAAAAAGGTAATTTATTATTTTTTAATTATTATTTGAGTATAGTTACACTGTTGTATTTGGAGAAGGCAATGGCGCCCCACTCCAGTGTTCTTGCCTGGAGAATCCCATGGACGGAGGAGCCTGGTGGGCTACGGTCCACGGGGTCGCACAGAGTGGGACACGACTGAGCGACATCACTCACTTCACTCACAATGTTGTATTAGTTTCACGTGTATGACAAAGTGCATCAGTTGCACATACATATGTCCACTCTTTAGACTCTTTTCCCATACTGGCCTTTACAGAATACTGAGTAGAATTCTCTGTCCTATACAGCAGGTTCTTATAAGTTATCTATTTTATATATGGTAGTGTGCATAAGTCAATCCCAATCTCCGAATTTATCCCTCCCCTCTTATTCCCTGGGCTTGCCTCGTGGCTCACTGGTAAAGAATCCTCCTGCCAATGCAGGAATTGTAAGTTTGACCTCTGAGTTGAGAAGGTGCCCTTGAGAAGAAAATGTGGCAACACAAGTATTGAAGCTTCAGCTTCAGCGTCAGCCCTTCCAATGAATATTCAGGACTGATTTCCTTTAGGATTGACAGGTTGGATCCCCTTGTAGTCCAAGAGACTCCCCAGGGTCTTCTCCAACACCACAGTTCAAAAGCATCAGTTCTTCAGCCCTCAGCTTCAGTCCAGTATTCTTGCCTAGAAAATCCCATGGACAAAGGAGCCTGGTGGGGCTACAGTCCATGGGGTTGCAAAGAGTTGGGCATGACTTACCAACTAAGCATGAGCACAAGATTTATTCCCTGGTAATTGATGCATTTAGTTGTATGCCAATATGGACAGTGTGTAACTGACATCATATCTCATGTACACCATAATTGACATTAGGCTAAGTTTTCTAAAGCAGAATTCATTTGTACGGCCAATCTTCAAATGTTTTGAACTGCCTCTTTCACTAACTTTTCACCTACCCCAAATGTTGGACCTAAATTGCCAGCCTTCTTTATCTATTTCTTCTTTTGAAATATTTCACTTCAGTTCAATTACTCAGTGCTGTCTGACTCTTTGCAATCCCATAGACTGAGGCAGGCTAGGCTTCTCTGTTCATCACCAACTCCCGGAGTTTGCTCAAACTCACATCCATTGAGTCAGTGATGCCATTCAACCATCTCATCCTCTGTCATCCCCTTCTCGCATTGCCTTCAATCCTTCCCAGCATCACAGTCTTTTCCAATGAGTCAGTTCTTCTCATCAAGTGGCCAAAGTATTGAAGCTTCAGCTTCAGCATCAGTCTTTCCAATGAATATTCAGGACCGATTTCCTTTAGGATTGACAGGCTGGATCCCCTTGTAGTCCAAGGGCCTCCCCAGAGTCTTCTCCAACACCACAGTTCAAAAGCATCAGTTCTTCAGTGCTCAGCTTTCTTTATAGTCCAACACTCACATCCATACATGACTACTGGAAAAGCCATAGCTTTGACTAGATGGATCTTTATTGGCAAAGTAATGTCTGTGCTTTTTAATATGCTATCTAGGTTGGACAAGGAAGAACAGACTGGTTCCAAATAAGGAAAGGAGTAAGTCAAGGCTGTGTATTATCAGTCTTCTTATTTAACTTATATGCAGACTACATCAAGAGAAATGCTGGGCTGGATGAAGCACAAGCTGGAATCAAGATTGCTGGGAGAAATATCAATAACCTCAGAAAAGCAGATGACACCACCCTTATGGAAGAAAGTGAAGAAGAACTAAAGAGCCTCTTGATAAAAGTGAAAGAGGAGAGTGAAAAAGTTGGCTTAAAGCTTAACATTTAGAAAACTAAGATCATGCCATCTGGTCCCATCACTTCATGGCAAATAGATGGGGAAACAGTGGAAAAAGTGTCAGACTTTATTTTGGGGGCCAGATGGTGAATGCAGCCATAAAATTAAAAGCTGCTTGCTCCTTGACAGGAAAGTTATGACCAGCCTAGACAGCATATTAAAAAGCAGAGACATTATTCAGCCAACAAAGGTCCATCTAGTCAAGGCTGTGGTTTTTCCAGTCATCATATATGGATGTGAGAGTTGGACTATAAAGAAAGCTGAGCACCAAAGAATTGATGTTTTGAGCTGTGGTGTTAGAGAAGATTCTTGAGAGTCCCTTGGACTGCAAGGAGATCCAACCAGTCCATCCTAAAGGAAATCAGTTCTGAATATTCATCGGAAGGACTGATGCTGAAGCTGAAGCTCCAATACTTTGGCCACTTGATTAGAAGAGTGGACTCTTGGGAAAAGTCCCTGATCCTGGGAAAGATTGATGGCACGAGAAGAAGGGGACAACAGAGGATGAGATGGTTGCAGGGCATCACCGACTCAATGGACATGCATTTGAGTAAACTCCAGAATTTGGTGATGGACAGGAAGGCCTGGCATATTGCAGTCCATGGGGTTGCAAAGAGTCAGACATGACTGAGAGACTTAACTGGACTAAACTGAACTAGGTTGATCATAGCTTTTCTTCCAAGGAGCAAGTGTCTTTTAATTTCACCATCTGCAGTAATTTTGGAGCCCCAGAAAATAAAGTCTTTCATTGTTTCCATTGTTTCCCCATCTATTTGCCATGAAGTGATGGGACTGGATGCCATAACCTTCATTTTTTGAATGTTGAGTTTCAAGCCAGCTTTTTCACTCTCTTCTTTCAATTTCATCAAGAGGCTCTTTAGTTTCTCTTTGCTTTCTGCCATAAGGGCAGTATCATCTGCATATGTGATGTTATTGATATTTCTCCCAGCAATCTTGATTCCAGCTTGTGCTTCATCCAGCCCAGCTTTTCACATCATGTACTTTGTATATTATCTAAATAAGCAAGGTGACAATATACAGCCTTGACATACTCCTTTCCCGATTTTGAACCAGTCCATTGTTCCATGTCCATTTTTAGTTGTCGCTTCTTGACCTGCATACAGATCTAAGGAGTCAAGTAGGGTGGTCTGGTATTCCCATCTCTTGAAGAATTTTCCACAGTTTGCTGTGATCCACACAGTCAATGTCTTTAGTGTATTCAATGAAGCAGAGTAGATGTTTTTCTGGAATTCTCTTGCTTTTCCTATGATCCAATGGATGTTGGCAATTAGATCTCTGGTTTCTCTGCCTTTTCTAAATCCAGCTTGAGCATCTAGAGTTTCTCTGTTCACCTACTTTTGAAGCGTTGCTTGGAGAATTTTGAGTATTACTTTGTTAGTGTGTGAAATGAGTACAATTGTACAGTAGTCTGAACACTATTTGGCATTGCCCTTCTTTGGGATGGGGTGCAAACTGACCTTTTATGTATTTAATTATCTTTAAATACTTGACTTAAATTGCCTTCCAAATTGAGATCTGCTTCCTCTCCCTTGGCAAGAATACAGACTGGCTCATTTATATCCCATTTGAGGGACTGACTTACAAAATGTACATAAATCAATGAAAGAATTTCACTTTCTTTATAGCTCACTAAATGCAATGACAAATATTGTCATTGCAAAGTGGTACTTTCAACTATCCATCAAAAATGTGAATTTTTGATGACCTCCTCAAGAAACCTAAATTTTTCTTGTTTGATAATAGGCTCAAATGCATGTCATTATAACCCCCAACCTACAGCAACTGCCACTGAAAGGGCAGGAATGGTGACTGTTTTGCTCCTTGAAGTAGTAAGGTGAGTTATAGACATCCATCCAAAATTATCATACCAGTTGAGACAGTAGAGCCCCATATTTTAATAAAACCACAGAGATCAAGAAAGCATAGAAAAATATTTAATAGGGCAATAATGTGGTTAACATAATCTTCTCCCTAGTTGCAGTCCCAGTAAATTGCTTGAAAGTGGTTTTCAAGTAGTTTAAGAAATGAACAACCTCGCTAGGTATTGAAAGTGAAAGTCACTCAGTCGTGTCTGACCCTTTGTGCCCCCATAGACTATACAGTCCATGAAATACTCCAGGCCAGAATACTGGAGTGGGTAGCCGTTCCCTTCTCCAGGGGATCTTCCCAACCCAGGAACTGAACCCAGGTCACCTGCATTGTAGGCAGAACCTCTATCAGCTGAGCCACCAGGGAAGCCCAAGAATGTTAGTGTTAGTGTCCCTTTTCTAGGGCGTCTTCCTGACTCAAGAATCAAACTGGTGTCGCTTACATTGCAGGCAAATTCTTTACCAGCTGAGGTACCAGGGAATCCTCACTAGGTATCAATGTCATTAATAAAGAACAAAAACTTACAAGGTACTACCTGGTGGAGAGGAGGTTGGTTGAGGAAGGTCCATAATATATATGTTGTGTTCTATCTATAGATCTGTATTCTATTAGCCCTTGAACAACATGGGTTTGAACTGTGGATATTCTTCACTAAGTATGTAATACAGTACTACACAGTCCAAGGTTTGTTAAATCCTGGATGTGGAACTACATATAAAAGTGGCCAATCATAAAGTATATGTAGGCTTATGACCAAACAGATCTGTGCCCCTAGCCTCTAAATTGTTCAAAGGTCAAAGACATATATATATATGTCTATCTATATCTATATACCAAATTTCATATCCTTCCCATTTATCTTTGCTTCCATGTCTTTCTTCAGATAAATTCTTTCATCAAAGCTATCTGTTAAAAATAGGTATATATGTCTATAAAAACCTCATATAATAGTCCATGGGAAAGAGGCATTAAAATATACTTGCAATTGCTGAATATATTTTTTTTCTACTCTGGCATATATTCTTTATTCCAGTAGTTAGTTAATACACTAGAAAGTTATAAATTTATTGATTTTTGCAGATAGGTTTTTGCAATAGGTTTTGCAGATAAGCCACTACTGATTCAAAACTTTTTCTGTAAAAATAAAGGAATGAGGGCTAAAGGAATTAAATGACTTTCCCAAGGTAAAGTTCTATTTGAAATTCTTATTTCAGTAACATGTGGACTGAAAAAGCATAGACATTTTCACTTGTGATAAACACAAATAAGGTGGATAAACTAAATTAAAAAAAAAACAAAAACACGTAGTCATCCAGAAAACAAAGGAAAAGAACTCAAAGGATATATAATAGAAAAGGTATCAAGTTCTAGTTAATTTTAGTTTACTTCTATTCTAAAGGTATAGAAATAATAATGAAGTAAGGGGATGTTGCAGCTGAATATAGAAGTTCAATCAGAAACATGATTATGAGTTTGGACCTTCAACATTACAGAATATTTCTGCTTAACTAGAAATCTGGAATTACTGTCCCCTCTTTTAAACTTTTCTCTTAAGCTGTTGAATCAATGAGACTTTGCTTTGAATTCTGCATAAAAAGGGGAAAAATGTATCTACTGAGAACAAAAAATAAATATAGGTTTGCACATTTATGTGTCAGTTCTAGATTTATATTGTTCCAAGGGAGTGGAAATTCTAAGCCATAAGACATATGTGAAAACAACATTAGATCAAAAAGAAATGTACAAAGCTACTTATGTGCATGCTAAGCTGCTCCAGCCATGTCTGACTCTGGATGGCCCTGTGGACTGCAGCCTGCCAGTCTCCTCTGTCCATTGAATTCTCTGGGCAACAATACTGGAGTGGGTTGCCATGCCCTCCTTCAGGGGATCTTCTCAACGCAGGGATCAAACTCACATCTCTTGCATTTCTTGCATTGGCATTGGGGTTCTTTACCACTAGCACCACCTGGAAAGCCCACAGAGCTATGATGTAGGGATAATGTTTCAACCTATGGTTGATGGGAACTTCCTAGGGAGAAAAAAGAAGTGAGGTCAAATATCAAACAACAAAAACATAAGAAATAACGTATATGAAGCTGAGACAACAGAAGTAATATAGAATATCAGTTCAGTTCAGTCACTCAGTCGTGTCTGACTCTTTGCGACCCCATGAATTGCAGCACGCCAGGCCTCCCTGTCCATTACCAACTCTGGAGTTCACTCAGACTCACGTCCATTGAGTCAGTGATGCCATCCAGCCACCTCATCCTCTGTTGTCCCCTTCTCCTCCTGCCCCCAATCCCTCCCAGCATCAGAGTCTTTTCCAATGAGTCAACTCTTCCCATGAGGTGGCCAAAGGACTAGAGTTTCAGCTTTAGCATCATTCCTTCCAAAGAAATCCCAGGGCTGATCTCCTTCAGAATGGACTGGTTGGATCTCCTTGCAGTCCAAGGGACTCTCAAAAGTCTTCTCCAACACCACAGTTCAAAAGCATCAATTCTTCGGCGCTCAGCCTACTTCACAGTCCAACTCTCACATCCACACATGACCACAGGAAAAACCATAGCCTTGACTAGATGAATCTTTGTTGGCAAAGTAATGTCTCTGCTTTTGAATATGCTATCTAGGTTGGACGTAACTTTCCTTCCAAGGAGTAAGCGTCTTTTAATTTCATGGCTGTAGTCACCATCTGCAGTGATTTTGGACCCCCAAAAATAAAGTCTGACACTTTCTCCACTGTTTCCCCATCTATTTCCCATGAAGTGATGGGACCGGATGTCATGATCTTTGTTTTCTGAATGTTGAGCTTTAAGCCAACTTTTTCACTCTCCACTTTCACTTTCATCAAGAGGCTTTTTAGTTCCTCTACACTTTCTGCCATAAGGGTGGTGTCATCTGCATAGCTGAGGTTATTGATATTTCTCCCGGCAATCTTGATTCCAGCTTGTGTTTCTTCCAGTCCAGTGTTTCTCATGATGTACTCTGCATATAAGTTAAATAAGCAGGGTGACAATATACAGCCTTGACGTACTCCTTTTCCTATTTGGAATAGCACAAAATAAATTTACATTATAGAAGAATCTGGAAAAAAAAGAAAAATAATTCCTAAAGTAAAAGCAAAAGACTCAAAAGACTGAAAGAAAGTGGAAAAAAGGAGAAAAAGATAAGAAAAATTCTTCAAAATATATTATTTACTAAAACACATAACCTTTGATATCATGAACTCAATAAAATTAGACACAGCTTAACACAGATTTGATGAAACATGGAAAAAAAAGCATTAAAAGACACCCAGAATACACACTGAAAAGATGTCCCCAAACTACTTTCATACAGAGGAATCAAAAAGAATAGGCACGTGTAAGCATTTTAAAAATAATTTTTAACTAGTAAAAAATACTCCAGAGGGGACGGCCCTTGTGGTCCCAATGGTTGAGACTCTGTCAGTGTAGGAGACACAGATTTGATCCCTGATCCTTGAGCTAAGATACTGCATGCCACAGGGTAACTGAGTCCATGCTCTTGAGTCCATGGGCTGCAGCTACTGAGCTCATGCTTTCTAGAGCCCATGTTCCAAAACAAGAGAAGCCGCCACAATGAGAAAGCCACTTGTCACAGGTAGAGAAAGACCGTGTGCAGCAACAAAGAGCACACAGGCTGCCAAGACCCAGGGCAGCAAAATATATTGATTAACAAGTTAGAAAAAAAAACTCCAGAAATCATGAAACCAAGACTGTTCATTCCAAATAATCACATCAAGTACAGATAAATAATAATCAAGTACAGATAAATCACATCAAGTACAGATAACCAATAATCATTATTCTAACACAAAGTTTATCTGAAATCAAGTACAGATAAATCACATCAAGTACAGATAAACAATAATCATTATTCTTACACAAACTTTATTGAAATGCAAAATACTCAAGTCACTAAAAATCATTGGCTAATCTACTGAGGAAACATTATCTGTTAAAAACAAACACTATAAAAATTCAAATGAAAGGGAGTGTCTTATCAAATATAATAGAGTTCAGGAAATAACAGTGCTAAATAAGCATTGATGATAACTCAGATAATAATATGTACATTGGAAAATGCCAAAAGAAATTGTAACCAAAGCTCTAAACAAGTAAGCAATCAAGGAAAATGGGACAGGATTGAATAGATAAAAACCATGTACATTATTGTTCAGGTAACAAGAAAGTTAACTGATATATCTCAGGTAACATTGAATAATTTTGAGATATTGAATAAACTTGGTTAAACATTTAAACATGAGTAATAAAATATGAGCACATGATATCTACAGGAGTTTAAGCAAATCCTGAGTAAATAATAATTCATTCCATCAAGAAAAAAATATGAACTATATACTTATACATATAAATTAAAGAAAGACATGAAATATGTAAAACACAAAGTAATATGGAGGAAAATATTTAAGTTTGGTAAAAGCACAATAAAAAACTAATACACTGTACAAGACATTTTAAAGACAAAATTTCATGAAGAAAATAAAAAAAAATCAACTTTGCTAATAAAAGATTCATCTCAACATAATGAAAGACAAAGATTAAAGCAAAAAAGGAAACATCATCATACATAATATTATTATATAGAAAATTCTAAAATTTACTAAGAACATTCATAAATACACCTGAAAGTTTTGAGAAATTATATTATAGTCAGCAATTTACACAAACTATCCAAGTAACACTTACGTTTTGCTTCTTTCTTAAATAAATAGCTTCTATCTTATATGAAGTAATCAAGAAAATATAGAATAAAAAATACTTTGTGTCTAAATTAAAGTGAATCATTTTTTAAAAATATACATCAATAAAGAGCAGTTGGAACTAAAAATTTAAAAATACAATGCCATTTACATTGGCATCTTTCAAAATAAAATATTTAGGTTTAAATCTAAAATATATATAAAGTCAAATTATAGACTCTAAGGCAAATTACAAAATTTTGATGAACAAAATATAAGACAAATTATAAAGCTCTTATGAACAAAATCAATGGAGAAATAGTCCAAGTTCATAGATAGTAAGAACCAATATTTGCAAGATGTTAATTCCTCTCAACTTGATCTATAGATTCAGTGCAATATCAATTAAAACTGAGCAAGCTAGTTTGTGGATATTGGCAAACCGATTCTAAAGTTGCTGTAGAGAGGTTAAAAAAAAAAAAAAAGCAGTATAGTCAACACAATGTTGAAAGAGAACAAAGTTGCAGAACTGATAAAACCTGGCTTCAAGATTTACTATAAAGCTAGAGTGATGAAGACAGCCAGGGAATAAATTGCCAGCATCCTCTGGATCATTGACAAAGTGAGGGAATTCCAGAAAAACATCTACTTCTGCCTCATTGACTACGCTAAAGCCTTTGACTGTGAGTATCACAACAAACTGTGGAAAATTCTTAGAGATGTGAATACCAGACCATCTTACCTGTCTCCTGAGAAGCCTGTATGCAGGTCAAGAAGCAACAGTTAAAACTGGATGGACATGGAACAACAGGCTGGTTCCAAATTGGGAAAGGAGTGCATCAAGGCTGTATATATTTCACTCTGTTTATTTAACTTCTACAGAAAGTAATCATGTGAAATGCCAAGCTGGATGAAGCATGAGCTAGAATCAAGATTGTCTGGAGAAGTATCAACAACTCAGATATGCAGATGATACCACTCTAATGGGAGAAAATGAAGAGGAGCTAAAAAGCCTCTTGATGAGGGTAAAACAGGAGAATGAAAAAGCTGGCTTAAAACTCAACATTCCAAAAACTGAGATCATGGCATCTGGCCCCATCACTTCATGGCAAATAGATCAGGAAAAAGTAAAAATGTGACAGATTTTGTTTTCTTGGGCTCCAGGGTCACTGTGGACTATTACTGTAGCCATGAAATTAAAAGACACTTGCTCCTTGGGAGAAAAGCTATGACCAACCTAGACAGCATATTAAAAAGCAGAGACATCACTTTCCCAACAAAGGTCTGTCTTGTCAAAGCTATGGTTTTTCCAGTAGTCATGTATAGATGTGAGAGCTGGACCATAAAGAAGGTTGAGCACCGAAGAATTTATGCTTTTGAGCTGTGGTGCTAGAGAAGATTCTTGAGACTCCCTTGGACTGCAAGGACATCAAACTAGTCAATCTTAAAGGAAATCTGTCCTGAATATTCACTGGAAGGACTGATGATGAAACTGAAGATTCAATGCTTGGTTACCTGATGCAAAGGGCAGACTCATTGGAAAAGACCCTGATGCTGAGAAAGATTGAGGACAACAGGCAAAGGGGGCAATGGAGGATGAGATGGTTGGGTGGCATCACTGATTCAATGGACATGAGTTCAATAAACTCAGGGAGACAGTGAAGGACAGGGAAGTCTGGCGTACTGCAGTCCATGGGCGAAAGAGTCAGACATGATTTAGAGATTGAATAACAACAATAAAGACGATCTAATATTGACCGTAAGGAGATCCAACCAGTCCATTCTGAAGGAGATCAGCCCTGGGATTTCTTTGGAAGGAATGATGCTAAAGCTGAAACTCCAGTACTTTGGCCACCTCATGCGACGAGTTGACTCATTGGAAAAGACTCTGATGCTGGGAGGGATTGGGGGCAGGAGGAGAAGGGGATGACAGAGGGTGAGATGGCTGGATGGCATCACTGACTCAATGGACGTGAGTCTGAGTGAACTCTGGGAGTTGGTGATGGACAGGGAGGCCTGGCGTGCTGTGATTCATGGGGTTGCAAAGAGTCAGACACGACTGAGTGACTGAACTAAACTGAATATTGGCAAAAGAATAAATAAATAGATCCTTGGAAAAAGTAGATTCCATAAACAGATTCACATGTAGTTAAGTGATCTTTGACAAAGGAGCAAAGACAGTACATTGGATCAAAGACTTTCTTTTCAACAAATGATTCTGGAGCAAATGGACATCCACATGCAGGAAAATGAAGTTAGACGCTTAAGAGGATTCACAAAGAACAATTAAAAATGAATCATAGCCTTAAATGTAAAGTGGGAAACGAAACCACTCTTAAAAGGTAACACGGGAGAACACCCAGATAACCTTGGGAATGAATGGTAATAACTTTTGAGATGTAACAACAAAGGAACCATAAATAATTGATAAACTGAATTTCATTAAAATTAAAACTTCTGCTCTGCAAAATGAGGTGGAAGACAAGCCCCAGACTGGGGGAAAATATTTGCAAAATATATATCTAAGAATGATCTGTTATGCAAAATATACAAAGAACTCTCAAAACTCAACAATAATATAACAAACAGCCTGATTAAAGAATCCGCCAAAGATCTGAACATGCATCTTGCAAAAGAAAATATCCAGATGGTAAATAAGAATATTAAAAGATGCTTTGCATTGTATTTCATTGGGGAATTGAAAATTAATACTGAAGTGAGATACCACTACACACCTATTAGAATGGAAAAATCCCAAACTCTGACAACATCAAATGCTGGTGATAGCTGAGTCTCCTGAATAATTTTGGATTCCATCCTGGGGAAAATAACCTGTACACTTACTAGAACCTAAGCTATTTTCTAAGACCTTAGAGATCATTGCTGTCTAGTTTTCAGTTTAAGTCTCAAGTGCTTCAAAGAATAGTTATTTTACATAAGAGTAAAGCTAATAAATTTAAGGGAATCCCCTCCCTAAATTGCCTACTACTTAGCTATAATGCAACATTTATACACTGTGCTAATCTGATCCATGTGAAGTTGGCTACTACCTCTGTTTTTAAAAAGGAAAAAAAAAATCTATTCACACCCTGGGATTAATTTCCATTTGGACTGCTATCCATAGTGTTTGCCACACCAGTTCTGGAACCTTGGCACTCTACAAAGCCCTGCTTCAAAGCTGTAAGCTTTTGACAACTAATATTCTAAAATTAGTTTCCCAGAGTGCACTAGTGGTAAAGAACCCACCTGTCAGTGCAAGAAATGTAAGAGATGTGGGTTCTGTCTCTGGGTTGGGAAGATTCCCTGGAGGAGGGCATAGCAGCCCACTCCAGTATTCTTGCCTGGAGAATCCCATGGACAGAGGAACCTGCTGGGCTATGATCTACAGGGTCACAAAGAATTGGACACAACTGAAACAATTTAGCACACATATTCTGAAATTACAGAGAATAAAATCAAAGCAAGTGACTTTCCTTGCAAGAAATGTTAAAAGACCTTTGAAGAGAGGTGAAGTGAAAGTCATGCAGGCATGTCTGACTCTTTACAATCCCATGGACTGTATAGTCCATGGGATTCTCCAGGCCAGAATACTGGAGTGGGTAACCTTTGCCTTCTCCAGGGGATCTTCCTAACCCAGGGATCGAACCCAGGTCTCCCACACTGCAGGCAGATTCTTTACCAGCTGAACCACAAGGGAAGCCCAAGAATTCTGGAATGGGTAGCCTATCCCTTCTCCAGAGGATCTTCCCAACCCAGGAATCTAACTGGGGTCTCCTGCATTGCAGATGGATTCTTCACCAACTAAGCTATCAGGAAGCGTTTTAGATATAAGGAAAATAAGGAAGGTCAGAAATTTCAATATATACAGTAAAAAATATGCATCAAAGAAGGATTAAGTGAAGGTAAAATAACAGCTTGATTTTCTTACTGTTAACTGAACAAATATAACAATTTGTTCCAAATAACAATACCAAAAACTTCTATCAATATGTTATTATACATAAAATTTTATTGGGCTTCCCTAGTGGCTCAGATGGCAAAAAATCTGCCTGCAATGTGGGAGATTATGTGGGAGGAAATTTTATTATATTTGTGTATAAGGTATTCTTTTCCAGTAGTCATGTATGGATGTGAGAGTTGGACTATAAAGAAAGCTGAGCACCGAAGAATTGATGCTTTTGAACTGTGGTGTTGGATAAGACCCTGCAAGGAGATCAAACCAGTCCATCCTAAAGGAAATTGGTCCTGAGTGTTCATTAGAAGGACTAATGTTGAAGCTGCAACTCCAATAGTTTGGACACCTGATGTGAAGAGCTGACTCATTTGAAAAGACCCTGATGCTGGGAAAGATTGAAGATAGGAGAAGAAGGGGACAACAGAGGATGAAATGGTTGGATGGCATCACCGACTCAATGGGCATGAGTTTGGGTAAACTCCGGGAGTTGGTGATGGACAGGGAGGCCTGGTGTGCTGCAGTTCATGGGGTCGCAAAGAGTCGGACATGACTGAACGACTTAACTGAACTGAAACAAGTGTAATTTGTTCCATGTATATAAGACTGCTTCAACATTCAAAAATCAATTATTGTAATTCATTGTATCAACAGACTAAAGATTAATCCCATGATCATATCAATAGATATGGAAGAAACATTTGGCCAAATCTTGCACTCATGATGAAATTTCTCAGTATGATAGGAATAGAGGAAAACTTCCTAACTTGGTTAAAAAAAAAAAAAAACCTACACAAAAAGTCTATAGTTAACATTATACTCAGTGGTGAGGTACTTGAAGTTTTCTCACTAAGATCAAATAAAAGGCAAGAATGTTCCTTCTTACGACTCCTTTTCAACACTGTACTGGAAATTTTAACTAATGCAATAAGGTAAGAAAAGGAAATAAAAAACATACAGATTGTGAAGGATGAAAAAAAGGTGTGTCTTTGTTTAGAGATGACATTACGGTCTATGTACAAAATCAGAAAGGATAAACAACAAAAAAAAATCTCTTGCAACTATTAAGTGTTTTTACTAAGTTGTACGATAAAGATTAATATACAGAAAAGATGCTTGGAATGATTTCTATTTTTTTGAATTTACCAAGGCTAGATTTATGGCCCAGGATGTGATCTATCCTGGAGAAGGTTCCATGTGCGCTTGAGAAAAAGGTGAAATTCATTGTTTTGGGATGAAATGTCCTATAGATATCAATAAGGTCTAACTGGTCTATTGTATTGTTTAAAGTTTGTGTTTCCTTGTTAATTTTCTGTTTAGTTGTGTGAGTGGGGTATTAAAGTCTCCCACTATTATTGTGTTATTGTTAATTTCTCCTTTCATACTTGTTAGCATTTGTCTTACATACTGCGGTGCTCCCGTGTTGGGTGCATATATATTTATAATTGTTATATCTTCCTCTTGGATTGATCCTTTGATCAGTATGTAGTGACTGTCTTTGTCTCTTTTCACAGCCTTTGTTTTAAAGTCTATTTTATCTGATATGAGTATTGCTACTCCTGCTTTCTTTTGGTCCCTATTTGCATGGAAAATCTTTTTCCAGCCCTTCACTTTCAGTCTGTATGTGTCCCCTGTTTTGAGGTGGGTCTCTCCAAGCATCTTTTCTGACCACAATGCAGTAAGATTAGATCTCAATTACAGAAGAAAAACTATTAAAAATTCCAACATATGGAGGCTGAACAACAAGCTACTGAATAACCAACAAATCACAGAAGAAATCAAAAAAGAAATCAAAATTTGCATAGAAACGAATGAAAATGAAAACACAACAACCCAAAACCTGTGGGACACTGTAAAAGCAGTCCTAAGGGGAAAGTTCATAGCAATACAGGCATACCTCAAGAAACAGGAAAAAAGTCAAATAAATAACCTAACTCTACGCCAAAAGCAACTAGAAAAGGAAGAAATGAAGAACCCCAGGGTTAGTAGAAGGAAAGAAATCTTAAAAATTAGGGCAGAAATAAATGCAAAAGAAACAAAAGAGACCATAGCAAAAATCAACAAAGCCAAAAGCTGGTTCTTTGAAAGGATAAGTAAAATTGACAAACCATTAGCCAGATTCATCAAGAAACAAAGGCAGAAAAATCAAATCAATAAAATTAGAAATGAAAATGGAGCGATCACAACAGACAACACAGAAATACAAAGGATCATAAGAGACTACTATCAATAATTATATGCCAATAAAATGGACAATGTGGAAGAAATGGGCAAATTCTTAGAAAAGTACAACTTTCCAAAACAGGACCAGGAAGAAATAGAAAATCTTAACAGACCCATCACAAGCATGGAAATTGAAACTGTAATCAAAAATCTTCCAGCAAACAAAAGCCCAGGTCCAGACGGCTTCACAGCTGAATTCTACCAAAAATTTAGAGAAGAACTAACACCTTTCCTGCTCAAACTCTTCCAGAAAATTGCAGAGGAAGGTAAACTTCCAAACTCATTCTATGAGGCCACCATCACCCTAATACCAAAACCTGACACAGATCCCACAAAAAAAGAAAACTACAGGCCAATATCATTGATGAACACAGATGCAAAAATCCTTAACAAAATTCTAGCAATCAGAATCCAACAACACATTAAAAAGATCATACACCATGACCAAGTGGGCTTTATCCCAGGGTTGCAAGGATTCTTCAATATCCACAAATCAATCAATGTAATACACCACATTAACAAATTGAAAAATAAAAACCATATGATTATCTCAATAGATGCAGAGAAAGCCTTTGACAAAATTCAACATCCATTTATGATAAAAACTCTCCAGAAAGCAGGAATAGAAGGAACATACCTCAACATAATCAAAGCTATATATGACAAACCCACAGCAAACATTATCCTCAATGGTGAAAAATTGAAAGCATTTCCTCTAAAGTCAGGAACAAGACAAGGGTACCCACTTTCACCATTACTATTCAACATAGTTTTGGAAGTTTGGGCCACAGAAATCAGAGCAGAAAAAGAAATAAAAGGAATCCAAATTGGAAAAGAAGAAGTAAAACTCTCACTGTTTGCAGATGACATGATCCTCTACATAGAAAACCCTAAAGACTCCACCAGAAAATTACTAGAACTAATCAATGACTATAGTAAAGTTGCAGGATATAAAATCAACACACAGAAATCCCTTGCATTCCTATACACTAATAAAGAGAAAACAGAAAGAGAAATTAAGGAAACAATTCCATTCACCATTGCAATGGAAAGAATAAAATACTTAGGAATATATCTACCTAAAGAAACTAAAGACCTATATATAGAAAACTATAAAACACTGATGAAAGAAATCAAAGAGGACACTAATAGATGGAGAAATATACCATGTTCATGGATTGGAAGAATCAATATAGTGAAAATGAGTATACTACCCAAAGCAATCTATAGATTCAATGCAATCCCTATCAAGCTACCAACAGCATTCTTCACAGAGCTAGAACAAATAATTTCACAATTTGTATGGAAATACAAAAACCTCGAATAGCCAAAGCGATCTTGAGAAAGAAGAATGGAACTGGAGGAATCAACCTGCCTGACTTCAGGCTCTACTACAAAGCCACAGTCATCAAGACAGTATGGTACTGGCACAAAGACAGAAGTATAGATCAATGGAACAAAATAGAAAGCCCAGAGATAAATCCACGGACCTATGGACACCTTGTCTTTGACAAAGGAGGCAAGAATATACAATGGATTAAAGACAATCTCTTTAACAAGTGGTGCTGGGAAAACTGGTCAACCACTGGTAAAAGAATGAAACTAGAGCACTTTCTAACACCATACACAAAAATAAACTCAAAATGGATTAAAGATCTAAATGTAAGACCAGAAACTATAAAACTCCTAGAGGAGAACATAGGCAAAACACTCTCCGACAGACATCACAGCAGGATCCTCTATGACTCACCTCCCAGAATATTGGAAATAAAAGCAAAAATAAACAAATGGGACCTAATTAACCTTAAAAGCTTCTGCACAACAAAGGAAACTATAAGCAAGGTGAAAAGACAGCCTTCAGAATGGGAGAAAATAATAGCAAATGAAGCAACTGACAAACAACTAGTCTCAAAAATATACAAGCAACACCTACAGCTCAATTCCAGAAAAATAAATGACCCAATCACAAAATGCGCCAAAGAATTAAACAGACATTTTTCCAAAGAAGACATACAGATGGCTAACAAACACATGAAAAGATGCTCAACATCACTCATTATCAGAGAAATGCAAATCAAAACCACTATGAGGTACCATTTCACGCCAGTCAGAATGGCTGCGATCCAAAAGCCTACAAGCAATAAATGCTGGAGAGGGTGTGGAGAAAAGGGAACCCTCTTACACTGTTGGTGGGAATGCAAACTAGTACAGCCACTATGGAGAACAGTGTGGAGATTCCTTAAAAAACTGGAAATAGAACTGCCTTATGATCCAGCAATCCCGCTGCTGGGCGTACACACTGAGGAAACCAGAAGGGAAAGAGACACGTGTACCCCAATGTTCATCACAGCACTGTTTATAATAGCCAGGACATGGAAGCAACCTAGATGTCCATCAGCAGATGAATGGATAAGAAAGCGGTGGTACATATACACAATGGAGTATTACTCAGCCATTAAAAAGAATACATTCGAATCAGTTCTAAATATGTGGATGAAACTGGAGCCTATTATACAGAGTGAAGTAAGCCAGAAAGAAAAACACCAATACAGTATACTAACGCATATATATGGAATTTAGAAAGATGGTAACAATAACCCTGTATACGAGACAGCAAAAGAGACACTGATGTATAGAACAGTCTTTTGGACTCTGTGGGAGAGGGAGAGGGTGGGATGATTTGGGAGAATGGCATTGAAATACATATGATATCATATATGGAACGAGTCACCAGTCCAGGTTTGATGCACGATACTGGATGCTTGGGGCTGGTGCACTGGGACGACCCAGAGGGATGGTATGAGGAGGGAGGAGGGTTCAGGATGGGGAACACATGTATACCTGTGGCGGATTCATTTCGATATTTGGCAAAACCAATACAATATTGTAAAGTTTAAAAATCAAATAAAATTAAAAAAAAAAGATTAATGTACAAAAGTCACTTGCTTTCCCACATTCTAGAAATAAGCAAGAGAAATTTGCACATGAAACACAGCAGTGTATACAATAAAACACACCAAAATAAAAATACTTTCCTATATATGATGTCAAGAGAATGAGAGGACAAGCCACAGACTGAGAGAAAAATACTGGCAAAAGATATATCTGATAAAGAAGTGATGCAAAATGTACAAATGACTCTTAAATCTCAACAATAGAAAACCAACCCCACCAAAATATTGGCCAAAATCCTTAAGACACTCCACCATGGAAGACAGACAGATGACAAGCAAGCATGTGAGTAAATGCCCAACATCATGTTTTATTAGGGAAATGCATGTTGAAACAAGATAGTACTACACGCCTTTTGTGTGTGTGTGGGTTTTCAGTCATTCAGTCGTGTCTGACTCTTCATGACCCTGTGGACTGTAGCCGTCCAGACTCCTCTGTCCATGGAATTTTCAAGGCAAGAATACTAGAGTGGGTTGCTATTTTTTCCTCCAGGGGAATCTCCTGACCAAGGCATTGAACCCCCATCTCTTGTGCCTCCTGTACTGTCAGGAGGACTCTTTACCACTGAGCCGCGTGGGAAGTCCACACATGATTCGGTGATCAAAATCTGGAACAGTGTCAACATCCAGTGCTGGTAAGGATCAGGAGAAGCAGAAACTCATGCACTGCTGGTGGAAATGCAAAATTCTACGAGCCACTCTGAAAGAGTTTGGCAGCTTCTAACTAAACAACTCCACATATAATCCAGCAATTCACATTGCCCCAGAGAGTTGGAAACTTATATCCACACAAAAACTTGCACATGGACACTTATAGCAGTTTTATTCATATGCCAACATACAGAAGCCATCAAAATGTCTTTCAGTAGGTGAGTGGATAAATGAACTCTTGTATACCTAGACAATGGAATGGTATTCAGCACTAAAGAGAAAAAAACTCTTAAGCCACACAAATACGTGGAGAAAACTTAAATGTTTATTACTACATGAAAGATGCCAATCTGAAAAGATGACATATGCATGACTCTAACTTTTACATTTCCTAAAACAGGCAAAATCTTGGAAACAGAAAAAAAACAAAAGAGAGAGAGAGAGAATTCCAGGGATTGGAAATGGAGTAGATAAATACGCAGAACTCAGAAGACCTTTAAAACATTGAAAATACTCTGTATCTGGTAGTGATGGGTACATGTCATTATCCACTTGTCCAAATCCATAGAATGTATATCACCAACAGTCAACCTTAATGTAAACTCTAGACTTGGGGCGATGATGATATGTCAATGTAGACTCATTGATGGTTAACGAATTAACCACTTGGTAGGATATGCTAATACTCAGACAGGCTATACATGTGTGGAAGAAGGGTTCCCAGGTGGCTCAGTGGTAAAGAATCTGCCTGAAAATTCAGGAGATGCAGGAGACATCTGATGCGGGTTTGATCCTTGGGTTAGGAAGATACCCTGGAGGAGGAAATGGCAACCCATTCCAGTATTCTTGCCTGGAGGAGCCTAGCGGGCTACAGTCCATGGGGTCACAAAGAGCTAGACATGACTAAACAACAGAGCAGGCACGCAGTCATGCATGTGTGGAGGCAAAATATACACAGGAAATCACTGTCCCTTCCTTTCAGCATACTGTTTAGCCAAGACTGCACTACTGCTCTATAAAAATAAAAAGTCTTAATAAAACAATCTCTAGGCAGAGTCTAGTGTCTAGAGTCTAGTGTCTCCTTGGCTAGAGTCAATATATGTGTGCTACATGCTTGATTCTGAGTTATAAGGAAACACAGGAAGCCCTCCTTGGCCGCCAGTAAAGTCATTTCCTCCCCTTACTCTGCCTTTATTGTACTGGATAATATTAAGGTTCATGTGGTTAATGCTATCATGATCAATAGCAAACTATCAATGACAAGAATAAATAGCATGTGCTTAGAAACTAAAAATGGTTTGTTTCCTAATGGTTCAAGATGTTATCCCGCCAGATGGAGAATTTCATTGAGTTTCTGTTTCCCAGGAAATTTGGTAGAATTGAAAAAAGATCATGTGATGAAAGAGAAAGAAAAGAGGAAATGGAGAGCAGGGGAAACAGTGTATACATTATTCAAAGAAGATTCTTTTTCTCTGAATATAAATAATGTCACTGATATATTGTTTCTAAGGGTTATGCTACTGAATTTCCAACAGTTACTCATCAGGGAGTCTGGATATTGGAGCAAATAGAGAAAAGGACTCCAATTCAAGTCACATGATTGCACAGACTTATTTGAAACCTGATGCAACTAATAACCCAAGGTAAGACTGTGATCTGCCTCCACGAGACTGCTGGCAGAACAGATAGGTGGCTATTTGTTTTCACAAGCTTTTGTTTAAATAGATTAGTAGCCATCATTTATACACACACAGATTGCTCACAGAATCATATTTTAAATGTAACACATGCATATTATTCTCCTATATTCTATATACAGCTTAGTTCTCAAATGTGACACATTATACATGTGCATTTCCTTGCCTTTGTTTCCTCAAATATATTCCCAGATCACTTCTCAAAATGAGGAAGCATAGTATCACATTATGGGTGTTTCCAGTGAGTTCTGGTAGTACTGGGAGGGACAGATGTTGATAAGATGCAGATTTCTATCATGCCTATGAAACGTTAGTCACTCAGTCATGTCCAACTGTTTCTGACCCCAAGGGCTGTAGCCCACCAGGCTCCTCTGTCCATGGCATTCTCCAGACAAGAATACTGGAGTGGGTTGCCATGCCCTCCTCCAGGGGATCTTCCTGATCCAGGGATCTAACGTGGGTCTTCCACACAGCAGGCAGATTCTTTACCATCTGAACCCCCAAAGAAGCCCTATGCTAGTGATGAAATATTTTGTTTCCACCCAATGGTGTTAGAGTACAAATTAGTGCATCAGTTAAAATTTTTTGTTCTTAATAGGAGAGAACGAAAAAAAAAAAAAAAAATTTGTGTGCATTCTCAAGTACTTTTCTTCTTATTGCCCTCATTACTCTGACACTTGTTAAAATTTTGTTCAGAGTGAATATGTATTAACTCTCCTGGTGTCCCTGGTGGCTCAGTGGTAAGGAATCCACTTGTCAACGCAGGAAATGCAGGTTTGACATTCTTCTTCCCTTGAAGAAGGAAATGGCAACCCACTCCACTATTCTCCCCTGGAGAATCACAGGGGCAGGGAAGACTGCCGGGCTGTAGTCCTTGGGGACACAAACAAGTTGGACACAACTCAGCAACTCACCAACAAAAAACAGCAACTCCCAAACACACACAAACACAGCTTGCAGGTTCAAGTGCGTTGATCTGACCAACATTTGCAGTGCGCATTTTCCTTTTCTTGCTTTCACGCTGATCAAATGTTTTGAGGGCAATTCCTATATGTTTCTGAACATATAGGAATATGTTCTAAGTATGCTCCTCTGTCCATGGGATTTCTCAAGAATACAAGAGAGGGCTGCCATTTCCTTCTTCAGAAAATCTTCCTGACCCAGGGATTGAACCCGGGTCTTCTGCATTGAGGTGGATTCTTAACCGACTGAACCACCCTAGCTCTGTTCAAAGACACAGAAATCACCTTCACGGGGACATTTGTAAGTGGACACTTCTACTCTAGAAGTGGCTAACCTGATCTCTTTCCTGGGTACTGATTAGGCATTAGGGGAGTGTTCTAGTCTCTAGTATGAGACAACTATTGATAAATCCATCTCAGGTGCATATATTCTTCAGGTTCCATTCAATAAGAACTGTTTTGGGGCCCCTAAATCCTGCTTCCTCAGTGCACATCCCTCAAGTCACCACACGGAGGCACCAGTCTCCTCAGCCAGCGTGTAGAGCCAGCAACATTTTCAGGAGGTTGATCTTCTCTCAAGCTTTCCTGTGTAATTTGTTCGCTATAAGTTCATGTCCTTTGTAATTGGTAACCCCTTCTACTTTTACTGTGCATACTTATATTTTTAGACTAATTCGTCTTAATTTAAAAACAAAAATCTAATTGCATTTATTCAATTTCTTAGAGTTATGCAAATACCATGCTGTAATCAAAAGAGAAAATGAATGTTGTCTGTAATACTACTTATTTATCTTAAATCTTAGAGCCTCAGAAAACTTAGTCTGTTAGCCCAGTCATCCCCAAAGTTCTTAATTTTATACATGAAGAAACTAAAGCTCTTCAGTTTTAACATGAAGAACTGATATTAACCCATGTATTCTCATGCCAAACGCAACTTCTCTTTGAGTGAGAATTTGGTTCAATTATCTACTTGAAGTTTATTTCCTCTTTCTCAGCAAATAAAAGCACCAAAAATATTAAGTATTGAACAAGTTAAAGGTGAACAAAGAAACCATATGTTTCCCTCCCTAAGCGTACTCACAGTTGGTCAGATAGAAACATTTTTTTAAATCACATAAATAGGTATAAATCTACCTTTATGTTCACTGCCCTGAAGTGTAAATACAACACGTTGCAATGAGAGCCTATGTTAAGGGAATTTGACCCAGAGTATTAGATTGGAGAGGACTTTTCTGAAGAACTGAATTTTAAAAGGTGAGAATAATCAACTAGGTGAATAAAGAGAGGAATAATATTGATTGTGCAGAAAATAGCCTACAAAGGTCACACACTGACAGATGGCTTGGACAGAGAAATGTCGGGTGGACAGTGATGGGAACAAGAGGAGCAGGTGAATGTGGTTGTGGACACAGGAAAGAACACACCTTTAAGGCCATTGAAGGAGGTTTGCTTTATCCCAAGGCAGCAGGGGATCACACCATCTCTGCAGCTACTGCCCTAAGCTATCCCCAGCTTCTCTCACCAGAATATGACTCAGTCCTCCTTGCTGCTCCCTGCTTCCCTTTGCGCCTCTCAAGGTCTATTCTCAGCAGCAGCCAGAGGGATTGATTAAACTCAGGTCAGATCTTGTTACTTGTCTGCTCACAGCCAATTACTAACATCCTGCCTTTCCCAGAATAGCATCTGAAGTCCACCTTCTGGCCTTAATGCCTCCGATGTCGGTGTGCATAGCCACCTCTCCAGCCTCATCGCCTAACCCTCTTTTCCCTGGCTCTCTCTGCTGCAGATAGAGTCCTGTGACTGTTCCAGAACTTTGCAAGCCTGCCTTTGCCTCAGGGCTTTGGCACTTCTCCTCCTCCGGACTGACCTTCCAGGTATGCACTTGGATCCCTTCCCCAGGTACACAGGTCTCTCTCAGACACACACTCTCCAGAGTTTTTCCTTGAACTCTCTGGTAAAAGAGCCGCCACTCTGTCCCCCTACTCTCCAGCACCATCCTCTGCTTTATTCTTCAGAGCGCCTGCTGCAACCTGGGCCCTGATGTCATTCCGGGTCCTTGCTTTGGCAGGCCTGTCCCAACTGCGATGAACGTTCTTTGACAGCTGGGACTTGTTTGATTACTGTCTATTCCTAAAGGACAGGGAATAGGTGCTCAACAATGTTTCTTGAATTAATGAATAAATAAAAGGATGAATATATAAATATAAAACACCATGAGGTATTTATAATCACAATCATTTTGCCCATCAGTTTCCAATTTTTCTTCTGAATGAGAATGTTCAGTTGCATGCAGATGACATAGAGATATATTTCTGTCATCAATTCAGAGTCATTTCAAATCTGCTTATGTTCTTATTTTCTAAAACTTCCTCTCAATACTCAGAAGCTTTTTTTCTTTAAATTCCCAATAACTCTGACAATCCAAACCAATAATTTCTCAATGATTAGCGACAGTCTTTTGTCCCTTCTGAGTACTTCTCATCTGCTGAACACAAGAGTTAGTTATTTGAAACTGTTTATTTGAACTTCCTTTCCTTTTCTTTCATGTAAGATTGTCAATGCAATGCTATTTAGCAAGAGGTAAATACACAGTTGTCACAGCTTGTGATAAATATTATCGTTCTTAAGTAAAAGATAGAAAATGTAGTGAATATTCATGAAAAAGCAGTAATTGATTTTAGTTGAGGCATACCTTTTGTATGATGGAATAGTGAAAATAGACATGGAAGGCTAAGTTGGATAGTTTGATGTTGTGTTGAAAATCTTAGAATTTTTTTTATGGTAATGAAGAGACATTAGTTATTGCAAGTCACGGTAATACCAACTCTAGAAGATGTCTTGCAGTACTGTCGGCTAATTGGCTAGAATACAAAGGGAAGCTTGTTGGTTTGAAGGCCATCAAAATAGGTCACGCTGAATGAGGACACTGGCAATAAAAACAGAAAGAAATACTGCTTTTTTAAAAAAATATTCTTCACTTTTATTCTAGTGTTTATTAACTGGGAAAAATGCTATACCGTGCTGGCTGTTAGAGCTACAAAAATGAGCTGCGAGTTTCATGGACATACCATTAAAATCACTTCATTATCTACACTTTCTCTTTCAGTCCAAGAATTCCAGTTCTAATTTACAACGCCATGATGCATATTCATTAAGACTAACAAAAGTAATTTACATTTGCACAGCATTTTGCAGTTTAAAAATAGCCCTCATGTGCATTTTGTTCTTTGATTTCACAAGAATGTTGGAAAGTAAGCAGTGTTGTGAAGTTCTCTTCAGTGTTCAATATGAAGACATCGGGTCAGATCTGTTAAGTCACTGGACCAAGGTTACAGACAACTGTCTGTGTATTCAGAATTGAGCCCATATATTCATATTCCAAACACAAAATAGTTTTCCTCAGAACGCCACAGTTTATACGGAAGTAGCTTTTTCTCTGCTGAAAGTGAAAGTGCTAGTCACTCAGGTGTGTTGGACTCTTTTCGAGCCCATGGACTGTAACCCACCAGGCCACTCTGTCCATGCGCTTCTCCAGGAAGAATACGGCAGTGTGTTGCCATGCCCTTTTCCAGGGGGTCTTCCTGACCCAGGGGTCGAACCCGGGTCTTCTGCACTGCAGGCACATTCTTTACCATCTGAAGCCTTCCCCTTCAATTCTCTTCTGCCGAGCTAATAGTTTATTATTTAATTTCATTGCAATAGTTATTTTGTTATTTATGATTTAGGTGATAGTCAATATGCTGTGCTATTTTACCTTTGTGATAATTGTCAGACTATAAATGCCAAATTAAAAGAAAAGAAAACAAGGACACAAACAATAACCTCTTACCATTTTAAAGCTTCTGTTTCTGATCTTTTATTCAAAATAAGGAAAAATATATTTTAGAGATATACTTGATAAATAAAATTATATCATCCCTTGGTTTAAACTTTTAAAGTGGAAGTTTAAGATCTCCTTAATTTAAGTTTGGATAAATATTTTTAAATGTGTTATTTTGTTCAGAAAATGTTTATAATATGAAATGTTCAAAATTGAATTAGATGAGACAGTGAAATATCAAATTTTGATGGAAAAATTAAGCTAAAAGCTATATATTTGATAATTTTTGGTCTATGAGTATATAATATTAACTAGATTAGCAGAAAACAAAATTGAACTCTGCATATGATGTGACTTGAATTTAAGATATTCTTGAAAGTAAGCATCAGTTCATCACCATGAAACTCCAGTACTTTGGCCATCTCATGCGAAGAGTTGACTCATTGGAAAAGACTCTGATGTTGGGAGGGACTGAGGGCAGAAGGAGAAGGGGACAACAGAGGATGAGATGGCTGGATGGCATCACTGACTCGATGGACGTAAGTCTGAGTGAACTCCGGGAGTTGGTGATGGACAGGGAGGCCTGGTGTGCTGCAGTTCATGGGGTCGCAAAGAGTCGGACACGACTGAGCGACTGATCTGATCTGATCTGATCTGATGTGTCTTTTAAAGAAAGAATAAACCTACCACCTGTATCTTGGTTTCTAAATAGCATTTTCCAATAAAAGGAACCAGGACTCCTTGGGGAAATGGCAGAATCCAGGGCTGGTGATGGAAATATGCAAAAATAGTCTTGAGAATAGTCTTTTTGAAAAAGTTCTTTGAAATGATAGCAAAAAGGAATAACAGATAATGTTCTGATATTTTCACTGAAGAGTCTCTCTCTGAAGAACTTATCATTAAAAATGACATACTAAAGGAAACTGAGGGCTTCGCTCATAGCTCAGTGGGTAAAGAATCTGCTTGCAATGCAGGAGACCCGGGTTTGATTCTTGGGTCAGGAAGATCCCCTGGAGAAGGAAATGGCAGCCCACTCCAGTATCCTTGCCTGGAGAGTCCCAACGGCAGAGAAGTATATCGGGCTACACTCCATGGGGTCACAAGAATTGGACACGACTTAGCACCTAAATCACCACCAAAGGAAACTGTTCAAAATTTGAGCCATAAAATAGAGAAATGTTCAAATAAGCAAATGGTTGGGAACAAACTGGGACTTCTCTGGTGGCTCAGAGAGTAAAGAATCCACGAAGAATGCTGGAGACTAGGGTTTGATCCCTGTGTCAGGAAGATCCCCTGGAGAAGGGAATGGCTACCCACTCCAATATTCTTGCCTGGAGAATTCCATGGACAGAGGAGCTTGGTGGGCTATGGTCCATGGGGTTGCAAAAAGTCGGACACAACTGAGTGACTAACACTAATACAGTGGGAATACATTAAAGGGATACAAGATCCTGTCAGAAAGAAGTCCCAACAGGTAAAGCTAGAACATTTTGAGGAATGAAATAAATAACACAGTATTGTTAAAAAGTATAACAAGTATAAAAGAGATGTAAAGAGACTCTATTACATAAACCACTAAATAAGAAAATCAATAGGGGAGAAGGAGGTAAAATTTAAGTTACCCGCTTCCTTCTTTCCTCAGATTATAACACTTAATATGTGACCCAGACCAAGACTTAGAAAAGGATGGATGTAGGGACACTCTCCTATGATGCTAAGGGGCTCATAAAGTACTATAATCAGGGGTGGAGAAGGCACGACAGAAGGAGTTCATGTTAGGGAATACCTTCAGTTCAGTTTCAGTTTAGTCAGTCATGTCCAGTGCTTTGTGACCTCATGGACTGCAGCACGCCAGGCTTCCCTGTCCATCACCAACTCCTGGAGTCTACCCAAACTCATGTCCATTGAGTCGGTGATGCCATCCAACCATCTCATCCTCTGTCATCCCCTTCTCCTCTGACCTTCAATCTTTCCCAGCATCAGGGTCTTTGCAAATGAGTTGGTTCTTTGGTTCAGGTGGCCAAAGTATTGGAGTCTCCTGATGTTTCCTAACATCAGTCCTTTCAATGAATACCCAGGACCAATTTCCTTTAGGATGGACTGAATGGATCTCCTTGCAGTACAAGGGATTCTCAAGAGTCTTCTCCAACACCACAGTTCAAAAGCATCAATTCTTCGGCACTCAGTTTTCTTTACAGTCCAACTCTCACATCCATACATGACTACTAGAAAAACCATAGCCTTGACTAGATGGACCTTTGTAGGCAAAGTAATATCTCTGCTTTTTAATATGCTGTCTAGGTTGTTCATAACTTTCCTTCCAAGGAGCAAGCATCTTTTAATTTCATGGCTGCAGTCACCATCTGCAGTGATTTTGGAGCCCAAGAAAATAAAGTCTGCCACTGTTTCCCCATCTATTTGCAATGAAGTGATGGGACCAGATGCCATGATCTTAGTTTTCTGAATGTTGAGTTTTAAGCCAACTTTTTAACTCTCCTCTTTCATTTTCATCAAGAGGCTCTTTAGTTCTTCTACATTTTCTGCCACAAGGGTGGTGTCATCTGCATATCTGAGGTTATTGATATTTCTCCCAGCAATCTTGATTCCAGCTTGTGCTTCACCCAGCCCAGTGATTCTCATGATGTACTCTGCATATAACTTAAATAAGCAGGGTGACAATATACAGCCTTGACCTACTCCTTTTCCTATTTGGAACCAGTCTGTTGTTCCATGCCCAGTTCTAACTATTGCATCCTGACCTGCATACAGATTTCTCAAGAAGCAGGACAGATGGCCTGGTATTCTCATCTCTTTCAGAATTTTCCACAGCCTGTGTGATCCACAAAGGCAAAGGCTTTGACATAGTCAATAAAGCAGAAATAGATGTTTTTTCTGAAACTCTCTTGCTTTTTCCATGATCCAGCAGATGTTGGCAATTTGATCTCTGGTTCCTCTGCCTTTTCTAAAACCAGCTTGAACATATGGAAGTTCATGGATCATCTACTATTGAAGCCTGGCTTGGAGAATTTTGAGCATTATTTTGCTAATGTGTGAGATGAGTGCAAATGTGCAGTAGTTTGAGCATTCTTTGGCATTGCCTTTCTTTGGGATTGGAAGGAAAACTGACCTTTTCCAGTCTGGGCCACTGCTGAGTTTTCCAAATTTGCTGGCATATTTAGTGTAGCAGTTTCACAGCATCATCTTTTAGGATTTGAAATAGCTCAACTTGAATTCCATCATCTCCACTAGCTTTATTCCTAGTGATGCTTCCTCAGGCTCGCTTGACTTCACATTCCAGGAGGTCTGGCTCTAGGTGAGTGATCACACCATCATGGTTATTTGGGTTGTGATGATCGTTTTTTGTACAGTTCTTCTGTGTATTCTTGCCATCTCTTCTTAGTATCTTCTGCTTCTGTTAGGTCCATACCTTTTCTGTCCTTTATTGAGCCCATCTTTTCATGAAATGTTCCCTTGGTATCCCTAATTTTCTTAAAGAGATCTCTAGTCTTTCCCATTCTATTATTTTCTTCTATTTCTTTGCACCAATTGTTGAGGAAGGTTTGTTTGTTTTTAATCTCTCCATGCTATTCTTTGGAACTCAGCATTCAAATGGGTATATCTCACCTTTTCTCCATTGTGTTTTGCTTCTCTTCTTTTCACAGCTATTTGTAAGGCCTCCACAGACAGCCATTTTGATTTTTTGCATTTATTTTTTCGGGGATGGTTAGGGTTAGGGTTTGATCCCCGTTTCCTATACAATGTCACGAACCTCCGTCCATAGTTCATCAGGCACTCTCTCTATCAGTTCTAGTCCCTTAAATCTATTTCTCACCTCCACTGTATAATCATAAGGGATTTGATTTAGGTCATACCTGAATGGTCTAGTGGTTTTCCCCACTTTCTTCAATTTAAGTCTGAATTTGGCAATAATAAGTTCATGATCTGAGCCACAGTCAGCTCCTGGTCTTGTTTTTCCTGAATGTATAGAGCTTCTCCATCTTTGGCTGCAAAGAATATAATCAATCTGATTTCAGTGTTGGCTCTCTGGTGATGTCCATTTGTGGAGTTTTCTCTCATGTTGTTGGAAGAGGGTGTTTGTTCTGAGCAGTGCGTTCTCTTGGCAAAACTCTATTAGCCTTTGCCCTGCTTCATTCCATACTCCAAGGCCAAATTTACCTGTTACTCCAGGTGTTTCTTGACTTCCTACTTTTGCATTCCAGTCCCCTATAATGAAAAGGACATCTTTTTTGGGTGTTAGTTCTAAAAGGTCTTGTAGGTCTTCATAGAACCATTCAACTTTAGCTTCTTCAGCATTACTGATTGGGACATAGACTTGGATTACTGTGATATTGAATGGTTTGCCTTTGAAAAGAACAGAGATCATTCTGTCATTTTTGAGATTGCATCCAAGTACCACATTTCGGACTCTTTTGTTGACTATGAAGGCTACTCCATTTCTTCTAAGGGATTCCTGCCGTAGTAGATGTAATGGTCATCTGAGTTAAATTCACCCATTCCAGTCCATTTTAGTTCTCAGATTCCTAGAATGTCAAGTTCAGTCTCGCCATCGCCTGTTTGATGGCTTCCAATTTGCCTTGATTCATGGACCTAACACTCCAGGTTCCTATGCAATATTGCTCTTTACAGCATCATAATTTGATTCTATCATCAGTCACATCCACAACTGGGTGTTGTTTTTGCTTTCGGTCCACCCCTTCATTCTTTCTGGAATTGTTTCTCCACTGATCTCCAGTAGCCTGTTGGGCACCTACCGACTTGGGGAGTTAATCTTTCAGTGTCCTATCTTTTTGTCTTTTCATACTGTTTATTGGGTTCTCAAGACAAGAATACTGAAGTGGTTTGCCATGCCCTTCTCCAGTGGACCACATTTCGTCCGAACTCTCCACCATGACCCGTCTGTCTTGGGTGGTCCTATGCAGCATGGCTTAGTTTCATTGAGTTAGTTCATTCACTTAGTTCATTGAGCTGCACAGCACTAGAGCGGTGAGTGGCCAAGAGAAGATAACCTACGTCCAAGGTCAGGAGTGGCGGCTGCAAGTAGATACCCCATGCCCAAGATAAGGAAGAGCGGCTGCACTTGGCTGGAGCAGCAGTGAAGAGATACCCCACGTCCAAGGTAAGAGAAACCCCAGTAAGACAGTAGGCACTGAGAGAGGGCATCAGAGCGCAGACAGACTAAAACCACAATCACAGAAAACTAGCCAATTTGATCACATGGACCACAGCCTTGTCTAACTCAGTGAAACAGAATATTTACACCTGCCTAAAAGGAAATGTTAGAAGACTGCAAAAATCAAGCTGGAGAAGATTCATCAGATAACTAAACTGAATAGATGACTATTGGAATATGAAGATGATAAAGCACCTGGTTTTCACATAAATATTAAGATTAAGGACACTCCATCAACCTATGTTGAACATCAGTCAAATGCTGAGTAGACCACCTGCCATTCAGGGAAGAGTAAACAGAAAACAAGGCTGCACTCCGTATTTGAAATGGTAATGAGCAGAAAGGAATAATAAATAGTGCCCTGAGATTTCCACCAAAGAATATTTCTGTGAAAAACTTATCACTAAAAATGATTTACTAAAGGAAACTGATGAAAATTTGAGAGGATATAAGGGATTAAATAAGTATAAACATAAAAATACATCAGTTAAGAAAGACAATTGGAAGAGAAGTATTATGCAAAACTGTAATTGAACCATATTTGTTTTTCCTGAGCTAATGAAAAGACTGTGTCCAGATTTAAAAAAAAAAAAAAAATCATTAAATATTCAGTTTAGTTCAGTTCATTTCAGTCGCTCAGTCATGTCCAACTCTTGGAGACCCCATGGAATGCAGCATGCCAGGCTTCCCTGTCCATCACCAACTCCTGGAGCTTACTCAGACTCATGTCCATCGAGTCAGTGATGCCATCCAACCATCTCATCTTCCATCATCCCCTTCTCCTCTGGCCTTCAGTCTTTCCCAGCATTAGGGTTACTGCAATGGTAACAACATCAATCTATAACCTGAAGATCCTTTTTCAATTTTAATGGAAAAAAATATTTTTAAAGCATCAGTTAGTAAAACATAATACCTACGAAGGAATCACATTCAGAAGAAAAAAGACTACAAATCTATAAAGCAGTATCTCTAGAATTTTGACAGATACAAGATAAAATAAATCTATGCACAAGTAGTCATGTAGAAGATGGGGAAAATATTTAGAAAATAAACTATAGTTTCTGAAAAATGGTACTAGAAAATAGTCTCTTTGTAGCTGAGTTATGCATAAAAAATTAAGATTGCAAAATTCTTGGGATAGAAAGATAGCAATAATTTTGGAAATAATGAAGTGCAAATTTTATGAAAGATAATATTTAAGTCAATGAATCAAAATAATTTATTTATATTTCTATTGATAAAGTAGCATTGAGACTTTAAGCAAAACATTCATATTTCTTATCTTCACTTTCTCCACTTGTAAAACATTACCATGTCTCCAATATGTCAGCGTTAGTATCTGAAAGCCACAGAAGATGTTGACTGTCCTCTCTTTCCCACACTACTCTTCTCAGCACAGTTACTTAGCCTGTAACCCTTCCTTCAAATTGTCACTCCAGGACTTCAGACTCTTGCTGCTGTGCTTGATCTGAAATTTTCTAGCTAAGACAAGAATATTTCCATTGATCTCATTTGTATTCAAATGACAGAACACAGAATGAAAGCTCTGAAATTTTCTTGATTTTCTGCAAACGAAGTTTCCTTCTACAAAGTCTTTAAAAATAGCTTTTCTAAGCTGAAAACTGAATGGTGCATTCACTGCCTTCGATGACTGCCTTCTGCCTCACCACCAGCACCTCCTTAGTCTGCTGCTTTCTGAATGCAATGAAAAGAAGATTAAAAAAAAAAAATCCTTGCTATTTTCATGCCTGTGTGCATCTGACGTTGAGAGGCTTCTTTCAAAAAATATTCTTCAATAAATCAATTTAGAGAACATATGTCCATTCCTGTATAATCGGTGGGGACAAAAGCAAATTAAACAAAGAAGATCATGTGAATTCAACTCATAGCATTCTGACATGAAGTACTTTACTGTCTAGAAGGATAATGCAAAATCTAGGTTGTTGACTGAGGCTCCATAGCTGTGAAAAGACTAATACTTAGTAAAAACTCCATAAATTTCACAATATTCATAGAGTCAAGTGCGGGATTTAAGAAAAAAAGGAATATGTTATCTTTTGGAAAGATTTCAGAAAGATATAGTGTTTGTCACTCAGTTATGTCCAACTCTTTGCGACCTTATGGACTATAGCCCATCAGGCTCCTCTGTCCATGGAATTTTCCAGGCAAGAATACTGGAGTGGTAGCCATTTCTTTCTCCAGGGGATCTTCCTGACCCCAAAATCAAATTCGGGTCTCTTGCATTGAAGGCACCTTCTTTACCTTCTGAGCCACCAGGGAACCCCCCTCAAGAAGGTATAAACAACATTTATATGAAGAACACAAAAGCATTCCAAGGTGATCAGGGAATTGGTAAAACACACTTTTTTTTTTTTTTTCTACATATCTTTCTTAACCTCTGGAACCAGTGCTGAGTAGGATCAGTTTTGACTTTATATAGTTATGCCAGGGGAGTTTGTAATTTCCTTGGTTCTGTCTCATTGCAACAAAAAAAATGAAGTGTTGGACCAGTGTTACAGCCCTCAGATGAACCAGTGTTAAAGCTCTATGTTACAGCTCAGTTTTATTTAGAAAGTAAAGGAAAATACATCCTTGAGGCATGAGGGCATGCTGACCCAAAAGACGCAAAGAGAAGAGCGGCTCCTCTTTTTACACGCTTTCTCTCTCCCCCCTGGGCCTGCCCTGTGTACTATGGGCTCGCCAGGAGTGCTGCTTGTTTCACCTGAGCTCCTCACTCCAGTCCTCTGACCTTCCTTTGCTCTATTTTCACAGGCTTTTCCCTTCCTTGTCTTTTAGCCACCGCCATTCTGCACTCCTTTTTCCTATTCTAACTACCTAACAGATATATGTTTCTAATATTAACAACAAATATTTTATTGAGTGTTATTCTATATATTGAGATTTTTTAAAGTATTTTTAAGTATTAACTCATTTAATAATTTCATTAACCTTATAAAATAGATATTCCTCTTATAAACCCCTTTTTGACACAGCTCTATAAATTAAGTCATGCCCAGTGCCCCATAAGGTTAGCACGTGGTTAAACCTGAAGGCTGGAAGTAGCTCTAGAGTATTACTAACACACCACTTCACTGCCATCCTGTAATATAATGGAGGGTGCTATTTAATTTCACAGCTTCATTTTCCTTATTAATTTCATCTGTAAACTTGAAACTGGATGCCAACATATATAATTTTATTAATCTAGGTACTTCTAGCATCTTGAAACTTTAACTTCATCATTGTTATCCTTACCTTTCAGTATCCACTGACTTTTTAAAGCAAATGTACCATGTTTCCCCAAAATCTCAACAGATGAATCTATGTGACATGACTCCAGTTCCTAATTTAACTTAGAGAACAACCTTCCCTAACTTCAGATCCTGTGAGGTATAGGTGAAAATTTTCAAAGTCCTCATGCAAGCACCCATTTGATGGCATCAGTTGTGAATTCCCAATGGAGCAATACATATAGAAAGGAAAAAATGATTTTATTTGTATCACAAATCTGTAGAGGAATTGGGAGAAGCATAAATTGGCAAATAATCCCATTATTGCCATTAGTTTGTTAATATCCGTTGATGCTTCTGATCTATCTATCTTTCAGGGACAGCCATACTGCACTGAAATTGCTGTTGGGACCACGCCCTAGGTATGAGTGCTAGTCCCTTTACTCAAAGGAATTGCCCTCTTCAGACCTCGGTTCCTTTGCAGAATCCTCATTTGTTGGTGATTGTTGGTCCAGGGCTGGCTGACATCCTCTCAGAGGAGCAGGTTATGCTAACCAGCCATTACTGAGTAGCCTACACTCCCCTTTGTATTACATGTATGATGATCTTCCATGAATCAAACAGGAGCTCACTGCGTGTCTGTATGGTGCAGTGGTGCAAAATGTGCATTGGTACACATGTTCCCAGCACCGTTTCATCAGAGCATGGATAGGAAGTCATTCCCAAACTCTTATTTCCATGGAGATTGGAAGTGATTGAAAAGAATAGCATAACACTTTGAACAGACAGTGATCAAGAGAAATTTAAAGATGAATGGGTCTGAGCTTAATGAATTTCAGGTAGTAGACACACCTGAAACCGTGCAAGTGTCTTCTGGGTCTATCAAGGAAAAAAAAAATTTGAACATCAGCATGCTCCTCTCTGTCCCACTTCATAGGCTATTGAATAGCTAGGAATAACTTCCTTCTAAAGTTTTTGAGAAGGAAATGGCAATCCATTCCAGTATTCTTGTCTAGAGAATCCTGTGTATGGAGGAGCCTGCTGAGCTGCTGTCCATAGGGTCGCATAGAGTCGGACACAACTGAAGCGACTTAGCAGCAACAGCAAAGCTTTTGAAGAATATGTCAAAACAAGATTTACCAAAAATTAATTCATCTTCATTCAAAAAATACACATCAGGTAAAGTATTAATTATGTACCAGTTAAGAGCTTACACTTCAGTGGTGTTTATTTATTTTACATTAATTTTTACCAATGCTTCCTAATTTAACTTAAGCTTCTTTTATTTTGTGTTTAAGAGTTGACTTAAACACAAAAATATTTTAAAAGGGCAGCAAAGGATGAATGAAGCTAACCCACACTGAATAAAGAAAACTAAAAATGAGATATGCAGATTTTTATTTGTAATAGTAAAAGTATCAAAAAAGCCCCAAGCTAAACAGGATGGAAAAAAAACCCCATGGTTGCCTAAAGAGGCAGAGGGAATGGCCATATGCTGTTTGTTAAAATACAAACTATGAGACTCAGTGGGAATCCAGAAAGAAGGGTAAAAGAAATGAAACTCTACTTAAACAGTGTTCTAACAAATAATCATTACTACATAACACTTAGCATTTGTGTTATACTTACCTACCAGTCTCACTTCAGTCTTATTCTTTGGCTGCTATAAGTTCTGTATCTAAACTTTTTCCATAAAAGAGGCTTAAAATATAGATTCAAGTTGAGTAGCTCTCATTTAGAACCAAAGGATAATGATTTCTCTATTTGGCCAAATGATACTTAGGTCTGGGTCCTATGAGCACCTGCAAGGCAGCTACATTGCTGCTTTAGGATTGTGTTCATTAAGTACAAGATATGTTCTTTTATTTTCATAGTATAATTGCTTTACAATGTTGTATTCATTTCTGCTGTACAACAAAGTGAATCAGCTATATGCATAGATATACACCTCGTCCCTCTTGGACCTCCCTCACAAACCCATGCAATATTCTACAGAATATATTTTCTTTATTGATTTCTCATTTCTTACTGAGAGAACAGGACTGGCAGCATGGCAGTCAAGATGACCCTATGCTCTAACTTTGCTCACCTCTTTGTAACATTTGAAAGTGAAAGTCATCAGTTGTGTCCTACTCTTTGCAATCTCAAGGATTGTACAGTCCATGGAATTCTCCAGGCCAGAATACTGGAGTGGGTAGCCTTTCCCTTCTCCAGGGGATCTTCCCAACCCAAGGATTGAACCCGGGTCTCCCGCATTGCAGGCGGATTCTTTATCAGCTGAGCCACAAGAGAAGCCCAAGTGAAAGTGTTAGTCTCTCAGTCCTGTGACCCCATAGACTGTAGCCTGCCAGTCTCCTCCATCTGCGGGATTTTCCAGGCAAGAACACTGGAGTAGGTTGCCATTTCCTTCTCCAGGGGATCTTACAGACACAGGGATTGAACCCAGGTCTCCCGCATTGCATTCAGACGCTTTACCATCTGAGCCACCATGACAAACCTTCATAAGATTTAGGTTGGTGCTATTTAATGGTGACATTGGCTACCTGTATCCATTTATATTTGAATTGATTAAAAGTAAAGGAAATTAAAGATCAATTACACCATCACACTAACAACATTTAAAGTGTTCAGTAGTTGTATGTGGCTAGAGTCTTGCTGTGTCAGGTAGCACAGATATACAACCATTGCAGAGGTTCTAGTGGACAACACTGGGCTTGGGGACAAACTTGTGTATTGAATAATGCTTCTTATTAAAGAATTTGATTTTCTTTTACTACAAAAAGACTCTGGAAAGTTATTTTATGTAAGATTATCTTTTTCTATCCCTCCTTTCCTAATTCAATAATCTCCTTTAATCTTAGGAATTCCAATTGAGTTATTTCAATTCCTGAGAGATGATGCTGTGAAAGTGCTGCACTCAATATGCCAGCAAATTTGGAAAACTCAGCAGTGGCCACAGGACTGGAAAAGGTCAATTTTCATTCCAATCCCAAAGAAATGGGATTCCAATCCCAAAGCAATGCCAAAGAATGCTCAAACTACCACACAATTGCACTCATCTTACACACTAGTAAAGTAATGCTCAAAATTCTCCAAACTAGGCCTCAACATTATGTGAACTGTGAATTTCCAGATGTTCAAGCTGGATTTAGTAAAGGCAGGGGAACCAGAGATCAAATTGCCAACATCCGTTGGATCATCGAGAAAGAAAGAGAATTCCAGAAGAACATCTATTTCTGCTTTACTGACTATGCCTGGATCACAGCAGACTGTGGAAAATTCTAAAAGAAATGGGAATACCAAACTACCTGATATGCCTCTTGAGAAATCTGTATGCAGGTCAGGAAGCAACAATTAGAACTGGACATGGAACAACAGACTGGTGCCAAATCGGGAAAGGAGTACATCAAGACTTTATATTGTCACTCTGCTTATTTCACTTAAATGCAGAATATATCATGAGAAATGCTGGGCTGGATTGAAGCACAAGCCAGAATCAAGCAGGAGAAATGTCAATAACCTCAGATATGCAGATGACACCATCCTTTTGGCAGAAGGTGAAGTCTAGAGCCTCTTGATGAAAATGAAAGAGGAGACTGAAAAAGTTGGCTTAAAGCTCAACATTCAGAAAACTAAGATCATGGCATCTGGTCCCATCACTTCATGGCAAATAGATGGGGAAACAATGGAAACTGACTGATTTTGTTTTTCTGGGCTCTAAAATCACTGTAGATGGTGACTGCAGCCATGAAATTAAAAGACGCTTACTCCTTGGAAGGAAAGTTATGACCAACCTAGACAGAATATTAAAAAGCAGAGACATTACTTGGCCAACAAAAGTCCATCCAGTCAAAGCTATGGTTTTTCCAGTGGTCATGTATGGATGTGAGAGTTGGACTGTGAAGAAAGCTGAGCGCCAAAGAATAGATGCTTTTGAACTGTGGTGTTGGAGAAGACTCTTGAGAGTCCCTTGGACTGCAAGGAGATCCAAACAGTTCATCCTAAAGGAAATGCATCCTGAATATTCATTGAAAGGACTGATGCTGAAGCTGAAACTCCAATACTTTGGCCACCTGATGGGAAGAACTGACTCACTGGAAAAGACCCTGATACTGGGAAAGATTAAAGGCGGGAGGAGAAGGGGATGACAGAGGATGAGATGGTTGGACGGCATCACCAACTCAATGGATATGATTTTGAGTAAACTCCAGGAGTTGGTGATGCATGGGGAAGCCTGGAATACTGAAGTCCACGGTTTTGTAAAGAGTCAGACATGACTGAGAGACTGAACTGAACTGAACTGAATCTTAGGATGATTTCTTTTATTGAAGGGATTAACCACCATTTCAGATCAGATCAGTCGCTCAGTCGTGTCCCACTCTTTGCGACCCCATGAATCGCAGCACGCCAGGCCTCCCTGTCCATCACCAACTCCCAGAGTTCACCCAGACTCACGTCCATCGAGTCAGTGACGCCATCCAGCCATCTCATCCTCTGTCGTCCCCTTCTCCTCTTGCCCCCAATCCCTCCCAGCATCAGAGTCTTTTCCAATGAGTCAACTCTTCGCAGGAGGTGGCCAAAGTACTGGAGTTTCAGCTTTAGCATCATTCCTTCCCAAGAAATCCCAGGGCTGATCTCCTTCAGAATGGACTGGTTGGATCTCCTCGCAGTCCAAGGGACTCTCAAGAGTCTTCTCCAGCACCACAGTTCCAAACCACCACTTATGACCTCACATATATCCTGTAGCACTTATGTACTTCTGCGCTAATGCCATCACAAGCAATAAGATGCTAAGGCAAATATCACTACCACTTTCACACTGTGAGATAGGTTAAAAGAAGATGATTTCACAATGGGCAAAGAGCGCTATTGGTCCAGGATATCATGCAGAATCAAGTCATTTGTGTCCTTAAACTGCAAGATTTTCCTCCTCATTTTATTTCAGGATCAAGCCTTGGGGATTTTCAGATTGATCCAAGATGTGTGTGTTAGTTGCTCAGTTGTGTCCAACTCTTTGCAACCCCATGGGCTGTAGCCTGCCAGGCTCCTCTGTCCATGAAGTTCTCCAAGAAAGAATACAGGATTGCGTTGCCATTTCCTTCTCCAGAGGATCTTCCCAACCCAGGGCTTGAACCTGGGTCTCCTGAATTGCAGACAGATGCTTTACCATCTGAGGTACAAGGATAACATCCTTCAAATATATGTAGAATCAGTTTTGAGATCATTTCCTGGATATAGAATATACTGTTACTCAGAAACTAACAAGAGACCCTAGCTAGTCACCTGGATATTTATCACATTCTGGGTGGAGTGAGTAGACATCCTGAGACTCCACATCTGCCCCTTTCCTTTGTTCTATCCCACTGAGCACGTTGTTCGGGACCCACTATCAACTCCAATCTAGAAGTCTGGTTTCTTGTGCAGGTGAGTGTGAGTATGTGGGGAGCAGGATGGTCTTTCTCTACCTGAATGAGCAGCAAAATTATGCAAACTGTACATATAAATCTTGCTCACCTGCAAGATTGCAAGCTCTAAGGGGCAGATGTAGGGCCATTAGACTGACTTGATTGCTTAAACAGAGGTCATTAATGTCCTTCATTCTCCTAGAATCCAGCTCCTGTACCTGCTTGGCCGTGAGAGATGCCAGGTAAATACCGAAAAAGTGAATGGACAAAGATGTTCTTAGCCTGGGTATCTATTTATTGTATGCCTCCTCTCAGCTCCAGCCTTTTCATGAGACTTAGAAAATATTTCAGTGTTTCGGATCACCATTTTTCTTCTTAACTTTAGAGCCTTCATTAAACAAACATATTGCCAATCCTAAATCATTAAAAAACTCAAACAAGCTTCATCCTCAAGATGAACTTTTATATCAAAAGATTCTTCTCAGGGAAAACGGTCATTCTAGCTTCTGTGCCCTTCTCTTCCATATCATACATCTCTATTAGAATTTGTCACACTGTCATTAAATGTTTTCTTTACAGGTCCATATCCACAATTTTCAAAGAATAGGATGAATGAAACATAACTACCTTTTTATTTGGCCTGTATTACATCAGTTACCTTGCTTACATAACTTAATTTCACCTTCTGCCTACTTTCTAGGCAAGATGTAATTATCCATAATGTTTCAGATAAAAAAGTTCAGATACAAATAGATTGTCTCTTGCTCAAATAAGAACCAATGGAGTCATGATTCATACATGAAACTTCTGATTCTAAAGGCCACTTTTTTTTTTTCATTTTGGTATTCCTAAGATCCTATAAAGTCCCTAAAAGGACTTAATGTTTAATAAATAAATACAGCAAAAAATGACCAAACAAAAGCAACCTAATAGTAATCATTTACTTCTTATACCAAATAGTAGCCAACCGTGCGTGTGTGTGTGTGTGTTGTATATATAGACTTCCTCAGTGGCAGTAGTGGTAAAGAATCCTGCTGCCAACATAAGAGACATAGGAGATATGGGTTTGATCTCTGGGTTGGGAAGATCCCTTGGAGGAGGGCATGGCCACCCACTCCAGTTTTCTTGCCTGGGGAATTCCATGGACAGAAGAGCCTGGAGGGCTACAGTCCGTAGGGTTGCAAAGAGTTGGACACAAATGAAGCAGCTTGGCATGTGCACACACATATGCATGTGTGTGCATGGGCATGTCTGTAAGTTGGGATTAGAAAACATTGAGGATAATAAGGACCTTTCTATCACTTTGATACAGAAACAGAAACATCTGGCAAACAAAAATGTCTCCACACATTTGCAGGCTCTAAAATGTTCAGAGTTTGAGTGGTCACTGTTCCTCTTAATTTTCTTAATTCCCTTTTTCCACCAACTGACAGTAGAAAACTACTCCATATAGTATCATATCCCAAATGCCGCATTTTATTACTCATTTTTCCATCCTAGATCAGTTCTCACTTGGGTGCCTGTTAGGCTATTTCTCTCTCATAATTAGTTTGAGGAGTAACAAATGGTCTTTGCTACTCAGAGTAATTCACTAATCCTGCTTAGGATGTAACCAGAGCTACTACATAAACTCCAAAGACACGAAGAGAAAGGGGAACAGTGGATACTAGTTTGTCTTTAAGTACAGAAATTGCCTCAATGGTCACTGGATATGAGAGTAGCTAATCCAGTTCAAGGTTACCCTCAGGATATGTGCATGGAATGGGACCTGGGTTTACAGAGATAACATGATTCTTTGATCATACAAAGACCAACTGTTTCTGCGCAGAAATGTTTGAGTTAGCTGAAGCTATTGAGTGAATTTGTCCACAGAAAGTCACTAACAATGATGTCAGAACCCAGAAAGATACAGTGAAGTGACTCCACAATTTTATTTGAGAATCTGTTTAAATCCTCCACTGAAATCATGTTGAATATCACCAAAAACTTAACAAAAAGTACACTTTTATTCTAATTAGAGTTTTATTTTAGATTAGGAGTAAAAAATAAAAGATGAGTTTTAGAAGTTTGGATACATAAAACATAAGGTTTTATTATCCCAAAGAGAGACATTCTATTATGCAGATACATTAATTCAGTTGCTGGTGTGAAGACTTTAAATAGAAATAAAGTTGAAATAAGGAGTTTCATGTTGAGGGATTGCTGAGTAAAATAATGAGATATTTAGTATTACTTAGGTTGCATGTAGGTTTGAAAAATTTCTTTTTAATATATATTTGTTTTTGCAAGCCATCTCTTATGACTCCAGATTCTTCCAATTGCTCTAGAATAGGAATCATCATTCAGAGATAAAGTAACCAAACAAGCATAAACACTGAATCTGAAAGTATGTTAACACAGCGTGCTTGTGTGTGTGCTCAGGTTCTCAGTCATGTCCAGCTCTTGGCTGCCTCGAGAAGTGTAGTCCACCAGTCTCCTCTGACTAAGGACTTTTCCAGGTAAGAATGCAGGAATGAATTGTCATTTCCTCCCCAGGGGAGCTTCCTGACCCAGGGGTCAAACTCACATCCCTTGTGTCCCTTGCACCGGCAGATTCTTATCACTAGCACCACCTGGGAAGCCCCATTTTGAACCAACATTGACTAAATCCTTTCATGTAGAATGACAGGATATAACTTTACTAAGGTCGCTGTTACTCATCCATGTGTGAGCACAGAGTCTATTTTGTACCATATGAGGATAAGAATATACATATATATATATGTATGTATGCATGTGTGTCTATATATGCACATACAGAGAGATATAAATATGAAATCTGTGTATATATGTATAATATATATGTAATGCATATATATAAATTGAGGGGTAGGAAGGACAAATCATTGGCTTCACACACAAAAAAAATAATAAAGATCTCTAATGATGAGATCCCCAATCCATTTGGATGAATGTGCACATTTTGGAGAAATACATCTTCAAATTTTCTTTGTCTTATTCAAAAATCTAAGGAATTTTTAAGCCTTGAAATACTAGAACCACACTAGAATAGGAATCTGTCATGCCTTCTTGATCACTTGATACATTTGAGCAACCTTTCTATGTTTGGGGAAATGTACACATTTAAGTAATCCAAACCTCCTCAAGTTAGAAACCAAAAGCATTCCTCTCATGCCCTCTCCAGCTATCTGGACACAGATGTGACAGAAATTCGCCCAATTAGACTGTTCTTCAAACAGTGGAGCAGAGTCCCCTCTAACAAGGGTGGTGGCAGAGGTAGACTGTTTGTGGGTGACAATGGTCAGGGTTCCAACCATCCCATCCAGGTCCCAGCGCAGTGGTGGGGGCAGGTGCAGTGGGGGCAGGTGCAGTGGGGGCAGGGTCTCTAACATGGGAGTCCCACATTATAAGCTGGGTATTGTTTCTGCTGTACTGACTGGAGATTCTGTGAGTGTCCTTATATTTCATGTAAATCCCTTTTGTCTTAAACTAGAGTGTGTTCTGAGACTTTCCAGGTGGCTCACTTGTAAAGAATCTGCCTGTTGATGCAGGAGATGTGGGTTCAATCTCTAGGTCACGAAGATCCTGTGGAGAAGGAATTGGCAATCCATTCCAGTATTCTTGCCTGAGAAATCCCATGGACAGAGGAGCCTGCTAGGCTACAGTCCATGGGGTTGTAAAGAGTGGGACACAATTGAGCTTGCAGGCAGGCAGGCAAGAGCAGGTCCTACCGTTTGCTGCTAAGAACATTGGCTTACTGCCTGGACAGTATACTTTCTGCCCTACTTAAAGACTCTGCCTAGAACTTCTCTCTTTGCCTTACCACCAACTTTTCTCTTTTCTTTCTCTCTAAGCAGCACACTCCATGCTGCTAATCCCATCTTAAAATGTTTCTGTCTTAACCACACTTCTGCATCCAGTTTTTTACTCCACTATCTCTTTTCCTTTTCAGCAAACTCCTGAAAGTTTTATATATATTCACTCTCTTCAATGTATTTCCTCCCATTTTGTCTTGAATTCACTTCAATCAGGTTTTTGCACTGGAATTGCTCTTTTCAACATCTCTGCTAACCTCCACATCACAGAGTTGACCTGTTCGTTATGAAGCCATCTTCAGTTCTTCCCTTGCTCCACCTATAAGCAGCATGCAATAAAACCGATTGCTCTTTCCTCCTCGAATATTTCCTTATCTCCCAGGACCACATACGCTCCTAGATTTCCTCCTGCTTTTTTATTTCTGTTTTATTTTTTCCCCTCTAGACCTCTACGACATGGAGTGCTCCCGCACTCAGTCCTCGTGTCTCTGTCTTTTCATGTCTACACTCATTTGACCTCATCACCTTAAATCCTAACAAGCTCATCCTTTTTCCCTTGAATTCCAAGCTTGCATAGCTACCTGCTTATTCGACACGCCCACCTGGAGGTCTAACAGATATTTCAAATATAATATGCCCCCAAATTGAACTTCTGATCTCCTTCATTCCCTGTAGCCCTAGTTCCTTTCCATTTCCCCCATCTCAGTAACAAGCAACTCAATTCTTTCAGTTGCTTAGATCAAAAATACTAGATTCCTGTTTGATTTTTCTATTTTCTGCACAGATTGTTCCAATTCATTAGGAAATGCTGTCTACTCTACCTTCAGAATATGTCCAGGCTCTGACTAATAATCCCCATTCACCTCTGCATTTGCCTGTATGTTTTAAATCATTATCACCACTCCTTTGTATTATTGCAATAGCCTTCAAACAGATTTCTATTCTTATTTCTTGTCCCCTTTCCATAATCTTTTCTCAATAATGCAGCACAGTAATTCCTAAATGTGAGAGCATATTATATCTCTCCTCATAAGTTTTCAAAGTCCAAGTCCTTACAATGATCCATTTTCTCAAATGTTGTGTGGCTTCATTAAATTTCTGACCTCATCATCTCAGTCACTTGAGTCAAAGCAGGTTGACTTTGCTGTTCCTACAACACATTGGCTTCCCTGATAGCTCACCTGGTAAAGAATCTGCCTGCAATGCAGGAGACCCCATTTCGATTCCTGGGTTGGGAAGATCCACTGCAGAAGGGAGAGGCTACCTGCTACAGTATTCTTGGGCTTCCCTTGTGGCTCAGATGGTAAAGAAATCACCTGCAATGCGAGAGACCTGGGTTCGATCCCTGGGTTGGGAAGATCCCTTGGAGAAGGGAAAGGCTACCCACTCCAGTATTCTGGCCTGGAGAATTTTATGGACTGTACATGAATGTATAGTACAAGGGGTTGTAAAGAGTTGGACACGACTGAGGGACTCACTTTTCATAATACATCGGACATACCTTCACCTCATGGACCCTGGTATGCTGTTTCTTTGACCTCTTATCTCTTCTCCCAGACATTAGCATATTTATTAACTCATTTGTCTAATACTTCTACTTAAATTCCTCCTTCTAAATTAATCTTTATGGCCATAGAAAGTGAAGTCACTCAGTCATGTCTCACTCTGCAACTCCATGGACTGTAGCTCCCCAGGCTCCTCCGTCCATGGGATTTTCCAGGCAAGAGTACTGGAGTGGGGTGCCATTGCCTTCTCCGGGAATCTTTCCAATCTAGGGATTGAACCTGGGTCTCCTGCATTGCAGGGAGATGCTATCATCTGAGCCACCAGGGAAGCTCTTTATGGTCATCCTAACTCAAATTAGAAACATTTTCCATAACTATCATATCATTACTTAGTACCTGTCACAATCCAATACGCTACTGTCTACTTCCACTACTATCTGGCTCCTTAGGAATTTTCTGATAGCTGGCATACAATAGGTACTTAGACTGCCCAATTCATTTGAGGTTGTTGAAACTTATCCAGGCAAAATGACACAGCAGGGCATACCAGCTCAATAAATACTTGTTGAATTAAAGAATGAGAAGTATAAGTGTGTGCTGTACCTAAATCCTAAAACTGTAGGGTATGTAGCCTAAGTTTTGTGGATGGAAAAATCATCCTGGAATGAATGGCCAATATCGCATCAAATGATATGAAAGAAAAGTATACAATGGCTAGTAAGTGCTATGTAAGAGAAATCTCAAAACAGATAACAACTCTTATTAGCTCCCTACTCTCAGGTCATATCTATAATTCTATTATGAAGGATAATTTCTTATAAGATGTTATCCTTTTGAGTGACAGCAAATTTGTAAAAATACTGACTACAACTGTAAAATATACAGAGTGTTGAGATTCAGCTACATCATTACTAAATAACAGGAAATAATGGTCATAAGTAAACGACAACAGAATATCAGCTTTGCTGACCTAAATTATTCTGCCAATTAGGAGCCGTGTCTGTCTTCAGCCATTAGCTCAAATCCATCCATTAGTCATGAATCTTTGTGGGGTATACAAGTCATCTCGTGTGATCATTGTAAGGTCATACAGTTATTCTAACACTTTCCTGGTAAAGAGATAACTGCTGGAGTTCCTTTTACTGCCAGGTAAGCCTCTGTTCTGTCCTTCTAGATTCTTCTCCACAATCCTCTGTCTTGTTAAGTACATAGAAGGATGGATCTTGCAACTGCAGGTCTCAGCTATCTTTGTGGGCTGGTTTCTGTTTGGTGCTATTCACTGAAAAGCAGTAATATGACACAGGCAGGTGAGCAAAGACAGAGGAAATCGTTTCTTCCTTGTTCTCTTCCTGAATCAAAGTTACTGACACATCTTCGGCAGTAGCTGTATTCTCACATGACTGTAGCATCGTCTTCCAAATGTTCTACTCTCACCAGACCCTGGGAATTCTATTTCCTCCCATTGTCTCTTCAGCTTTTGGGTGCTGACTACTTGCCTCTTTTGCTAATTCCTTAGTTCTTCACCAACTTCTGTTGGTCCTCGTAAAGCTACCTGCATCTCTATAAAGTAGGCCTTTATTAATGTTTCTATTGTTTGCATAGAAACACACATGATAAATCCTTATTTTGCTTTCTATCACTAATATATTTTATTCTTTGCCCGCATATGTTGTTTATTCTCTGAGTCATGTCTGACTCTTTGTGACCCCATAAACTGCAGCACACCAGGCTTCCCTGTCCTTCACTATCTCCCAGAGTTTGTTCAAATCATGTCCGTCAAGTTGGTGATGCCCTTCTGTCATCTTATCCTCTGTTGCCCCCTTCTCCTCTTGCCCTCAATCTTTCCCAGCATCAGGGTCTTTTCCAATGAGTTGGCTCTTTGCATCAGGTGGCCAAAGTATTGAAGCTTCAGCTTCAGCATCAGTCCTTCCAAAGAATATTCAGGGTTGATTTCCCTTGGGATTGACTGGTTTGATTTCCTCTTGAGAGGAAGGGACTCTCAAGAGTCTTCTACAATACCACAACTCAAAAGCATCGATTTTTCGGCACTCAGCCTCTTTTGTGGTCCAACTCTCACATTTGTAAATAACTCCTGGAAAAGCCATAGCTTTGACTAGAAGTGTATAATGGCATTTATTCTGGCCACAGGAATTAGATTGATTAGTGTGAAATGAACTACAATGCACAATTCAAAACAACATCCTAGATGGATTACCACAAATAGGTGCATGAAGTGGCAAGAAACTAGTCAACATGAAAACTGATCTGAAAATGAAATTGTCAACAATTGTCAAGTGTTTCAAACACAGTAGCAAAAGCAGTATTATGCTGGAAGAAAGCACTAGTAGAAACTGGCCCAACAAAGATCAGGAAAACTGCAGTGCTCAGAAACTAATAAAAGGTAAATTTAGCATTGATCATTGCTTTTATAAAAAATAATGGGCAATAATGCATTGCTTTCTGAGAGCCCAGTAAGCGCTGAATAAAAGAACATTAAATATTCATATTAGTGTCTAAGAAATATGCTTTCACATGATGCTTGTCATTTCTTTTGTCATAGGTTCATCCAAAGTTGTTAATATTTAAAGTTGCACCAGGACTTTTTTATATGTAGTGAATTTTTAGTCTCTGATTTATATAATACTTTTCTTCATAGAGCCATTATACCTTCATTTTCCAATTCAATTGTGCTTATGGTTAAATATAGATATGTGTGTGCATTAAATACATATAATGTTATATAAGTTTTTCTTGATTCTTTATATAACAAGAAATAATATATATTTCCTGAAATTTTGCAGTAGTTCAGACGGCAACTGCAGATTGACTTGGAGTATGGAACACCAATTACATCACAGGAAGACTGTATGTTTCAAAATCATCTCTAAATTAGCAATCATTCTGAAGCAAGCAGCCTAATCTGTATGAACTCCCATTCTATGTACACTTAACTTACATAAAGTCCACTATATATGCTTTGCAAAGAGAGAAGGAGAGAAAATAAAAGTTTAAATCATGCAAGTCATTCCACCACCTGTTCTCTCTCCCTGAGTGAAGCTGGGTTCAGGATGCCAGTTTGACTTCCTTTAATACACCTTAGTCTTCTCACCATTTAGAGGGAGAGAATCTTAACTGCCTCAAAATGCTTGCAGTGTTTGAGACACATGTATTTTTTCATGTACTCTAATCTTAATCCAGCTACAACATCTAATGTTAGACCCATGAAACAATGATCTAATTCATAATGAAAGATAATTCATAACCAAAAAAAAACTTATTCGTTGGACTCACTGAACTGTCAGCCTTCAACAAGATATTCTAAGGGATATCCCAAGGGTAATTTCACGAATATGTGATGATTATCTTGGCACTGATGTTAGATGCCTAATCTCCAGTGTTACCACATTTTACCCAGTCCAAAATCTCTGTGACATATTTGGCAGTTACTACAACCCTTCGACTCAAGCTCTCTATTGCCCTGTATCATACTGAGGAAAGATTTAGGCACAGGTGGATAGGTTATTGGGAAGAAAATTTTTAAAAAGGGAAGGCGAAATGTCACAACATGTGTTGGAGAAAGCCTATTTCTTTGCATTGTTAAAATTCTAAAAGATGATGCTCTTAAAATGCTGCACTCAATATATCAGCAAAATTGGAAAACCCAGCAATTTCCAGGCCACAGGACTGGAAAAAGTTAATCTTCATCCTAATTCCCAAGAAGGGCAGTACTAAAGAACATTCAAACTTCTGGACAATTGCGCTCACTTCCCATGCTAGTAAGGTTATGCACAGAATCCTTCAAGCTAAGCTTCAGCAGTACTTTAATTGAGAACTTCCAGATTTACAAGCTGGGTTTAGAAAAGGCAGAGGAACCAGAGATCAAATTACCAACATTTGCTGGATCATAGAGAAATCAAGGGAATTTCAGGAAAAAAAAAACACCTATTCTGTTTCATTGACCATGCTAAAGTCTTTGAGTGTGCGGATCATAACAAATCGTGGAAAACTCTCAAAAAAATGGGAATGATAGGCCATCTTATCTGTCTCCTAAGAAACCTGTATGCTATCAAGAAGCAACTGTTACTACCTTATGTGGAACAACTGACTATTTCAAAATTGAGAAAGGAATCCAACAAGGCTGTATATTGTCACCTTATTTATTTAACTTATATGTAGAGCACATCATGCGGAATGCTGGGCTGGATGAGTTACAAGCTGGAATCAAGATTTCTGGGAGATATATCAACAACCTCAGATATGCAGATGATACCACTCTAATAACAGAAAGTGAAGAGGCACTATAAAGAGCTCCTTGATGAGGGTGAGAAAAAAGAGTATAAAAGCTGGCTTAAAACTCATTATTAAAAAAAAAAAAAATTAACATCATTGCATCTGGTCCCATCACTTCATGACAAATATAAAGGGAAAATGTTGAAGCAATGACAGCTTTCCTCTTTGGGCTCTAAAATCACTGCAGATAGTGACTGCAGCCATGAAATTAGAAGACAATTACTTCTTGGAAGGAAAACTATTACAAACCTGTGAAGTGAAAGTTGCTCAGTTGTGTCCAACTCTTTGTGACCACATGGACTATACAGTCCATGGAATTCTCCAGGCCAGCATACTGGAGTGGGTAGTCTTTCCCTTCTCCAGGGGATCTTCCCAACCCAGGAATCAAACCCAGGTCTCCCACACTGCAGGCGGATTCTTTACCAGCTGAACCACAAGGGAAGCCCCAAACATGCTATCAACCTAGCAGCATATTAAAAAGCAAAGACGTCACTTTGCCAACAAAGGTTCATCTAGTCAAGGCCATGGTCTTTTCAGTAGTCCTGTATGGATGTGAAAGTTGAACCATAAAGAAGGCTGAGCACTGAAGAATTGATGCTTTTGAACTGTGGTGTTAGAGAAGGCTCTTGAGAGTCCCTTGGACTGCAAGGAGATCCAACCAGTCTATCCTAAGGGAAATCAGTCCTGAATATTCATTGGAAGGACTGATGCTGAAGCTTAAGCTCCAATACTTTGGCTACCTGATGCAAATAGCTGACTCATTGGAAAAGACCTTGATTGTAAGAAAGATTGAAAGCAGGAGAGAGCAGTAGAAGATGAGGTGTTTGGATGACGTCACTGGTTCAGTGCACATGAGCTTGGGCAAACTGGTGAAGGACTGGCAGGGAGCACCTGGCATGCTCCAGTCCATGGGTTCCCAAACAGCTGGGCAGGACTTTATTCTCAGAATAAAGCATTTGGGTGGAAACCTTATATTGTTAGTACCATTGCATGTTCTATTTAGTACTAATGCTTGGCACACAGTAGGCACTCACTTAATGTCATGCTTGAAAGGAAAAAGAATGGCTAGATTTTTCCATCCACACATTTCACAACTTTCAGCTGCCAGACAAGGAACTTTTGCCTATGGACATCATTTGCCTGTTCTTTTATGAAATAGCCAGGGGAAATTTTAGAATTATACTCTAATGCTGTGTGAAAAAAATTAACAGATTGAATTGGTTACAGATAGCTGAAAGGTAACTTCCCCAGTATCGTCAAGGGTCAGCCAACCTCGTTATTTCTCACTCATCCCATAATGTGAACTAGATTCCTCCACAGAAGCATCACTTTTGTTTTCTGTTTTTTTATTGCCCCACCCTGTCTCACTTGAGAAAGAAGAGTGTGTATGGGATGGAGGACATAAAACAACTAAGATGGTCTTTCCTTGGGAATTTCTTATTCTGATTTATGGCTCAAGAAAGTAGAAAACCCTTTTCACACCACCACCTACCTCTCCTTTTATATTTTCCAAGACTCACTAAATTGTAGTAACTAAAACTTGAGAAAAAAATGAAGTAGAAGTTTGGTTTTGGTAAAAATATTTTCCCTTCATTTTGCTACTTAATTTGAGTAAAAAATAATGCCCACTCTTTGATATGGCATTGTACTGTGATACCACATGGAATAAATCAAACAGATATAATGTGCACTTCCTGAGAATGTTGGTTTTTCTGTATAGGCATAGGAAAACCTTAGGCGTATTTTTATTATTATATATATTTTTTATAACTATGGTACACATATGAATATGAACTGTCTGTATAAATCAGAAACTGTTTTATGAGGATAAGTAGTTACACTATTAATACTTTAATCACAAATACTATGCCAGCACACAAGGACAGATAAAGAGATTTAAAAGTGTCTTACCCTCAAAATATACTTATTTTTTCCTCCATAAATTAGGTGACTCAAATGCTTTTAGTTTCTCAATCAGCCTCCATCACCACCACTCCCACACGCATTTTCTGAATCAGGGAGACAAGATTTTCACGTATGTTGGTTTCTTATCTTGTTTTCTGTATCTGCTCCCCTTTCTTTCAGTTTACAAGTTTATGCTATTGGAACATTCTTGTTTCATGCTTGCCTTCATCAGAATTACATCTGTCTTATAAGGACTGTGAAGACTCTATTGATGGGTAGCATTTTATTTGATGCCAAAGATGTTTGTGACCATCTCATATACAAAATGGCATCTGTAAGAGAAAGGGAAGAGAGAAAAAAGCAAATTTCTCTTTCAGAAACTCCAACTGTCTCTTGTTCTGTCTTCCCAAACTCCCATGGGTTTTCTTGGCCACTGTATGAACACACCATCACAATCATCTCATGGCAAGAAGACACATTCAAGGAAACAAATACCATTTTGATAGCCTCCATTGTCAAATGGCAAGTGAAAGGTGAATGCTGTGCTCAAGTTTTCCCTTTCACTTTATTCTTTTTTTAAACGAAGCCAAAGGCACATTTGTCAAGTGTGTATTACAAAGACTGAATACAGGAAAAAAATAAAGTGAGAATTAGCTTCACTGTTTTATCAACTCCCCAGCTTTTATTCAAATAAGAAAAGATGACAAATGATAGAGTATTATCGCCAAAGGAGAGGGATCAATGGTGCTTTCTACTTAAAGAAATATACCAACTATGGATGAGCTCGATAAAGGACAGAAATGGTATGGACCTAACAGAAGCAGAAGATATTAAGAAGAGATGGCAAGAATACATAGAAGAACTGTACAAAAAACAGCTTCATGACCCAGATAATCACGATGGTGTGATCACTGACCTAGAGCCAGACATCCTGGAATGTGAAATCAAGTGGGCCTTAGAAAGCATCACTACGAACAAAGCTAGTGGAGGTGATGGAATTCCAGTTGAGCTATTCCAAATCCTGAAAGATGATGCTGTGAAAGTGCTGCACTCAATATGCCAGCAAATTTGGAAAACTCAGCAGTGGCCACAGGACTGGAAAAGGTCAATTTTCATTCCAATCCCAAAGAAAGGCAATGCCAAAGAATGCTCAAACTACCACACAATTGCACTCATCTCACACACTAGTAAAGTAATGCTCAGAATTCTCCAAGCCAGGCTTCAGCAATATGTGAAACATGAACTTCCTGATGTTCAAGCTGGTTTTAGAAAAGGCAGAGGAACCAGAGATCAAATTGCCAACATCCTCTGGATCATGGAAAAAGCAAGAGAGTTCCAGAAAAACATCTATTTCTGCTTTATTGACTATGCCAAAGCCTTTGACTGTGTGGATCAAAATAAACTGTGGAAAATTCTGAAAGAGACGGGAATATCAGACCACCTGATCTGCCTCTTGAGAATTTGTATGCAGGTCAGGAAGCAACAGTTAGAACTGGACATGGAACAACAGACTGGTTCCAAATAGGAAAAGGAGTTTGCCAAGGCTGTATATTGTCATCCTGTTTATTTAACTTAAATGCAGAGTACATCATGAGAAATGCTGGACTGGAAGAAACACAAGCTGGAATCAAGATTGCCGGGAGAAATTTTAATCACCTCAGATATGCAGATGACACCACCCTTATGGCAGAAAGTGAAGAGGAACTCAAAAGCCTCTTAATGAAAGTGAAAGTGGAGAGTGAAAAAGTTGGCTTAAAGCTCAACATTCAGAAAACGAAGATCATGGCATCCGGTCCCACCACTTCATGGGAAATAGATGGGGAAACAGTGGAAACAGTGTCAGACTTTATTTTTCTGGGCTCCAAAATCACTGCAGATGGTGACTGCAGCCATGAAATTAAAAGACACTTACTCCTTGGAAGGAAAGTTATGACCAACCTAGATAGCATATTCAAAAGCAGAGACATTACTTTGCCAACAAAGGTTCGTCTAGTCAAGGCTATGGTTTCTCCTGTGGTCATGTATGGATGTGATAGTTGGACTGTGAAGAAGGCTGAGTGCCGAAGAATTGATGCTTTTGAACTGTGGTGTTGGAGAAGACTCTTGAGAGTCCCTTGGACTGCAAGGAGATCCAACCAGTCCATTCTGAAGGAGATCAGCCCTGGGATTTCTTCGGAGGGAATGATGCTAAAGCTGAAACTCCAGTACTTTGGCCACCTCATGCGAAGAGTTGCCTCATTGGAAAGGACTCTGATGCTGGGAGGGATTGGGGGAAGGAGGAGAAGGGGACGACAGAGGATGAGATGGCTGGATGGCATCACTGACTCGATGGACGTGAATCTGAATGAACTCGGTGAGTTGGTGATGGACAGAGAGGCCTGGCATGCTGCAATTCATGGGGTCGCAAAGAGTTGGACACAACTGAGCGACTGTTCTAATCTGATCTGATGGATAAACTTATATTTATATATAGCAAGTAGTACTGGGAAAACTGAACAGCTACATGTGAAAAAATGGAATTAGAACACTCTCTAACACCATATACAAAAAGAAACTCAAAATGGATTAAAGACCTAAATTTAAGACAGATTACCATAAAACGTCTACAGAAAGACATAGGCAAAATATTCTGACATTAATTGAACAATACTTTTTTTGGCTCTGTCTCCTAAAGCTAAGGAAATAAAAGCAGAAATATACAAATGGGACCTAATTAAAGTTAAAAGAAAGCTTTCTCACAGCAAAGGAAACCACTGATAAAACAAAAAGACAACTCCTTGAATGGGAGAAAATATGAAATGATATGACCAATAAAGAATTAATATCCAACATATATAAGCAGCTCATACATCTCAACATCAAAAAATAAAAACTCAATTAAAAACTGAGCAGAAGACCTGAACAGACATTTTTCCAACAAGGAAATGCAGAGGGAAAACAGACACATGAAAAAGACTGAACACTGAATTATCAGGGAAATGCAAGTCACAAGCACAGTGAGGTATCATCTCACCCCTGTCCAAACGACTGTCATCAAAAACGACACAAGTAAGGAATATTGGCAAGATGTGGAGAAAAGGGAACCCTCGAACACTGTCAGTGGGAATGCAAATTGTTGCAGCCACTGTGGAAAACAGTATAGAAGCTGTTCATAAAGCTTTAAGTAGAACTACTGTCTGCTGTGTGGAGCTTCGTCACTCAGTTGTGTCCCCAAATCTTTGAGGCCCTGTGGACTGTGGCTTGCCAGGCTCCTCTGTCCATGGGGATTCTCCAGGAGAGAATACTGGAGTGGGTTGCCATGCCCACTCCTCAGAACTATTGTATGACCCAGCAATTCCACTCCTGGGTATATATCCCCTCCAGAAAAGTTATGCTGATTCAAATAGAATGGGAAAAAGTAGAGATCTCTTCAAGAAAATTAGAGATACCAAGGGAATATTTCATGCAAAGATGAGCACAATAAAGAACAGAAATAAAGAACTGGACATGACTGGGCAACTGAACTGAACTGAATATTCATGACAGCATTATTCACAACTGCTAAGAAATGGAAGCAACCTAAGTGTCCATCAATAGATAAATCGAGAAAAGGTGGTACATATACTATGGAATACTACTTTGCAACGAAAACAACAAAATTTTGCTATTTACAGCAACATAGATGGACTTGGAAGCCATTATGATAAGTGAAATGAGTCAGAGAAGGACAAATTCTGTATCATATCACTTATATACAGAATCTAAAAAATACAACTAACTAATGAATATATATATAAAAAAGAAACACACTCATAGTTATAAAGAACATACTAGTAGTTACCAGTGTAGTAGGGTGGCCAAAAAGCATCCACCAGGCTCCTCTGTCTACAGGTTTTCCAGGCAAGAACATTGAGGGAGTTGCCTTTCCCTTCTCCAAGGAATTTTCCAGACCCAGGGATTGAACCCCTGCTCTCTTGCATTGCAGGCCTATTCATTACCGTCTGAGCCACCAGGGAAGCATCAGGGCATTACTTACTGGAATATTTTCCAATACAAAGTTTTTATAAGAGAAATAAGTAATTGGGTTTAATCATGTCATCTCCAAGAAAATATTCAGAAATGAGCTTTTCTCCAAGAAAGTTCTATTCTATTTATTCTATCTGTTGCTTTGATCTTCTTTGTCTTAGATTATTTGGGAAGAGAAAGTCCACCCAGGCCCAAAGAAACTGACCTGATCATAAGTTTCCTCATTTTTATTATTACTATTATTCTTTTCCTTTAGTGACTTTAGGCTTCATGCTGTGCCTATTAGTGATTTCTTGGAAGAAAAACTTTCCTGAGAAACAAAGTTTTCTAAAAACAGAATCCAATTTCTTTTTTATTCTATCTCTCAAGTTACAATAGCCATTAAATTCAGCTACTGACATCAGAAACCTTCTGCACCTCAGAATCAGCTCTTTTATCATTCCTTGCCATTCCACATCTTATTCTTTTACATCAAGGAACAGGTTGAGCGATGGTTTTGAACTGATTTTTTATATTTCTTTACTTGGGAAGATTGATTACTTTCAGCTCTTATATAATTGTATCTTTTGCATGTGAAAGAAATTGTCATTAGTAAAGGGAGAGAGATGAATACACTGCTATCGGGATATAAGATACAAGAGAAATAACACTTGATTTTAATTTTGTCTTTCGTTTTAGTTTGTCTCTTAGATCTAGTTTGATCAGGGGCAAGTTGTTTAGGAATGTCACATAATGTTTTTGAATTTATTAAGGCTAGTGGTAAAGAACCCGCCTGCCAATGCAGAAGACCTAAGAGATGTGGGTTCAATACCTGGGTCAGGAAGATCTCCTGGAGGAGGGCATGGCAAGCCACTCCAGTATTCTTGCCTGGAGAATCCCATGGACAGAAGAGCCTGGCAGGCTACAGTACACAGGCTTGCAAAGAGTTGGACATTACTGAAGTGATTGAGTACATGCATACAAAGTAATTAGCCTCCAATTAAAATTAAAAAAAAAAAAAGTAGAAGCAGTAATAGTGAGAAAAATTTTATTCAAATATCCTAGACTGAAAAATTATAATATGGGTAGGGGAATTATAAATGAATCAGCTAGGAAAGAGATATGATATAGATTTATCTGTGACAATGATTTATTAATCCATTGATTGATTCATTTGTTTATCAAATACTTCTTGAGCACATACTACAGTTCAGGTATTTTAACATTTTGCTGCAAAAACCCTTAGTAGGCAACCAGTGCAATAAGGGAGGTAAAAAGCCAGTGTTTGAAGAACAATATGTAGGTTGATTAATTAAATCATCCATTCCTTCCTTCCAAAAATGTCTCCTGAATCTCCTACAGTAGCCACGTACGTGTATCAGGAGTGTATTGAGTTTTGCAGAGATTGCTGATGGCGCACAGAGAATACGCTGAAAGTACACTGAAAGCCTGGAAAGAGAAATCACTTAGAAATCCAAGGCACCAAATTTTCCTCCAATTTGCACGGGGCCTGAAGCTTATGCAAGTGCGGAAAATGGACTTTTTAAGAAAAAAATGTAGTATTAAGTCCACGAATAAATATTTATTCCAACTATAAAATCACAACTGCAACAACAAATTACACATTTTGAAATGTTTGCCTATTATGCAAAGATATTATAAAATGTATTAAAAGCCCCATACTAGCTGTATGAATTGACTTATTGATATTCTGCTGTAATACTTCCGTACTTCAATCTGATCATATTTTCTTTGAATAACTCCTCACATGATATTTCTCTATAGAGATAATAGAAAGATGCTTTAATCTCTTCTCTAGCATGATCAAGATTTAATTTGTTTTCTCTTTAAATTGATGATTCAGAAAAATTACTTTAGGTTTAATAACTCATTATTGATAATGCAAAAAATATTTTAGGTTTGATTTAAAATTTGGTGAAATCCCTTAAATTTCTTTCACATAGGAGTTCTAAGACTTCCTAGCATTTCAAGGTTTCCTGTACAATGGCTGGAATTAAATGCCACTTAAATCATTGCTACTCATTAATTAATCTATTTGTTCTTGATGTCTCTGCCATCACAATTTACTTTATGTTTTCTTCGTTGATATTTGTTCAGTTCAGTCTCTCAGTCGTGTCTGACTCTTTGCGACCCCATGAATTGCAGCACGCCAGGCCTCCCTATCTATCACCAACTCCCAGAGTTCACTCAGAGTCACGTCCATTGAGTTGGTGATGCCATCCAGCCATCTCATCCTCTGTCGTCCCCTTTTCCTCCTGCCCCCAATCCCTCCCAGCATCAGAGTCTTTTCCAATGAGTCAACATTTCACATGAGGTGGCCAAAGTACTGGAGTTTCAGTTTTAGCATCATTCCTTCCAAAGAAATCCCAGGACTGATCTCCTTCAGAATGGACTGTGTTTAGTGTAAATCTCCTTCTGCCTAGCTTCCAAAAATGCTCATCCACACATCAGACCAAGCACTTTAGAAGTGTGGAGGAGGAACTGAAGGAGAAAGAGAAAGTACTTTAAACAGATTATGGTTCACCCAGCTTAATTTTGTGGATTTTACATAAGCATATAAATACAATGTCATGGGCCTGCCAAGCCCTGAGAAGAAAACTATAAAAAGTAAAAGTGTTATGAAGATTTGCCTCTGGTTGAGAGCTGTCAGAGTCATTGAAGTGGAATGTGCAGAGATTTAAACTAACACAAAGGCAGGGATGGTGCATATTTGAGGAATATGAAGGAAGCAAAATCTAAATTTATTGCATCATGAAGGTGAATGTCCTTTTTTCACACCTGGTGATATCTCCTTTTTTCCTCTTACTTATCACTAATTTACATAATTATGGGTTTGTGCATAGCTGCAGCAGGTGAGTGCAAAGGCAGCAGTTTCATGGACCTAGAAGTGCCTGGAGATGAGAAATTGCAATCTAAGCAAGTCCTGGAGCCAGAAAGTAAACAGGGAAGTCAGGTGGACATCATTCAAATTAAGACTGTACTCTATGGCTGCAATAAACGGTGTAAACATATAAACGTAATTCAATGGGCTAAAGAGGTTTCCTGAAACCGGAAGAGTTGATACTTGATCCTTCCAAGGAGGAACTGGAAATGAAGCATTAGAGAACATGAAGTTTGAGCCAAATTATAAAATACTCCAAAGATTTGGCCATGGGGTGAAAATAGAGAAAAACTGGAGAGAAAATAAATGACAAGATTTCATCAGATGCTCAAAAGGATATGTTCCTCAATGAAGATTACTGGTGGAAGCTTCTATTTATGACAATATTGAAGATTAGATTCTTCTCCATGAAGTGCTAAAATACTGATGAAATTTAAAATAAATATTAAAATGAATTGCTGTCTTGGCTCAGGAGGCAGTGTGTGTGTGTGTGTGTGTGTGTGTTAGTCGCTCAGTCGTGGCTGACTCTTTACGACCCCACGGACTGTAGCCTGCCAGGCTCCTCTCTCCATGAAATTCTCCAGGCAAGAATACTGGAATGGGTAGCTATTCCCTTCTTTACAGGATCTTCCTGACCCAGTGATCAAACCCGGGTCTCCTGCATCAATGGACAGGATCAAAGTGAAAGCTAAAATATGTTTATCCCCACAATCATTTCTGTGGACCACTGGACTGAGTCCAGAGAAGGCAATGGCACCCCACTCCAGTACTCTTGCCTGGAAAATCCCATGGACGGAGGAGCCTGGTAGGCTATGGACCCCAGTCCATGGGGTCGCTGAGAGTCCAACACGACTGAGTGACTTCCCTTTCACTTTTCACTTTCATGCATTGGAGAAGGAAATGGCAACCCACTCCAGTGTTCTTGCCTGGAGAATCCCAGGGATGGGGGAGCCTGGTGGGCTTCCATCTATGGGGTCGCACAGAGTCGAATACGACTGAAGCAATTTAGCAGCAGCAGGACTGAGTCCTAGAAAATTTGAAATTGTACCTTCTCTGTGGTTCAGCAATCCCACTCCAAGGTATTTTATTTCATTTATTCTAAAGCACAGTTTTTAAAGTTTAATAGTCCTGAAATTGGAATGTACTGTTAGAGTCAATAAGAAAACATTCTATTGTTTTACTGAAAACTTTTGCTTTCTTGTGCAAAATAATGGTATGTATCTTACTACTGATAGCATCTTAGACTTGAAATATGACATAAATACTAGAGAAACTCTGATATGTGTGCATGATGGGGTATATTAGAATAGTCATAGAAAATTTTTTGCATAACAAAACCTGGAAATGATCCAATTGCCCATGGATGACAAAAACAATGAACATATGTGGTATATTCAAGATAACAGATATGGATGCATTGTATGTATACACATCAACTTGGATAAATTCAAAATATCTATTCTTCAAAAGAAGCAAGACACAGAATAATAGAATGTTTCATTAAATGAGGTAAATCATTAAAGGCAAGTGACACACATGCATGGCTCCTGAAGTAGAAAATGGCAACCCATTCCAGAAAACGTGCCAGGAAATTTCCATGGACAGCGGAGCCTGGAGGGCTGCCGATCACGGGGTCACAAAGAATCAGACACAACTGAGCAGGCATGCACACATGTAGACACGACACATACATGGATGGAAGCACCATAAATATAAAGAAGAAAGTGATTAGCAAAACAGTCCTGGGAGGTCACACAGAGTGCTTCTGAGTTCCTAGTAGTTATCTCTTTCTGAAGCTGGGTGGCATGCAGATCAGTATATGCACTTTAATATATTCAAAAATACACTCAGGTGATTAATATATTATTTTCTGTATATGTTATATTTTACATTAAACTCAAAGTACTATTAAATGATATAAATTTAAAGAAATGTAGCTTCATCTTCTCGTCAATTTCACAGACAAAGGGCAAGAAGTCTGGTGCAGAACCCGACCATAATAACTGGTGTTCCTAACAATTTAGAACACATGCTCATATCTGGACCACACAGTGCATTGAAGGCTCTTAATGATTTTGCACTGTTGACAAGATAGTCATTAATTACCACGTCCATCTGAAAATTCGAAAGCAGCTGTACCATTAATATGTTGGAAGCCTCAGTTTCCTTTATTGATTAGTGGCAAAGCTGGAATAAAATGCACCTCCTCTGGCCATAAGCCCAAATTTCACAGCTCTGCACAGCTCTTAGGTTGAGGCCTAAAATGATATTGGCAGATTTGGACACAAAATACAGAACACTGTCTGCTGGCTGGGTTGCCGATGGTTAAAGTAGGCGCCACTGTCTATCTACTGCATTTCATTTTCGTACACATTAACTATTGTATTATTATCTCCAGTTTTGTCTGGATTATGCTGTGATTATAGATAAATTAAATGCAATTGAAATTCTGTCACTTGCAACAGAAGCACAATGAGTTTCTACTATCACCTCCAGGGTATAATGCCTGGAAGGGGATACTCCTAATAAAACATCAGCTCTGGGCTTCCAGTTGGGAAAACATATATTTAAATTCCTGTTAAGATATGAGAGAAATTGGTAACTGCCAGGAGAATACAACTGACACAGTTTAATAACTATAAAGAAAAATTCTTGCTTTTATGGGTGTTTCAAGAATGGGCAGACTGAGATTGATGCCCTGAGGGATATGACATGTAGAGAAAAGTAGAATAGTAGAAAGAGCTTGATTAAAGATATTGGTGTGGAAACATAAGCAAGCAGAAAAACTTTGGGTTAACTGTACTAAGCACAGCCATTTAATCTCAGGGGGCCACACAGAAGGTAATGGTGAGTAAATTTTCCATTAAATTTATGTGAATAATGGGAAGAAATCCAGTGGGATGAGATGCTAAATGGTGAATGAATGAGATAAAATTACACACCGATCAAATAACAAGAAGCAAAAACATTAAATTAATGTGGGGCATGCCCCAAAAAAGCTTTTATAAAATTTGTTACTATAAATGATTAGATTTCAAAATTTTCATGTGACAAAAAGAATAGATACAATCCTTACAGGGCACAGTGGGAATAAAATGTACAAAATTGAAAAAAAAAAAAAGTAAAAAAAGAAAAAAGAACTATTAAAAAGGCACACAGTAGTGTGGGTCCTCCAAACTCTAGCCCTTTGTATTCTTACCCTTTCAGCTCTTAACGAGCATCTGGGCAAAGAATTTATGTGACTAAATGGACCCCTTCTAATGTTATTTGATCTTTAAGGGTGTGATATTTCTAACATTTCTAGTGCTTATTTCATTCATTTAATAACGCCAATTAATTTCCCCTTGAGGCCTTCCTTTTAGATTTTCAGCCAGGTAAATCAATGCTCCTAAATTTTAGATCCATCTCTAAAAATGAATGGACAACCAGTGTTTTTCTGGATCCTAAGTAAAAAACCTGCAACAAGAGATTGACTTCTTATCATTCTGCTATCAAATTCTTAAAAGGGTGTTTCTCGCTTTAAATGTGACAAATAAAGCACTTTCAGCCACCCAGAGCATCTCTCTTCCTGATGCAGGTTTGTTGATGCTCTGGGAATCCCTTCTGCAGCTTTCCAGTGATAGACTGGGGACCTCACCGACACACAGCACCCGCTTTGCTCTGCTGTATTTAAAAGCGCAAAGGCGTCCTCCCTGAATCCCAAGGGGTTTGTAAGCATTAATGAGAGCCGGGATCTCTTTGGACCTCAGCGTATAATTACACAGCTCATTGTTATGATGGCAATTGTGAAGACTATTTACTGACACTCTCAAAAGAGGCTTATGGGATTTCAGGGCTAATTTAATTTGACCTTCACTTTATTACACTGTCAACCACATTTTGACCCTTATCTGTAGGTAGTTCATTGGTATTCCAGCACACCTGCTATAAGTTAGGATTATAAAAGTGGAGAGTTTAAAATGCAGATGCAAAATGTGGATAGCAGGAACAGTGCAGCCACTTCTGAAATAATTTGGTAGTTCCTCAAAAGATTTCACACGGAGTTTCTCTATGAGCCAGTGGTTCCACTGCTAGATGTTTACACAGGATAAATAAAAACATATTCACACAAAAAAATGGAGATTCACAGAAGAAATATTCATAGTAGTCAAAAAGTAGAAACTATTCAAATGACCCCATCAACTGAGGAAAAGAGAAAGAAATGTGACATATTTATTCAGGGGATTGTTACTGGACAATTAAAAGGATTAAGGTGTTGATACAGAGTACAACATGGATGAATCTTGAAAACATAATGCAAAGTGAAAGATGTCAGTGGCAAAAGGAGGTGCATTTTGTATTATTCCGTTTATATGAAATGTCCAGAGTAGCAATTATATAGGGCTTCTCAGATGGCACAGTAGTTAAGAATCCATCTGCCAATGCAGGAGACACAAGAGACAAGGGTTTGATCGCTGGGTCAGGAAGATCCCCTGGAGTAGGAAATGGCAACCCATTCCAGTACTCTTGCCTGGAAAATTCCAAGGGCAGAGGAGCCTTGCAGACTACAGTCCATGGGATCGCAAAGAGTTGGACACGATTGAGCAACTGAGCAGATCCGTGTGTGCATGTGCACATGCACGCGTGCACACACACACACACACACACACAGAGGCAATTATATAGAGACCAAAATGAGAGTTATGGTTGATTATGGTTGAGGGTGGGGGCCTGCGTGCTAATGGGTACAGAATTTCTTTTTAGAGGTGGTAAAAATATTCTACATTAGATTGTTATAATGTTTGCATAACTTTAACTAAACTTAAAAAAATTACACGTTTAAATGGGTAAATTTTATGATGTCTGAATCTCAACTGTAAAATTTTTTGAAATGTGGTTAGCAGAGTGCAGACATCAATAGGGACGTTTGTAGCAGCAATGTTTTTTTGGTTGCATCTGTTCTTCCCAGATAAGCTTCATACTAAATAAATCTAAGGGTGCATGTATTTACCCCATGTTTCTGATTAGCTGTGAGATTCACCTTTGTAAGGGAGGCATTGTTCGACACTGTCACTGACTCTTTTAAAAGTCCCCACATAAACTTTCGGGAACAATTCATTTTACAAAAGCAGATATACATGTCAGAAAAAATGTTCTGTATTTTTTAGTACTTTTACCGCATAGACAGATGTCTGTTCAAGGGTTAGCAAACTCTGGGAAAGGGCTATTTCTTTTCATTCAAACATGACAGATTTTATCCGTTGCCTTATACCAATACTATCTTTTGAGGGACTGTGTTTTATTACTATCAGATAACAGAGTTTCTTTTCTGTTTCTTTCATTCTGACCCCACTTCCTCTGAGTTTTACTGCTGGCCAGCGCGGTCTCTAGTTTTAAAACTAGTACACTGTGAGTCAGCACAGCTTCATGTCCTTGCTACAGAGACTTCCAGGAAATTCAGTTTTCTCTAGTTCTTTATTGACCCAGCTCTATCTTTCAGAATAACAAGAAAATAAAATTGAGTGCAGGGCCAGAGGTTTCGAAGACACAGACATAGAAACCTTCTGAATTTTATTCTTAGGTTTTGAAAATAAAACCTAAGAATGGAGAGTAATAACTATAATCTTCTGGGAACACAACTAATAAAATAACTTCTTTTTACAGGAGCACAGGAGCTGACCCTTGAGAAAGACAGGTGGACTTGTGATGTTTGGAAACACCTTTTTTTTTTTCTCTTTTCCTTTAAAATATTTTTTTATTAGCTAGGACTTAAACCATATACAATCTAGTTGCGTGAATTTTCACTCAGTACCCTCAAACTTGCAGTTGCTAACTGGCATCAACAATAGTAATCAAAGCAGATCTAGCTTATTTCTTATTTATTGGCCATCCCTTCTATTTTAAACTTTTTACTAATCTATTTGTAAATATTAGTAAATGAAAATGGCCTATGTGAGGTATAAAAGGTCAAAGTATAGAATTAACTGCTCAGCAATAAAAGACATTTCTCTATTTTCCCAAGAGGTTATTATTCTACTCTGAGGTTTAGAAAATAAAAATTGCATATTTTTGTTTCATTGAGCAAGAGACCAAATTGTAATGAACTCTGTATTATGGTATCAACTGGTACAGATTCCAAGATTGTTTACAAGTATCCTTTCCTCCCCCTCCCCACACTCTCCCGGAGGACCTCGCATGCACAGTACTGCCTTGCGACTTGCAGAACTTCCCTGTGAAGTTCTTCTCTGTCGTGTCTGACTCTGTGCGACCCCACAGATGGCAGCCCACCAGGCTCCCCCATCCCTGGGATTCTCCAGGCAAGAACACTGGAGTGGGTTGCCATTTCCTTCTCCAATGCATGAAAGGGAAAAGGGAAAGTGACTCGACTCTTAGCGACCCCATGGACTGCAGCCTACTAGACTCCTCCATCCATGGGATTTTCCAGGCAAGAGTACTGGAGTGGAGTGCCTGTGCCTTCTCCGCCATTAACATTAGGCCTGTCCATGTGACTGGTGTTGACCCATGTAATGAGCAGAAACTGACACGTGCGTAGGAATCTTATGGTTCTGCCATTTCTCTCTTCCTTCTGGTACTAGAATTATGAACTACAAGGGACTACATTAATATTTCTAGAGAAGAGAAACAGAACCTAATCAAGGAGCATCCTGCACTCTCAGGGTTGAAAACCCTACAAATATCTGCACAAGATTTCAGAATTGCTTTAGACCACGGGTTGCCATGTGCCTCCCATTATCCAGCTTTCTAAACAGGAATGTTAATTGTGTATATTCTGCTCTTTATCCATGACTATGTCTTCTGGGGGAGGGAACAGATAATTTACATTTGCTCAGATGCTCAGTTGTGTTAGACTCTTTGCAACCCCTTGGATGGTAGCCCACCAGGCCTCTCTGTCCATGGAATTCTCCAGGCAAGAATACTGGAGGGGGTTGCCAGGCTCTCCTCCAGGAGATCTTCCCAATCCAGGGATCAATACTGCATCTCTTGCATCCCCCACATTGGCAGGTGGGGTCTTTACCACTAGTGCCACCTGAAAGTAAAAGTCGTTCAGTCGTGTCCAACTCTGCGTGACCCCATGGACTATACAGCCCATGTAATTCTCCAGGCCAGAATACTGGAATGTGTAGCTGTTCCCTTCTCCAGGGGATCTTCCCAACCCAGGGATCAAATTCAGTCTCCTGCATTGCGGGTGGATTCTTTACCATCTGAGCTACCAGGGAATCCCAGTGCCACCTGGGAAGCCTGAAATTTACCTTTAGAGCTCATCACTTTCTGCATCGACAGAAGCCTTATCTGCATGCCATATAGAAAATGCCACAAGATTCCAAACTTTGACCCTAATGCAGTGACTGGATGAGCTCTTTGGAATGCTTTACTTTAAGAGTAAGTGAGAACATTTTATGTCTAGAAGGGAAGAGATCTTTGTGACAAAAATGTGGGTTTCATTATTATTATCATTTCCTATTACCTCTGTCATTCCTGTGAGAGGACAATTAATTTACTTCTGGGCTTGGCAAGAAAGACCAGACATAAGGGCAAGGCATTTTATTTAGGAATGGGTGCTGGAAACATAGAGTCTTTAAATCTCATCTGGGTAGCCCATTTGAAAAGAAATAGCTGTCAATTATTTTCCTTATTCCCTTTCTGATAATATCTAGGGAGAGAGGGATTATAAAACTAACCTGAAGATCACCATTCAGGGGTTAGTACATGTAGGAACAGCAGGAGACAGAAGCGATAGCCTTTTGGTGCTTTGACTTGATCCATGAGGATCAGATATAGGCCATGAGCTCAAGGACTGTAATTACATTAGGATACTTTTCATTTGTTTGCTTTTAGTTATGACCTGAACACTCCAGAACAGCGATTCCACCGTGTGGCATGTCTCTTATTATCTGCCCAGGGTTCAAGCTCCTGAAGTTCTTGGCTGGATCATTCCAAGCCATGGAAGGTCTAGTTGTGTTTTGGTCAGCGGCCACCGAGGTGAGTCTCATTGTAGTTGTAACGGTGGCAGGAAGAAGGGTTACGGTGTTGGAGGACCACATCTTCAAACTCTCAAATGGAAAAGGGCTTTTCCTCTTAGGAGTTTGTCAAGCAAACTAAGCTCCTCTCCCAGCCCTTAACTAGATTTGACAAATTCTATTAAAATAAATAAAGTGTAGATGGTTTTTGTTCTCTACTGCTCTTGCTTTGTGTATTTGTCTGTGTGTGAATTCACTGTATGATGGTAACTCTTATGTTCCAAATATTTAAAATAATTCAATATTCAAAATGTGTCTTGTCATTCATAATATAGTTGCTGCCTGTGTTCTTTTAGCACCTAGAATACTTCCCACTCACTCTGATAAGACTTTTCCTCATCTTTCCAAACACATATTAGAAGTCTCCTTCTCTTAGAAACCATACCTAAATCCCACACAGGAGTGAAATACCCCTGGAGATTGAAATCCTCCAGACTCTGTAACAAACTACTATCAAACTGTTCAACACACTACATTCTATATTAAATTTTTTTTAAAAATGGTGTATAAGCTTTAGTATATTGTGTTATTTTCTGCTGAACAGCAAAGTGAATCAACTATGTTCTCAGTCACTCAGTCATGGCCAACTCTTTGCTACATCCTGTGGTTTGCAGCCCACCAGTCTCCTCTTGTCCATGGGATTTTTCCTCCTCCAGGGGATCTTCCCTATGCAGGTATAGAAACCATGTCTCCCGCACTGGCAGGCAGATTCTTCACCACTGGTGCCGCCTGGGAATCAACCTACACATACAAGTGTCCCCTCTGTTTTGGATTTCCTTTCCCATTTAGGTCACCAGAGAGCATTATCGTGGAAACTTCCTAGGAGGCAGAACCCGTGTTGTTTGTGTTTGCTTTTAATTTGTATAATTCTGGTACTCAGTATGCTATCGGGTACCTAAAAGTATTTAGTGTATGTATTTTCAAAAATACTCCCATAATATGAAGTATCTTGAGGTCTAATACTTCAGAATCAAGAGAACCAACAGGAAGGCAAGAGGAGGTTTAAAAGTTAGACATAAGGTGCAAAATAGATTGTCACAAAACACTTATTAAATATAGTTAAAAATATTTTTCACAAGCTATTTTAGTACTGCAGGATTTAAGGATGAGAAAGTTATTGAAGACATGAAGATGTCCTGAGCTGGCTTTCTGGGTGCTGATGAAGCATTTGTAACTTAATGAAGGACAATGCAGCTCCTCCAACCAAAACTCCCAGGCCAGCCAAGAGGAAGAAAATGATCTGAAAACACAATGGTCAGGAAACAAGAAAAGATCTTTTCCAGACTGAACACACAGTTTAAGCTGTAAGAGGATTTAAGACACGACTAAACTCCATTGTCTCAAAAGGAGATTTTCAAATACCTAATTAATTTTTCATTTGTTTTATAGCCCTAGCAGATGTTGCTTAAAAAAAAAAATCAGCTCATCGCTAAGGTGCAAGAGGAAAAAAATTTCTTTTGTTAGATTTTGAAAGAATATACTTGAAATGACATAAAAAAAATGTCTGATTTGTGTAATTCAGAATGTCTTGGTTATCCCACCTCAAAATATGCATTTTAATATATCTTGATTTAAATATAAATAGAGATAAGATATTTACAACAATTTTTTTTAGGGAGAGAAATGGAAGTATTATAGGAGTGAATTTCTATTGTGTTGTTCCCTGGTGACTCAGACGGTAAAGAATCTGCCTGCAATGCCAGAGAGCAGGGTTCAATCCCTGGGTTGGGAAGATCCCATGGAGAAGGGAATGATAGCCAACTCCAGTATTCTTTCCTGGAGAATTCCATGACAGAGGAGCCTGGTGGGCTATATATAGTCCATGGGGTCACAAAGAATTGGATATGATTGAGCAACTAACATTTTCACTTTGTTCATTCTCCAGAAAGCCAGGCTCAGGTGAATATTTTTAATAACTGTGGTATTTGTATTTTACACTTACTACTTATCAAAGAAAGAATTAAATAAAGTAGCTCTGAGCTTAAAGGAGCTGGATAAAAAGAAACAGTGCGAGACAGATGAAATAGGACTAAGATACGGCCTTAACAACAACCTCCAATGATCTCTGAATATCTTTTGAGCACCATACCCTGAAGTCATAAGCTTAGTGACTTGTCATCTATAATGGTAACCATGTTATTTCTCCTGGAAAATCAGTGGTTGAGAGCCCTCTGTGCATGTCTCAGCCTAGCAGAAGGTGAATGCACGTGAAATAGTCCATATCTTCTCCTCATTCTAAAGTCTGTTCATGGAAAACTTAATCTGACTCATAATCTTGGAGCTAGGAGTCTATGACCTTCTATTACATACTCCCTGTCCCCTTTCTTCATCTGACCAGTTTGCCCAGGGAAAATGGAACTAGACATGGACTTTTAACCCAGAGAGTCTGAGTCAAGCTGACAATTCAGACGAGAAGTAGCTAGCTATCTGTGGTCTCTGGATGACCCTTGATGATTTGAGGCCCTGGGAAATAAAACTAAGTGGGGCCACCAGGTCAAGCCATAAAAGTGCAGAGGAAGTTGGTCTGGAGACAGTGGGAATAAACAACTTCACAGCCAATGACATGCCAGTTGCTCTGACCAGCTCCTCCCAGCCTTGAGCACTTTCTTTGTCCTTGTGAAATCTCTCTGACCTTTCAATAAACTCCCATTTGTCCCTTAATCTATTTTTGAAATGGTTTGAAAAAGGTGAAAGTGTTAGCTGCTCAGTCGTGTCCGACTCTGGGATAGGAGGGACTGTAGCCTGCCAGGCTCCTCTGTTCATGGGGTTCTCCAGGGAAGAATACTGGAGTCCCCTTCTCCAGGAGGGTCTTACCGACCCAGGGATCAAGCCCAGGTCTCCATTGCAGGCAGATTCTTTTCCATCTGAGCCATTCTCCTTATAATCTCTAATTCTTTGATAAAATAATAGCCAAACACACCAAACTTGGGGTATTTTTTTAAATTCTCTTCAGGGGAACCTGTTTATACTTAAAGTTAAAAATTTGAGACAGCTCATTAGACCCTTAGATTTTTTGAAATTAGAGAGTTACATGACAAGAAAGGATGTCAAGGAAATAAATTTTCAAATGTCAGCTTTGAGACAGGGAATATGCTGGATCCTTGTATATAATCAATATAATTTAATTGTCACAATTATATAACAGTTAAGATCACTATCCTTATGCTTTTCAGAAGAGAATATTGAGGTTCTGAGATATTAGGTGGCTTTCTTTTGAATCAAGAATTGTCAAATGAGAAACTGATGCTGCACTCTAAAGCACCTTATAAAGTTAAGCAAAAGATATCTCATGTTGATACATAAAAAATTGATTTGTGCAGACTAGGGACCAAGACATTGAACTTTATTTCTAAAACTTGATGATCCCTTAGGTCATCAATAGAATAAACTAGACTTTATTGCTTTTATTTTATATATTTCTAAAGAATGTTCTTTATGATTATAGGTACCACTTGAGTATCCACTTTCCCCTAAATATCTGATTATTTTCCTCTGAGTACTGGTGTGAATGGTCCCCAAACAAAATCCCAAGAGCTTATTTTTCCCTGACAGCCATGAAAGACATACATAGAAAGTCCTATTTATTACTATAATTGTTTTCAAAGCCTAGTATCTAACAGCTCCTAGAAACCAGTTCTCTTCTGAGCAATAAATATAATCCCAAGTTACTCTGGGAATGCATCCCTAAATTAGTTATGTTGTTTGACTCCATTTCAGCCACTTATTCAGAACTAACTTGGAGGAAGAGATATTCATAAATTTTTCTTTTATGAAATACCCATATTATCAAATACCACAAGTTAAGATTAGATAGCTAAAACCCACATAATAGGGATTATAAATTATTTCTGGCTGTTGTGGGCTACATGTCTGAAATCATATGCTGTCTAAAAACTGTTCTTAACTGTTTCTTATGAGAGATATATTTATATACGTCCATGAATATTGATCCTTGTAACAATTCTGAGTATCACTCATCCTAAGCAGCTAACTCCTTACCTGATGGGATAGAATTTAAAATGTGATGGCTTGAGAAGAAAGCAATACTTTAAGATTTCAAACTTGCCTAGTTGGGATTCTCATTCCTCTTTCTAGAACATTTAAATGTATTTTTAAGATGATGCCAATGACAGGTAAGTAGGCATTCCGTAGCAGACACTTCAGAGTCTACTGAAGATCATTGTAGAAAGACCCTCAGTAGTAAATATGGGGAGGACATAGGTGTGTTTGCATGAAGTCTAATTAGCCTCTTAGGAAGCAGGAAATGCTTTCTCTGGTCATTTCCCTTTTGAGGTACAGTATTATTAGAATCTTTCTTATGAAGTGGGATACTTCCTGATATTTTTTTAATAGAGAAGAATTAAAGAAAAAAAAAAAAAGCTGGAGAAATTTTGCTCTGGATGTGCTGTCTGAATTTGAGATAGGAACTAAAAACATTGGTTGTTACACATAATAGTTGCCTATTTTATCTGTCATTAAGATCTTCATAACTTAAATGAATTACTTTTAAATTTTTTAAATTTATTTTTAATTGTGGAGGATAATTGCTTTAAAATATTGTGTTAGTTTCTACTGTATAACAATACGAATCATATATACATGTGATTATACATATATCCTATAATTATGCATATATCCCTTCCCCCTGGAGCGTCTCTCTCACCCACATCTCACCTCTCCATGACATCACAGAATACCGAAGAATTGACCAACTTGTGTTATAGAGCAGCTTCCACTAGCTGTCTATTTCACGCATGATAGTATATATATGCCATTGCTTTTCTCCCTATTCATCCCTCCCTCTCCTTCCCCCACTGTGTCCATGGGTCTGTTGTCTATGTCTGAGTCTCTATTCCTGCCCTGCAGATATGTGCATCAGTACCATTTTTCTAGATTTCATATACATGCACTATATGTGCTACTTTTTTTTTTCTTTCTGGCTTACTTCATTCTGTATAACAGGCTCTAGGTTCATCCACCTCATTTTAACTAACTCAAATTTGTTGTTTTATGGCTGTTTTAATTCTACATTCCAAACAAAATTTTTAACATTAAAAATAAATTGCAAATTTGATCATAACAACTTCTGTTGGATCTTCTATCTCCTCCTTTAGGATTCCATGAGTTATTTTTCATTAGTTTAAATAAGGTATATTCATATTTATAACCGGGTCCCTGATCACTAAGTGATGAAATATTTTTCATAATGAAGACAATTATAATATTCTAAAAGTCACATCTGATGTTAACACAATGACAAAATGATTCTAAATGTTTTACTCTACTGAGTTAAATATAGGATCAATGAGGAAATTTAGTGAGTTAGTAGGGAAAATACTTAGCATCTTGTTCATATAATAGTATATAAATATGTTTGATCAGGCATTATTGTAAGGGAATGTACATATTAATAGTTTGAAAGGCAATAGGATATCTACATTTACAAGTGAAAAATTGATTGAAGAATATTTCTTCAAGTTATCAACAGAAAAACAGGAAAATTAGGGTAAAAGAAGTGTGAATAAATATAAGAAAGATAACAATAGAAACATATTTTTCATAAATAGTAATATTCTTCTATTGATTGTTTTGAGGACTGAAAGTGACATCAGTAAGATGACAAACTAGGGAGTCTGACACTAATCTCCCCCAAAATATCAACAGAAGGAATGGAACAACAACTACAAACTGATGGAAAGAGCTTTGGGAAAGCTTCCCTCCAACAAACTGCTTTATGCAAAATACACACACACAGACACATTCTACTGGAGTATTTGGTAGAATCTCTTGCATATTTTGTATACAAATACATAAAAGAGGCATATAAAAATATGAAAGGCTAAGTAATTCTCTCAAAGGCAAGATTTCAGATCATTATATATGCTTATCTATGCACATACAATGCAATAGCATATATTTACATATGCACACACACACATATATATATATATATATATAGTATGTTTATACATAGTCAAACTTCTTTTATGATGAACATAATGATTTACATTTAAGCAAAAAAACTGGCCTTTATTATGGAAAGTAGACTGGTAATAATACCTATTTGGCTTGTTGACTTTAAAAAATATTCACAGCCTAAAATTTGAGAGCTATGTTTTATTTGGCAAGAAACTTTAGTACTTCTGGCCCAAGAGGCAGCATCTCAAATAATCCTGAGAGAACTGCTCTGAAGAGGTGATGGGATGGGGGGATCGAGGTTATACAGAAGTTTTGCAACAAAGGACAGGTAGTCTGAACATTGAAAGATTATTGTTAATTTAAGAAAACTAGACATAAAGTTAAGGAATTTAGATGCAAGAGTCTGGGCTTACTGAAATCATCCCTTTGACATGCACCTCAGCTATCTGGGGCCAGTATCCTTGTATTTTCACATCCTGAGTTTCCTCAGGGCTCACCATAGACAGCGGCTGCAGTCTAATGGTCTCTAGAGGGTAGGCATTACCTTCCTTCCTGAGTTCCCTCCGGGCTCATGGGAGGGCTGCAATCCCTGATGACTCTGACAGCCTTTGTTTACTGATATGGAAGGACATGTTTCAATTCTCAGGCTGAAAAACAACATGCAAAATGCCTTTTAGACTGTTTACCCAAGTTCGAGAGTTGGTGATGGACAGGGAGGCCTGGCCTGCTGTGGTTCATGCGGTCGCGAAGAGTCAGGCACAACTGAGCTGCTGAACTGAACTGAACTGAAGAGACCTGCAAATTCTCTGTTATCTTTATCATTACTTGTACTACTGTGTACCTATTATGTGCCTACTCTCATGTCTGAGTCTTTGGCCTGATTCCCATTTTCATCACTCTGATTTGTAACACTCTCTTTCAGTCTTTCTGTCTGTTTTAATTTATCATTTCCTCTGTTCCATTGCTCCCTCCTTCACAGGCTTTTTCTGACTGCTGTATCCCTCAGTACATGCAGGTTGAGTCAGTATCATGCTTAAAAAAAAAAATGCTTTTGTTTGCTATTATTTCCTTAGTTAGATTCAAAGTTCTTTGAAGTATAAATATGCTTTATGTCTTTGGTTCTGCTGTGGTTTGCTTGTCAACACATTAAAGATAGTGCCACCAAGCACAAAGCAAGTAGAGTTCAGTCGATATTGTTCTCGTGCAATGACTGAGACCTGATGTTCCTTCCAGAGAGTTGGATAAATGGATAGATAGATAGATAGATCCCATAAAGACAAGCCCAAATAATTAATTCTTTTACAATTGTATTTTGTCACTGAATACAACCAATGAAAAGCATGACAATTTTCAGGGATTTAAAATTCATACTTTCCTTTATCAAATGCAGTTTTACACTGATATATTTGATCAAAATAAACCATCTGCCGAGTTTGCTGATCTGAAAACTGATGTAGAGGGGGTGTTATGGAAATATTTGGAAAGTTATTCATCAAGCTGACTGAAGACTGCAGGAGTAAAGTTTCACAGGCTCCCAAGATGAATTGAAAGAAGATGAGAACACAGATGACTAGGGAACATCTGAGTAGCATGCAGGACACACTGGGGCCTGCTTAGACCAGGGTCAGTTTTATGGCTATCCAAGGAGAGACCATACACACAGAAAAAACAGGAATCCTTTTTCATTATCACTTCCTCAAAGACTTGGAATCTCTGCATTTTCATCTGTAAGAAACAATATTTTCCTTGCCAACATAATTTGTATTTTATTTTATTTTTTTTAATATTTCTATCCCTTAGCTCACAAAGACTAACAATCAAAGCTGTTCTTAAGGCATCTGTGGTGACAGAGTTGAGGTATGAGTTGAAGTGTAAGAGTTATGGAAATGAGAACGTGTGGATTAGAAAGGTCGGGCCATCAATATGGTTCCATGAGAGGCTCTTAGGCAAGCTCAAAACTGCATCTTTGTTTTTCATAAATAAATCATAACTGGATAGAACTCATAGACGTCTGCTTTTATGGAGGATAAGAAAGGGAGAAGCTGAATCCACAGCTCATCAATATCAAAGGGCATCTAAAACTTTCTGTGCTTTGCATAAACCTAGAAGAGATATTTAATTTGATTAAAACAAAGAAGCTCAAAGGAAAAAACCAAAGGCAATGCCCCCTCGACATTGCTATATTTATTCATGGAGTACTGGATGGGAAGAACTCTTTTAATTGCAGATTATAAGCAAATCTGCAATTTTTTTTTGAGAAAAGAGGAATAATTGACATAGTGTCGGAAAATAGTTTCTGCACTTCAATTATCAGAAAAAAAAAAATATATATATGGTTACCTAATGATGTCATCAATTACCAAGCATCCTTTCATCTCTCTATTCAGTAATTCTGCTTTTCTCACCTAAGACAGCTTCTCTCTCTGGTTGTAAGTCAGCTGCAGTCACAACCAAAGCTATACGCACCTTCATTCAGGTCCAATAGAAACAAAAGTTTTCTTTTCCTAATTGTAAAAAAATCGTGACTTATACACAGATTAGATAAGCCTCTACTTATCCTCCGCTGAACCAATTATTGGGATACTAGTTTTAGTTTTCAAGTTCTCAGATCTCTTTATATCTTTTGTTTCCTCAATAATAGCACTTATCAAATGCATTTGTAATCTATGTAATCTATGATTGTCTTTCCACAATGTCTAGCATAGCCTCTGGTACTCAGTATGTACGAACCAAAATTTGGCAAATGAATGAATGAGTGAATTAATGAATTAACACATGAATGGATGCAAACAAATATAAATGTGTGCCTTAAATAATGACAGACTAGGACTAGAAGAATGAGCCAAAGTCTTTTGGATTCCAAAAGGGCACTATTTCCTTGACACTTGACACAAATGTGTTGTAATAAATTGTTTATCAATGTTATAAACATACACAGTTTCTGAAAAATAATTGAGATGTAAAGGGCACATAATTCATCTCCCAGTGTCAGAAGGAATGCCAAGAGAGACATCTTGTTTTATCAATCATTAATTTCAGTCAGCTTTTTTTAATTACCATGAATTCTCTGTCCTGGCATTTATCTCTAGGTGTTGATGGTCAAACTTTTTAGCTCCTACTTTGTCTTACAAGAAAAAAAAAAAAAAGTAGATTTATTTTGTTTTAAAGTCAGGTTTAGTTCCTGTGAACAAATATGTTAGTTTTTACTGTATAACAAAGTGAATCAGCTATGTGTGCTTCTATGCTAAGTTGCCACAGCATGTCCAACTCTTTACAATGCTATGGACTGTAGTCTACCAGGCTCCTCTGTCCATGGGGCTTTTCAGGCAAGAATAGTAGAGTGGGTTGTCATGCCCTCCTCCAGAGGATCTTCCTGACTCAGAGATCTAGCGCACATCTCTTAAGTCTCCTGCATTGGTAAGTGGGTTCTTTACCACTAGCACCACCTAGGAAGCCCATTATCTCCTCCTTCTGGGACCTGCTTTCCACTTCCCCCCATCCCACCCATCTAGGTCCTCACAGAGCAACTGAGCTCCCTGCTCTGAACAGCAGACTCCCACTAGAGTGAAGTAAGTCAGAAAGAGAAAAACACATACCATACATTAATGTGTATATGTGGAATCTAGAAAAATGGTACAGATGACTGTATTTGCAGGGCAGGAATAGAGGGGCAGACACAGAGAACAGACCTGTGAACATGGATAGCAGCAGGGGCATGATGGGAATTAGGAGACTTTGATTGACATATACATCCTACCATGTGTAAATAGATTATAGCTTTGTTCTCAGTTAAGTTCTTTTAAGATGATTACTCAACCCACTCCAGTATTCTTGCCTGGAGAATCCCATGGACAGAGGAGCCTGGTGGGCTACAAAGAGTCGGACACAACTGAAGTGATTGACATGCAAGATGATTACTCAGTATTCGTTAATAGGTTTTTCCTAGCATCACCGACTCAATGGCCATGAGTTTGGGTATGCTCCGGGGGTTGGTGATGGACAGGGAGGCCTTGTGTGCTGCAGTTCATGGGGTTGCAAAGAGTTGGACACGGCTGAGCAACTGAACTGAATAAAGTAACAATACTTTTTGGCTAAGCCTTTGTGGTTCTCATCTAGAGGTGATTTTGCCTCCCTCTTCCTCAGGGGACATTTGTAATATCTGGAGACACTTTTGGTCCTCAGAACTCGGGGGAAGGAGATGCTGGCAGCATTTAGTGAGCAGAGGCTGGAGGTGTGGTTAAATACCCTACAAGGCACAAAACAGTCTTTCCCAAATGTCAACAGTGCCAAAGTGGTTTGGTTCTGCTTTGATGCATTACTATTCTTTGCCTAATAGTATTAATACATTTTGATTTATTTTTAAGAAGAGGTGACCAATTTAAACAGAAACACAAAAAGGCAAATTTTTGAGCAGACTGGGAAAAGAAAATATTGGTCTGAATAAATGCATTGTTCATGGATATGAGGTTTTTTTTTTTTTCTTTTTTCTTTTACTAGAGTGATAGGGAGGTTGGAAAATATCTTTCAATCACAAAACTTTCTCCACATTGGACTTTCATTATACTTCAACCTGTAATATTATTATAATAAATGGAGTTGTATCCTTTCACAATTCCCATGTGGAGGTCCTAACCCCAGAACCTCAGAATATGCCTTTTTTAAGTCAGGGTTTTTTACAGGTGTAATCAAGTTAAAATAAGTTTATTAGGGTGGGTTCCAATACAATATGACTTCCCCTTATAAAAAAGGGACATTTGGACTCACAGACACACACAGAGGGAAAACAATATGAGGGGATACAGGGAAAAGACAGCCCTCTAACAAGCTAAGAAGAGAGCCTTGTAACAGATTCTTTGCTCAGAGCCCTTGGAAGGAATAAGCCCTATTGACGTCTTGATTTGGGCCTTGTAACCTCCAAATCTGTGAAATAATACATTTCTGTTTTTTAAGCCACCCAGTCTGTGGTATCTTGTTAAGGCAGGCCAAACAGAGTAGCAAAATTATCAAGGCACTCTTTTATATAAAAGCTTCAACTTTAGGATTCTTTTGTTAAAATGAGAACATTCTTCAGTGGGAAACATGTCATTATCAGTCATTAATGTCTTTGTGACAGGTTGTCTATTGGATTGTTTTTAACACAATCAATATCTAGAAGGGAATGAATATTTGATATTGCAAAGGAGAGGAAAATCCTGCGAGATCTTAAATGGTGAATTCAGAGACAGGAAGAGGGAAGAGGGATGCTACCAACAGAAAGGGAGAAGCTTGCCCTGAGTGAAAGAGGAGGGACAATGGCGAAGGAAAACATGGACCATTTCTGATGTACTGCTTGAGAAGATCAGGTGAGGAGGGAAGAAGAATATGATCTTTGATGTTAAACTTGAGTTTAAATCCCTGTTCTGCCACTTGTTAAGTATGTAAGTCTACATTAAGTTCCTTAATCTTTCAGATTTTTAACAGTAGAGTGGAAGTAATGGTATTTGGTGTAAGACTGATCTCCACTAGGCACAGTGCCTTTGGCCCATGGTGCTCTTAGGGGCCAATGAATATCTTATAAAAAAAAAAAAAAACAAAAAACAGGGGAAAAAACCTTGGACATTCAGGTCGAAAATATTTAAATATATTAATATATTTGCCTTTATACCAACACAAGCATAAAATATATTTTAAATCATGTTTTGGTGAAAGAGGCCCCTGGAAGTTATAACATAACCCTGATTTGGCGGGAGGGAAACTGGGTCAGATACAATCCTCTCCTACCCACTGGTTAAGACTTCACCTTCTAACACAGGGGGCAAGGGTTCCATCCTCGGCTAAGATCCCACATGAATCATGGCCAAAATTCCAAAACATAAAACAGAAATAATATTGTAACAAATTAAATAAAGACTTTAAAAATGATCCACATGACAAAAAAAATCTTTAAAAAAAATCCTGTTTTAGAAGATGCCAACTTCTTGGCACACACTAGAGCGTCAGTCTGAGTTTGTCCTTCCTTCCTAATTTCTGTGCTCTTTGTATGCATTTTGCATCTGTTCTTGTTATCAACTGGGGCTTCTCATGTACCAGGCATTATTTTAAGAGACTAAAAAAGATGATTAATATTACCCTTTTTTAACAAATGTGAAAACTAAAACATGAAAAATTCAAGTAAATTTCCCACGTTTGCATACTCTGTAAGTAGCAACTCTGGACTTTGAAGTAGAAGATCAAAAGTCCTTAATTTGGACTTTTAGAACTTAATTAGGCAAGTCCAGTGATACCTGATGTTTAACCGGCTCGCAAAGCTCCATTGTCATTTTCCTATTGAAAATGTTTCCCAGTTCAAATTCAATTTTCAAACTCAGATATTGGTGCACTTAGTAGATTTGGATACCTTCTGCTTAAATTATTCACACAGACCTTGTTAAAATATCATCAAAAGGCCACAGAACACAGTTGTGAGACACACATGTTCTGTGGTCATCGACTGTAAACATACAATACGATCCACCATCTGCATTGCATCACTCTTCTGCTCTGGCTCTTGATAACATCACCAGGCCTTGCTCCATCATTGTATGCATTAGCAAGACCACGTTGGACACAGGGCTTGCCACACATCTGGATTGTTCTATCACATGATCAACTGTGAAGCCAAACAACAGTATCACAAATCAGACATTACTGTATGTGAAATGACTTTTTGTGCCAAAGAACTCCATTTTTTCCAGATGTGTCATCCAGGCACCTTGAGAACTGAATTTAAATTAAGTTATGAGTTTAAAATGTCACTCCTAAATTAAAATTGCTTCATCTTGGGCCCAAATTCCAGAGGAACAAAGTGCATTAACATTGGATGGTTTGTTTTCTTATGGAATAAGCACAATTTTGAATTGGGTTTGGTTTAGATTTAAACCTGACCAAAGTTAGTTATAAGAACCATGGAGTCATTATTTAAGAGCTAAGAGTTATGTCCTGAGAGTTTGTTATATGCCAGACTCTGTGCTGAGGCGCTTGTATGGAAATAATCCATACAATTTTCACAGAAATCTCAAAAAGTAGGTAATTAACTTGTTTTTCATATTGGGAAACTGAGCTACAAACTGAAATAAATAATTTTTCCAAGCTCAAGTACCTCTAAGCTAGCAACATCTGGATGCAAATCCAAGTGGCCAGACCCCAAATCTACCATATTAAACCACTAAAGCCATATTGCTTATACAGTACCATGTTCTTCCTTTTCCTCTTCTTTTCCTTTCTCCCTTTAGTCCTCCTCATCTCTTTCCTTCTACTTCTTCACATAAAATAACATAAAATTAAAAAAAAAACCTCTTAAATATGACATCAGTGAAAGGATGAATATGATACCATCGGAATCTTGAATATGACATCAGTGAAAAAAATTAACATGCTTTATTTTGGCGTTAAAATGACAACTGAGACTTGCAACTGAAGGGAGGGGCGAGGAACTACAATTTTGAACAGGCACAGATCTGTCTTAGAACTTCAATGACTAAGGACTAGTTAAAATTGGCTCAGGAATTGTTTGGAAGTTTTAGGTAAAATTTTCAACCAGAAATCTGTGAAATCTAAGAACATCAAAGCTAATCACTTGTCCACTCGGTTTAAGCTATGACTTTAAATGTTTTTGTATGAATGCTGCAAATATGGATAACAATATTGTAAACACCTTTATTGAGGGATAATCACATTAAATCTAAATAGTTTTTCAATTCTGAGCATTCCTTGTTTAGGAGAAAACAAACATCAAAGAAACAGGATATGACATTACTTGAAGGCTATGGTTTTTCCTGTGGTCATGTATGGATGTGAGAGTTGGACTGTGAAGAAAGCTGAGCACCAAAGAATTGATGCTTTTGAACTGTGGTGTTGGAGAAGACTCTTTAGAGTCCCTTGGACTGCAAGGAGATGCAACCAGTCCATTCTGAAGGAGATCAGTCCTGGGATTTCTTTGGAAGGACTGATGGTAAAGCTGAAACTCCGTACTTTGGCCACCTCATGCGAAGAGTTGACTCATTGGAAAAGACTCTGATGCTGGGAGGGATTGGGGGCAGGAGGAGAAGGGGACGACAGAGGATGAGATGGCTGGATGGCATCACTGACTCGATGGATGTGAATCTGAGTGAACTCCGGGAGTTGGTGATGGACAGGGAGGCCTGCTGTGCTGCAGTTTATGGGGTGGCAAAGAGTCGGACACGACTGAGTGACTGAACTGAACTAAACTGGAGATGGCTCAAATTGTCACTTTTAAATTAAAAACGGGGAGTGATATTTGTACTCCCGTGGTACTAGCACCACTATTCACAAATGCTAAGAGGTGGGCACAACCCAGATGTCCACTCATGAATGAATGAAGAGAGAAAATGTGGTTTATCCCACAGTGGAATACTTTTCAGCCTTGAAAAGGAGAGAATGCCACAAACTAACAACATGGAAGAACCTTAAGACACTATTTTAAATGAAATAAATACGTCACAAAAATACAAATACTGTATGATACCACCTCGTTGAGTTTTTTTAAAGTAGTCATATTCATAGAAGCAGAAAGCAGAATGCTGGTTACTAGAGGCTAAGAGGAGGGGGGAGGGGAGTGCTTATTGGCTATAATTTCAGATATATAAGATGAGAGTGTCTGGAGCTCTGTCTCCCAATAATTTGAATATGCTTAACAGTACTGAAATGCACACTTAAAAATGGCTAAGATGGTTACAAAAAAAAAAAAATTGGAGGTGGTGTAAGTGATGACAAGAGATTATGAAGGAGGATAATCATATACATATGAACTGAGCTTTTGATATTTTTAATGTCTTTGAATTACAGTCTCATGGTTGTTTGAGATTGCATTTAGAAACTAACCTGAACTATGGGTTACTTCTCAGTCTCCCAAACCACCCTCCCAGAGGCTAGCTAAATCTACAAAGTAATGGCATGCTTATGACAAGAGGAGCAAGACTTCTGATACAATATAGCAAATAAGCCATAGGAAGTACTGGAGACATCTGTCTTCCCTCCTCCAGTCAGCACTCATAATGGTAAAGGCAAATTTTATGCTCTGAATCCCAAAGCGAGAAAATTAAGCTTTCAGAAATGTAAATGTTCATGACTTTATACTTTCTCAGGATATGATTTTTTTCTTCAAATCAAACGGAAAGAATAATGAATTTCTTCAGCTTGATGCACATAGCATTTGTGAGATTGATTGTCAATTTGGATTTATGAAGTTTAAGAGGTTTCCTAAACACTCACAGTTGGGCTGTTGTGCCAGCAGGTTCATAATTTTTTTAAAGAAAAAACAATCCTTTGCATTTTTGCCTCAACATTCATGCTGGCCTGTTTATTGCCTACCATACATAACAAAGATCAAAAATGGGAAATTTCCCAGTTCTATGCTCTGATCAGAAAGTTCACACAGGTTTGCAAAGCATTAATCTGAGAGGACGGAAAGAGAGCCAAGAAATGGAGCTATTCATTTCTAGACTACCTTAAATCAGGAAGAATTCCAGATGCAGTGAACTTAAAGGACTGTCTTGCACAATTCTTATAATAAAATAAAAAAGATTAAAAGTCTATTGGGACACAAGTAAATCCATCAGTTAGTAACTTTCTATCCAAAGAAATTAAAAAATAAATTTGATTTTAACAAAAAATATTCCCATCTTTGAATGATGTCAAACATTTGGCATAATTACCAAGAATGCAATTTTTATCTTTTTCCAAATATAGTGTTTCATTTTTCAAAATTATTAACTTTTAAATAGGAAATCATATTTTCACATTAACAGTAGCCATATTTTACAATTATGTGGATAATGAGTTCACGAGCAATGACCCAGAAAATGGACAGGAGACTCTCCTCCAAACTAATGTTAATAGTATTTCCATGTTTTGATAAATAAGAAATAAAAGACTCTGGAACTAATGATGACAGATCTTTGCTGTTAATTAATCAAACCTCCTCAAAATAGAGTTCAGCAGGTGGAAATAATTACCTGTTAATTGTCTCTTGTTTATTACTCTTTGGAGATATAAATCCAGACACTGCACTCATTTTACAGTATTCACTAAGAAGCAAACAATAAATAAATCAGAAGCATGGATGTTGTCATGGCAACAATATTTGTGTTTGCTTTCAGAGACAATGCAAATAGTGCAAAATGACAATTTCCCCTTTGAATTAAAATATCTGTTGTTTAGGTGCATGGATTTGCCTTTAATACAAGATTAATTTTCTTTTGTTTGTGTTAATATGATTAAGACACTGATATGAAACAGAGAAATAACTTTTTTTTTTTTTTCCAGGAGGAAAAAGATTGTCGGTACAGATCCCAACAGGAAGACAATGGATACCTTTGAAAGTTTAGATTTTTGGTGAGAAATATTTTGATACACCTTAGAGTATCTCTCCCTCTCTCTCTCTCTCTCTCTCTCTCTCTCTCTCTCTCTCTCACATACACACACACACACACACACACACACACTGTCTCTTCCTCCCTTCATCCATCCCTTTTGTTGGGAGATCTTCCTCTCTCTATACCTTATTCTCCTGCTCCGATCGAGATTGGATGCTTGCGTGCTTGCTTATGTGCTCAGTCTTTGCGAGCCCGTAGACTGTAGCCCCCAGGCTCCTTTGTCCATGGGATTTTTCAGGCAAGAAGTACTGGAGAGAATTGCCATTTTCTCCTCCAGGGGACCTTCTTGACCAGGGACCGAACCCAGGTCTCTTGCATCTCCTGCATTAGCAAATAGAGTCTTCACTGCCGCTCCAGCTGCGGAGCCCATGCACAAATGCTCATCTTGGTATTTCAGTTAGCAATCTTGTATGTTCCCTGAATAACGTATCTTCTTGTTTACTGGTTTGACTCATTTTTCAGAACCAGAGCCTTTAGAAACTTTTTAAGAAAAGATATTTGGGTTAAATTACAAAGATATGTTTGCTGTCTGAAAAGGTTTTGTTTTTGACATGCTTTATTCATGTTTAGCTAGGTATGTTTTCCTCCTCCCCTGAATAATGATACGCAGATAGGGTATTCTGTTATTTGCAGATCTCTCAAAAGTTTGTCATCCTGTTTTTCTCTTTCTTTGAGGTTTTTCCATTTTTTTTTCAGAGGAAAACGCTTCTGTTATCTGCCTGGATTTCTCTGAATGAGAGAAGACATTGGAAGAATAACTCCCCATTCAGGGTGCTGACTCATTCAATCCCCCTTCTCTTCTCTGCCATTCTGACATCTGCTTTCTTACCTTCAGCGCATCCAAGTGCCTATCCTCTTAGGCTTTATTTCTCCACCAAAACAAACAAAAACAAAACTAGTGTCTTTCTAGGGTGGGTGGACCAGAAGTACCCACGTAATTTCTGAAGTTTTTGTGTGTTGGGGAGACTTGAGCAATAGATCATGGCATATCCCTGAACTCATTCCTACATTTTCTGTTCTGCCAGCCTCTTCTAGGGTTGCCTGTACTGGGTCTTCAGGGCTCACAAACGTTCTTTGACTCCCTGAGTCGACCTGCCTCTGCACACACTGATTCCAATTTCCTCTTCTCTATTAAGTCAAATAACATGATTCGTAAGTTTGACTTCCAGCCTTGGAAAACTGTTGATATCTCTCATTTACTGCTGTCACATTCTCTGTTCTCTTTCTGTTTGCATGTTTATGCATTTAAGATTTCTTATTTTTTTCATTGGGGAGTTCCTCAGAGGAGCTAAGATCATCAGCTGTATTTAAACTGTCACATCTTATTCCTGTTTTAAAATATTATTCCCCTGCTAAGTTAGAAAAAAGCCATAGAAATTCTAACTACATCTCTTCGAATGTTACTGTGCCCGGAAGGTAGAGGTTCCTGTGCTGATATGGGGTTCAGGGTGAATGATCCTAAAAAAATGGTTACCCTTAAATACCTATAGTAGTGATTTTTAGAAGTAGCAAATAAAGGGTAGAATGCCTACTAATTAAACTGTTTACAAAATCAAGTGACTATTCTGAGCTTCTTGATATCTGAGTTAGAATGTGAAGGAATGCATTTAAACCAATTATGTACTATGAGGCATATTCCCTACAAATGTAGATTTACATAGTGAACTATTTTCCAAGAGTCTAGGTAAGCAGATACCAGTGATGGTGAGGTCAATGAGCAGTGGGTAGTTTACTTTGGGACTAAATCACAAGGTGAGTTGAGAAAAGGCTGAAAGTAAAGAGTGGAGATTCTGGATAAGGGGGTCTAGGTAGAAAAATGTTGAAAATCATGGTTGTTGTTGCTGACTTGCCAAGTTGTGTCCAGCTCTTTGTGACCCCACGGACTGCAGCACCCCAGGCCTCCCTATCCCCCATCATCTCCTGGTGTTTGCCTAAGTTCGTGTCCATTGCATCAGTGATGCCACCCAACCAACTCATCCTCTTTCAGCCTCTTTTCCTTCAGCCTTCAATCTTTCCCAACACCGGCATCTTTTCCTTTGGGTCAGCTGTTCTCTTCAGGTGGCCAAAATATTGCAGCTTCAGCTTCAACATTAGACCTTCCAATGAGTATTCAGGGTTGATTGCCTTTAGGATTGACTGGTTTGATCTCTTTGCTGTCCAAGGGATTCTCAGCACCACAGTTCAAAAGCATCAATTCTTTGCTTCTCTGCCTTCTTTGTGTTCCAGCTCTCACAACTGTATGTGACTACTGGAAAGACCGTAGGGTTGACTCTATGGACCTTTATCGGCAAACTGATGTCCTTCCCTTTTAACATACTGTCTAGGTTTGTTACAGCTTTCCTGCCAAGAAGCAGTCATCTAATTTCACCATCTGCAGTGAAAATCATGGTAGGTCCGTGAAAACAATGTAGATGGAATCAATACAACTTGCTGCTGTAGGGCAGCAGAAATCATGCTGGAGGGTGGACATGGCCTCACTACTTGAAAGAACATCTTCATTAAGTGCAAGGGGCAGTGTTGTTGAATAGACAGGTGGACAGTATTGAAGTGTCTGGGCTTCCTTGATGGCTCAGAGGTAAAGAATCTACCTGCCAATCACATGGGTTCGCTCCCTGGGTTGGGAAGGTCTCTTGGAGAAGAAAATGGCTATCCACCCCAGAATTCTTGCCTGGAAAATCTCATGGACAGAAAGTGAAAGAAGGTGAAGTCTCTCAGTCATGTCCGACTCTTTGCAACCCCATGGACTGTAGCCTACCACGCTCCTCCATCCATGGGACCCCATGAACTGTAGCCCACCACGCTCCTCCACCCATGGACAGAGGAGCCTTGCAAATTTACAGTCCTTGGAGTCACAAAAACTTGGACATGACTTAGCAACTAAATAGCAACAGCAATTGGAATGTCTGCCTAAGTTTAATTCTCAGGTCTCTCACACACCAGCTTTTGTGAATTTTGAAGTTATGTAACTGTTGTTGAATCAGTTTCTTCATTTGCAGAATGAATGTGATAATGGTATATAACTAATAGAGTTGTCCAGATTAAATGAGATACAGTACAGACAGCATTTAGCTTGGGGTAAAACATAATAAAGAGCTTAGTAAACTCTGAATGCTGTTAATGAGCTGTTTCTATGCATGCTCGTAAATTCTAGTTTCTCTCCTCTTACTCAGATGCCCCCACCCCATCGTCCTCTCCACTTGTACAAGTGAATTTCACATCACCAAGTCCTGCTTGGCTGAAATAATGAGAATTATGTTTCTTTCTGATGTTTCAAGTTGTACTGAGGTTTTCATTATCCAAGTCAATATTTTATAACTGAAACAGAAAATTTTGAGTGTGTTTTATTTGCTTCACTCCTTATGCTTACTTAATGTGCATCTTTCATATTGTATTAATGTTTAATTCAAATTCAAATATTACTTTTACTTATGCTACCTTTGTTCTTTTTTCTATGTAGACCTGCATGACACATATAAATAAAATAAAATCACATTAAGCTTTAAAATGCTTCCAAATATATCCTCTTCTATGAGATCTTCCTATAACCACAATTTCATCTTTTGAATCCTAACCAAACATATTTCCACTTTATTGATATTAACATACGTATCACATTGTGGACTTATTCAATGTGCACAATTCAATGATTTTTGAGAAGTTCAGGGTGTTGCCAGGCAACAGCACAGTCTAGCTATAGAACATTTCTGTCACTCCAAAAGGAAATCATTAGCACACACTGTTCCCGCCCCTGGTCCCGGGCAACCACCAGCCTACTTTCTTCTCATATGCATTTGCCTTTTTCTGAACATTTTCTATAAATTGACCACTTCATATGGTAAGTGATGTTTTACAGCTGAGTTTTTTCACTGATATATTTTTGGGGAGGTTTATCAAGTAGGAGCATATACTAGGACTTTGTTCTTTCTGTTACTGAAAAGTATCCCAGTGTAGGGGCACATCATTGTGTTTATCCATTCACTGATTGATGGACATTCCATATTTTTGCTAAAGTGAGTTCCAGTATGAATTTTCATATATTAATATTTGTGATACGTATTTTCATTCTTCTTGGGTGGATATCTATGAATCCCAACATTTGCATAACTCTTTCTTATATCATGAATCGTATTCTATTTTGATATGATTTGGGGTGTCCATTTTTTACTTATGCCAACCCCTTAACTAGGGGTGTTCTCCAATGTCCTTTTTTCATCACTTTTAAAAAATATAAGATGCTCTTGAATCACCATATCCATTCCCAAAATATAGCTGTAATGTCTACTTGAGTGACTTAAAATATCCTTATCTCCAATTTCCCTTTCATGTGATACCCTATGTAGTCCAGTTTGGGGTAATATGTATTAGAATATTAAGTAAAGCATAACATTTTGGGTGACAGAATATTGCTATTGTTTTAAAAATATTTTGTACAATCACTATGCAAAAAGCATTGTCATCTTTAGGAAGTAAATGACCCTCGTATCAGTTATATAGTGAAATTATTTATTTGAAAGTTAGTTTAAAGTTAGTTTAAAATACTTTCAAACCCTTTTCATTTGCTGCCACCTTATTTTTGCTTACACTGTCATTTACAAAGAATTCTACAGAAGCAAAAATAATTAATAAACATATTAGACTTACACCATCTCAAGTGAGGTAAATGAGCTATTTCTTTAAAAGGTTATCTTTTCTTTGCTATTGATTTATTTTTATTTTAATAATTGAAAATACCTGAAACATTTTATTAAAAGTGGCAACAGTTTTAAACTCAGTGGTGTTCTTGCCCTTTTCTTTATATAAAATGGGAAAAAAGTTATTTTTAACGGCAATTGTGTGCAAATTTGGTGTTAGTGGAGCTGGCCGAAACCTCCATTATATAAAAATAAAGCATACCTGGTTGGGATATTAGAAAGGTTGTAATTTTGACTTTCGGTTCCCACTTACAGTTTATGACTTTAACAACTTTAAAGGAAATTACAGCTTGAAGTCCACATGATGCACTTCATTTTCTGTTCTTTAAACTTGAGGGTGAAAGGGAGAGCTAATTTCATGGCAAGGAACCCAAAGTTTAAAACTGATGCTCGGGAATACAATTACAAGGTACACAATTTTAGGAAAAGAACATATAAGATTCCTTCAATTTTGTTTCCTGCCTATTTTCCGTCTTTTCTTTCTCAGTCCTTTATTTTATATTTTCACCAATTTAAGTTGAAATTAGAAAGAATCCATTTTGATTTGCAGGCATTGTGTATCAGATTAAAGAGAAAACTGCAATGCATATTCTAATTTTTTTAACCATGAAATTAGATAGCCTAAAACTGGAACTGATTTTATTCCTTCCTATAAAGTATTTTTATGAGTAATATTTGCAGAACAGCTACTCATTAGAGAGGGGGGAGGAAACTGCTGGTTCTAGTTATACTGATATTTACAAGTGGTTGATGCGTAGCTTAGGGCTGTGTGTGTGTGTGTGTGTGTGTGTTTGCTCAGTTGTATCTGATTCTTCACAACCCCCTGGACTGTAGCCCACCAGGCTCCTCTGTCCATGGAATTTTCTACACAAGAATACTCTGGGGGGGTTGTCATTTCTTTCTCCAGGTGATCTTCCCCACCCAGGGATTGGACCCACATCTCTTGTGTCTCCTGCATTGGTAGGAGGATTCTTTATCATTGCGCCACCTGGGAAGCTCAGTTTAGGGCTTTACTGTAGCCCAATTTTTTAAAACTGTAAAGTTAAATGAGAACCCTATTATTTTATTTTCTTTCTACTCTTTGAATGATACTTTTGTTTTCCGAAAGATAACCAGTAATCTTGAGATATTAGAGACCCAATAGTAAATATCAGGTTGTGAATCGGAATATAGATATTACTGAGGCCAGTATCAGAAAATACATTCTTTGAAAAGTGGAGATTAGAATTTCTCCCTGTGTATAGACATTTATATGTCTTTACATACAGGGGAGATCTAAATATTTATTCCATATCATAATCCTGATATTTGATTACTAATTAACAGACATCCCTTTATTTATTTTTTTTTCAGACATCCCTTTAAATTCTTCTTGGAATGAAATCTAACTAGATCTTCAGAATTTCTCAAAAAATCTGTTATCAGCAATATAGAAATATGTGCTTGCACACACTAATTATGACAGTGTAACAATATAATCTTTATGGAAAGTAATCAAAGAATTTGCATATTTGTATTAAAATTTGAAACATATTCTGGGAATCTATCCAAATAAATAATTGAAAATAAATTTTAAACAGCTCCTATCTATAAATATGTTTAATGCAGTATCATCTATTTTGAAAATATATGAAAAAATTAAATATTTCAAAATGTAAGTGTGATTTGCTAATGCATAGTACATTTATTTAATATTCTGGAGTGATCCACTATTAGAAATAATATAAATAAGATTTAATCATACATAGACATGCCTTACGTTAATATTAAGTAAAAGAGTAGGATGTAAAACTAGATTTACAATATAATTGCAAGTTCTCAGGGAGATGAATGAAGGAGAAGTTAACAAAAATGTGTCAGAATTCTGGTTTTGTTATACTGGTTTGAATATGGCTCATTTGATTTATTCATATGCCTACTTTTAAGGCATTCATCATACACATACCTGTTCTGTTTGTTATTGATCATGTAAAAAAAAAACTATTTATTTAGTTTGAAGTTGACTTTTAAAACTCTCTATTCAATTATTTTTCTTCCCTTTTGATTCATTCTCCAGAAGATTGCTTTGTTTTCTGGGTCATTCTCAGGTGTTAAAAAGGCCAGTTCAATCTTATAACACAAGCACCAGTTCCTTCTGGACCTTACCTTCTGTTTTTCTTTGGAAGTTGATTTTTATCCTTTAATATCATTTGTAGGAAACCAGTATTTTAGTGAGCAAACTGTTTTGCTGAATTCTGTTAGCCCCTCAAGCAAATTAGTTGAACACGGCAGGGGCTTATAGAAACTCTGGTCTATAGGAAGTTAGTTGGAGGCACAGGGGATAATCTGGACTTGCTGTTGGCGTCTGAAGTGGACAGAGGAGGTGCCTTTGGGACTGAGCCTTAATCCGATGTTTCCTCCAGGTAGATGGTGTTACATTTGTAGGACCCCCCAGCTGGGGTCGCAGAATTGCTTATTGTGTGACATCTGTCGTGAAGTAGCGCTGTATTTATAGAATAGTTGAGTAGAGGAGACAACAGGTAAGGTATTTTCCTTTTCATTTCATGAAATGTTACAAGCTAAAAATATTAAATCCACTGCTGCTCCCTTTTATTTTTCCTTGCCCTAGTTCCCTAGGATTGCTGATATGAAATGAGCTAGGCTCATTACTAGACCCAAGGGAAATAGCAGAGAATTATACCCCAAATCGGGAAATTTGCCAGAGAAATAAAACGTTTTCCTTTTTTTAACATAGTTAAAACATGTAAGTGCTCACGAACAGATCTTAAAGGATGAATTTAATTTTCGAAGAGTTTATTTGAGCTATCTTGGATTTACATTAGCAGTGTCAAACCAGAGTTGGTTAGGAGTGCTCCACTGAAAGGAACTTGGGTGAGGGTTTTTATAAAGAAGACAAGGAGACAAAGTAAGGAAACTATTTGATTGTCTATAGCCTAAGTGATTGCATAATTTAGGAAAGTCTACTTGGCTATGATTGGTTTTCCTCTTTATCTTGAGGGATTTACAGGATTTTGCTCTGCTTATGTAACCATCAAAGACATTAGAGCCACCCCAGTCTAACATCTCCTTGTTTGGGTATTTTAAAAGACACTATTTTATTTACCTTGAAATTCAATTTTATTACCACTGGAGTCTGTCCTATTTTCATGCTGATATTAATTTAAAATGAGGTGTAAACCTGCCCATTTAGTTCTTCTAATTTCTTCTAATTTTCAAGTCTTTCCAAGACTTCCCTGCAAAAAAGTCACAAAACTTTCCTCCCACCTAGGGTGTTTAGCAGGTCATATTTTGAGGGCAGAGCACTCCGTTTCTGAAACACTGCTGCCATTTTTTTTTTTTTTTCCCTCCTTCTTCAACTTTAGTCTTTCCCTGTATCCATTTTTGGCCACCTTGCTTTTTATTAGATTTTTCCATCCTGCCATCAATATGTTATACATTGATTTTTCATCTTGCAACCTTTGTGACTTGTTTATTACTTTTGATATTTTACTTTTTTGTGTGTGAATCTTAGAATTTTCACCCTGCATGCTTGTATCATCTGTGAATAAAAACAATTTTATTCTATCTTTCCAGTTTGGATAACTTTACTTCTTTGTCTTTCCTGATTGCATTGTCTAGAATTCTTAGTACAATATTGAATAACATTGATGTGAATGGACTTCCTGGTCTTGTTTCTGACCTTAAGAGGGAAACGTTCATGTTCACCATTAAGGGTGTATTAAATGTCCTTTATCAGGTGGAGTAAATTTTTCATTTATCCCCAGCTTGTTGAGAGTTGTCTTTGTTGTTTTAATTAATGAGTATAGAATTTTGTCAAATACTTTTTGTTTGGTTCTGGAGATACTCACATGGTTTTTGACTTTTATTTCATTTATAATGTGTATTTACATTAACTGATTTTTGTGTATTTAATCAACCTTTCATTACTTGAGGAATCCCCTGGTGGCTCAGTCAGTAAAGAGTATGTCTGCAATGCAGGAGACCTGGATTCAATCCCTGGTTCAGGAAGATACCCCAGAGAAGAAAATGACAACCTACTCTCGAATCTTGCTTAGAGAATTCCATGGACAGAGGAGCCTGGTGGGCTACAGTCCATGGGGTCACAAAGAATTGGACACAACTGAGTAGCTAACACTTTCACTTTTTTTGCATTATTGGATAAATTTCACTTATTTGCAATATAATAATTCTTTGGTATGTTGCTGGATTCAATTTGCTAATATTAGTTGAAGACATATAAATGTATGCTGCTGCTGCTGCTGCTAAGTTGCTTCAGTCGTGTCCGACTCTGTGCGACCCCATAGACGGCAGCCCAACAGGCTCCCCCGTCCCTTGGATTCTCCAGGCAAGAACATTGGAGTGGGTTGCCATTTCCTTCTCCAATGCATGAAAGTGAAAGTGAAAGTGAAGTCGCTCAGTTGTGTCCGACTCCTAGCGACCCCATGGACTGCAGCCCACCAGGCTCCTCCGTCCATGGGATTTTCCAGGCAAGAGTACTGGAGTGGGGTGCCATTGCCTTCTCCAATATAAATGTATACCTTCATGCAAATATCTATTTAGATATATAGATATAAATACTTGTTATATTGATCTATTGTTATTGACCATAATATGGGCTTCCTAGATGGCACAGTGGTAAAGAATCTGCCAACCAAGGCAGAAGATACAGGAGATGTAGGTTCAAACTCTGTGTTGGAAACATCTCTCTAGAGTAGAAAATGGCAACTCACTCCAATATTCTCGCCTTGAAAATTCCATGGAGAGTCTGGCATGCTACAGCTCATGGGGTCAAAAGGAGTCAGACACAGCTGAGCACGCATGCACACACATGAATTCTGCTAAAGCTACATCAGCAGGAATGTGCAGACCAGAACAACTTGCACTAAATTAATCTGGGATCTACCAGTCACCTTTCAAAGGGCAGCATGAAATACAACAAAATGCTTTAAGCTGCAACTCCACAGGACAGGCACATTTGCATTGAGAAAAGCCAAGACCTAGAAGAAAATCTGAGTTGTTTGGTGATGTCTAAAAATATGGTAGATACATGTAGTGGGAATCAGGGGCCCGAACCAGGAAAGGACAAGAGAAGGATTCTGAATGTGGAAGATAAATAGGCATGAAAAAAATAATCTCTAAGTGACTCAAATATTTTGGCTGGCATCTTTTGTCAGTGGTAGCAAATAAGAAAAGTCAGGAAAACAAACATGAATCATTTTTATAAATGAGGCAATTTAAAATAAATGTGAAAGAATTTGGGGCTTCTTCTTCAGAGAAGAGCACAGTACAGATACATATCTGAGAGCTAAGAGTTCTGAAGTGCTTTCGAACTTGAGACTTGAAGCTAGTTCTAAATAGTTAGGAGCTGGGTTTTCTCCTTTTCTCTGTATTTTATCTTCTTTCTTAACCATATATTTCTTTACTTTTGTTCATTTTCTCATTTCCCTCTATTTTCCTTCTAGATTACTCCTTATAATACTAATGTAATGAATTATAAAGTTGAAAGGGTACTTCACACTTTTAAAACAAGCATACGATTTATTTTCAATACTTACAGGCCCAGGATGGAGAAAGGCAAGTCATAAAGATAGATAAAAATTATAATCTTGGTGTTAAATAAATATTGGGTTGGCCAAAAAGTTCTTTAAGGTCTTCCAAGTCATATGGGAAAATGAGCAGACTTTTTGGCCAACCCAGTACTTCCCATTGGCTTGAAAATATTCATTATTTTAATCAATATGAAATGATAAAATACTTGTGAAATGACTCTACATCTTTAACATACTACTATTTTTTTTCATTATTCTTTACACATGTCTAAGACAGATCAACAAGAGAATGTCAGCTAATTCAGTCTTCAACTTGTATAAAAACATCTGAATCTATTTAGTTCTTCTCTTCCAGTTAACTGAATGTATGGATTTTTTTGGTTGCCATAAATTATTTGATCACTTATAAGGTTCATGATTCCATTTGTATTGTTTTGTGAGTTCATGAAGAAGATATGTATCTATTAGTTGGACTTGGCAACAGCTATTATATATACATTCATATGAGAGGGTTTTACTTATCTGATTATGTTAGGTTATATGGCAAAATGAATTTGATCCATATAATTAAAAGCCCAATCAGTTGAATTTGTGTCCAAAAAACCAGAAGTTACCCTGAGTGGGTCTGACCTAATCAGTTGAGGTCTCTATTGATCTCTTACTGGCTTGGAGAAAGTAAAAAGCCATATATCAAGACTAAGGGGGCATGTGGCAAACCCCTGAAGGAGGATTCTAGGAGCTAAGAGTATCCCCAAACAAAAGCCAACAAGAAAATAGGAATCTTAGCCACAAAAGTACAAAGAAATAAACTGTGCCCAAAACCAGTGATCTTAGAAGAAAGCCCCAAACTTCAGGCAATATCATATTCCCAGCTGAAACCTTGATCTCAGCCTGATGATATCCTTAACGGAGGACACAGCAAACCCATGCTTTGCTACTCCAACTTCTTCTCTGCCTTTCTAATGTGATAATCATGCTTTACATATATTGTGAATTTACAAAGCATATGTTAAGGATTTTGACACCATCTCAAATTCCAAGCGACAACTGCGTCATTGATTTTCTGTGTATTTCTCTTTATTTTTTCCATTCCCTGTTTTACCTATCTCTACTTTTATATTTGGGCTTCCTTGGAGGATCAACAGTAAAGAATCCACCTGCCAATGCAGGAAACACAAGTTCAATCCCTGGTGGGGAAGATCTCCTGGAGAAGGAAATGGCAATCCACTCTAGTATTCTTGCCTGAGAAAACACATGGACAGAGGAGTCTGCTGGGCTATAGAAGAGTCTATAAAGAGTCAGTCATGACCTAGTGGCTAAATAACAACAACTTTAATCTTTATTATTTCCTACTTCTGCTTGCTTTCAGTTTCGTTTAATCTTGTTTTACTATGTTTTGTTTTGTTTTTAAGTTGGAAGTTTAGATTGCTAATTTGTGAACAATTTTTTTTTCTTTTAAATGTAGGTTTTGGCAGACAAAAAATTCCCTCTGAGAATGATATCCCTGATTTCTATAAGTCTTGATATGTGGTATTTTTATCTAATTTCATGGCAAGTTATTTTCTTATTTCCTTGTGAGTTCCTCTTCCACCCATCGATCATTTAGGAGTGAGTTGTTTAACCTCCAAATAATTTGCATTTCCAAAACTTTCTTCTGTATATCTTTCAATTTGATTTCACTGTAGTAGAAGAGTGTACTTTATAGGATCAAAATGTTTTTAAATTTACTGAAGCTTGTTTTATGTCCTAGAATATGTCCTATCTTAGAGAATATTTCGTGTGTGCTTGAAAAGTATGTGTATTCTGCTGCAGTTGAGTAGGGTGGTTTACAAATATCTATTATTTCTAGTTAATTTGCAACATTATCAGGTTTCTTTCTTTTTTTTTTTTTTCTTCTTTTGATCTTGCCCCTCCATTACTAAAAGTAGTATATGGAAGTCTCTAACTCTTATTGAGTTATATATTTCTCCTGTCAATTCAGTGTTTGCTTCATATATTTGGGGGCTGTTTTTAGATGAATATACTTTTATAAAAATGTTATATCTTCTGGATGGAGTGACACTTTATCAATATTATTGCTGCTGCTGCTGTTGCTAAGTCGCTTCAGTCATGTCTGACTCTGTGCGACCCCAGAGACGGCAGCCCATCAGGCTCCCCTGTCCCTGGGATTCTCCAGGCAAGAACACTGGAGTAGGTTGCCATTTCCTTCTCCAATGCATGAAAGTGAAAAGTGAAGTCACTCGGTCGTGTCCGACTCCTAGCGACCCCATGGACTGCAGCCTACCAGGCTCCTCCGTCCATGGGATTTTCCAGGCAAGAGTATTGGAATGGGGTGCCATTGCCTTCTCCGATCAATATCATTAACCCTCCTTTAATCATTTAAGCATGGTATCCTTTAGTTCCTTTAACATATGTATTAAAATGCTTTGAAATCTTAGCATAGTCTATCATCTCATCCACTTCAAAATGATTTTTATTTTTATCTCCATTCGCTACCCAGATGTATGTTTTACTTCCTTATCTCTTTAGATGACTCAAATGTTATGCTGGAAACTGATCATTTTAGATAATACATTAGGAAACAGCTAACTTCTTCTCCACCCCCACCAGAGGCTGCTGTTGCTGTTTGCTTAATCATCTGTTTATTTCTTTAGAACTTGGCTGAACTGATTCTGTGAAATCCCACCGCCACCCCCAAAATGTGCAACCTTCAATGGCCGTAGTCTGATTCTCCCTTACTTTTACCTTTTAATTTAGCTGCTTAGGGATTTCTCCTATGTCACCATAGTCCACTTAGGGATCAAAGGTTGTGCTTAAGTCCCTTAGTCAGTCAGATATTTACCTAATAGCATCACATATGTGCATATGTGGCTTGTACTTAAGTTTCAATGAGTTTATGTGTTTATTTATGTTTCGCCTTTAGCTAGGAATTTTAGGTTGAATGTTTCCTCTGTGATCTCTCCAGAGATCATTCATGCATTCTTCCAGAACTCCAAGGATGTGTGTAATTTTATTTTTGAACCCGATTTTCAGGGAGTTACTTTTGAGTCAGAATAGTTCATTCAGCCAGTATTTGATTTAAGCCTCTTTGCCCAGTGAAGCTTCTGTCCTGTCTTAATTGATCTGTGTGTTCTTTCTTGGGTAATGCTGTAAAATTTGACCCAGGCCCTGCTGTGATTGCTCCTGAGTGGGTGCAGCTCATCACAAATGCACAGTCTTCCAGATTCAGAGCTTCTTGTGATCGCAGAAGGGCTTTTCTTGGTTGTGCCTTTTCTGGTTCTCTATTAAGCTTCCTACTATTCTACCATTTTGTGGACATTAAGAAATTATCATTTATGGTATGGAGAATACTTTTGAGAGTCCCATGGACAGCAAGGAGATCAAACCAGTCAATCCTAAAGGAAATCAACCCTGAATATTCATTGGAAGGACTGATGCTGAAGCTGAAGCTCCAATACTTTGGCCACTTGATTCAAAGAGCTTGCTCATTGGAAAAGACCCTGATGTTGGAAAAGATTGAGGGCAGGAGGAGAAGGGGGTGGGAGAGGATGAGATGGTTGGATGGCATCACTGAATCAATGGACATGAGTTTGAGCAAACTCTGGGAGAGAGTGAAGGACAGGGAAGCCTAGCATGCTGCAGTCCATGGGGTCACAAAGAGTCGGACATGACTTAGCAACTGAAAGCAACAACAACGATCTCTGCTACTTTCAACAATGCCCTTAGTTTTTACTTTCTCCATTCTTGTTCTAAATGCATCCTTAGGCACAGTTCTGAAGCTCTTTATTCTCAAGTACCTCCTTTCATTCTAGTCAAAATCCTTAGGTCAGTGTTTGGATCTGGGTCCAAAGCAGAACCTGTTTTGCCTGGAGAGATATCCTTGCCCTTAGGGGTCTGGGTGAGTAGGAACTCAGTATTATTGGTCTGTAACTCCTAAAAGTTTCCACCCTCTGAGGGAGGATGAGTAAAAAGGGTGGTTATCACTGGGGGCTAGGAAAGCAAGACAGTGAAGTAACAACAATCTGTCCTTTCTGGTGTGAAACTGAAATCTCAAACTTAGATCTGGGAGAACCTATACCCCGTCTCTTCTTGGCTGTACATGCCATGGGTACAGGCCACATAATATGAAGCTGAGCTGAGCAACAGATTAGAGAGTAGGTTATTTTACTGTTTTTACCAAGATTTAGTAGATTTTCTTGACTGAATGTTTCTCCATTTAGATCATTTGTATTCTAAGTGATGGATTTATAACATCTTCACCATTTAAACTGTTGATTTTGATGTGTAGCGGTTTGCAAAGCTTCTTACTTATAAGTACCCCATTCTGAATTTTTTTTTAAAACAGTGTTGATTAAGAGATTTGTGGTCTCAGTTCAGTTCAGTCGCTCAGTCGTGTCCGACTCTTCACGACCCCATGAATCGCAGCACGCCAGGCCTCCCTGTCCACCACCAACTCCCGGAGTTCACTCAGACTCACGTCCATCGAGTCAGTGATGCCATCCAGCCATCTCATCCTCAGTCATCCCCTCCTCTTCCTGCCCCCAATCCCTCCCAGCATCAGAGTCTTTTCCAATGAGTCAACTCTTCGCATGAGGTGGCCAAAGTACTGGAGTTTCAGCTTCAGCATCATTCCTTCCAAAGAAATCCCAGGGCTGATCTCCTTCAGAATGGACTGGTTGGATCTCCTTGCAGTCCAAGGGACTCTCAAGAGTCTTCTCCAACACCACAGTTCAAAAGCATCAATTCTTCTGTGCTCAGCCTTCTTCACAGTCCAACTCTCACATCCATACATGACCACTGGAAAAACCATAGCCTTGACTAGATGGACCTTTGTTGGCAATTTTCTCCATTGCTCCTCCAAATGTGTTCCCTCACATGCATCAATGCAGCCACATCGCTGCAATCTGCTATATATTATTCTTCCCTAGGCCACTTTGGAAAGCTGAATCTTTACTACACTCACAACATCTAATCCCTCACCAGAGTCCCTCACTTATAATCCATAAGAGTGTGTCTTCTCTTGTCTTCATGGTTGTGAAAGTGAAATTTGCTCAGTCGGGTCTGACTCTGTGACCCATGGACTACAAACCCATGAAATTCTTCGGGCCAGAATACTGGAGTGGGTAGTTCCCTTCTCTAGGGGATCTTTTCAACCCAGGGATCTCCTGAATTGCAGACAGATTCTTTACCAACTGAGCCACCAGGGAAGCCCAAGAATACTGGAGTGGGTAGCCTATCCCTTCTCCAGCAGATCTTCCTGACCCAGGAATCAAACCAGGGTCTCCTGCACTGCAGACAGATTATTTACCAGCTAAGCTACCAAGGAAACCCGTTATCTGACCCAACCATAGCTATGTGGACTGCATAGCCGCCACTGTTTTCCTGATTACATTTTTTATCTTTTCTTTTTTTATTGACTTATAGTTGACTTACAGTGATGTGCTCATTTCTACTGCACAGCAAAGTGACTCAGTCATACACATGAAGTCATTCCATTCTAAAAATATTCTTTGCCATTATGATTTATCAGGATATTGAATACAGTTCCCTGTACTATACAGTAGAAATTTGTTGTTAATCAGTCCTATGTATGATAGTTGACACCTGCTAATCCCAAATTCCCAGGACTTCTCTCCCCTAATCTCTCCCATTTGGCGACCACAAGACAGCTCTCTATGCTTATTGGTTTGTGATTGTCTTGTGGATAAGTTCATTTGTGCCATATTTCAGATTCCACATATAAGTGATATTATATGGTATGTGTCTGTCTCTTTTGACTTACTTCACTTATATATGATAATCTCTAATTGCATCTATGTTGCTGCAAATGACATTATTTTATTCATTTTTATGGCTGAGTAGTATTCCATTGTATATATTTATGATATCTTTTTAACAATTCATTTGTTGATGGACAATTAAATAGTGATGCTATGAACATAGGGTTCCATGTATCTTTTTGAATGACTTTTTTTTTTTTTTTGGAGGGGGGAGTTGTATGTGTCCAGAATGGGATTGCTGGATCATATGGTAATTCTATTTTTAGTTTTCTGAGGAATCTCCATATTATTTTCCATACATCAACTTACATTCCTACCAACAGTTTAAGAGGTTTCCCTTTTCCCTTTTCTCTACGTCTTCTCCAGAGGTTGTTATTTGTAGACTTTTTAATCATGGCCATTTGGATGATTTTGAGGTGGTACCTCATTGCATTTTTGATTTGCATTTCTCTAATAATTAGTGATGTTGAGCATTTTTTAAATATGTCTACTGACCACCTATATATCTTCTCTGGAGAAATTTCTGTTAAGGTCTTCAGCCTATTTTTCATTTGGGTCATTTGTTGTTGAACTGTATGAGCTGTTTATATATATTATAGATTAAACGACCTTTTGACCTAAGTATAGTAGTAAAGATTCAGATCATATAAGCTCTTTATACAAGTTTACTACTTTATCCAAAGTCTCTAACCTACAAAAGAAGAATGACTACTCAGAGTCTTCAAGTTCCTCTCTCCTTAGGCTTCTGTCCCAAGTATAAACTGCCACTGGACTCTCAATTGCTCAATTGAAATGAATCTTTCACATATTTCACCTCATTCTGTCAGCCATTAAAAGGTTATTGGCATATTTTTCTAAGAGTCTAATTACTTACTCTCTCCATGAATTCCTCCAGATAACATTCCTACTTGGCCATATTCTTTTCAACAGTTTTTTTTTGTTTTTTTCAATGTATGCTCATATCTTTGTAAGAAGTTGAGAATGTTTTATATATTTACTCCCTCTAACATCTATGTTACAATTTTAAAAACCTATTTCTTTCCTTAAGACTTTTAGCATGCCATGGGTATAATTATATCTGTGCTTTGTTGTGTCTAATGTACGATTAGCAGTGCTATGATATACATTAAGTATATCAGAGTTTAATTTTAGTAGAATACCAAAGTAAGGCACATTGGGGAAAGAAAATAAGGCAACTGTGCTGTGCTACTCCTCAGAAATAGTTTGGCTTCTAATCTTTGGAAATGCCATTATATAAAAGAAAGTTGGTGTACTGTTTTAGAAGATCTGAATCTAGTCTTAGAATAGCTAGTTTCAAATTTAAATGAACAACACTGTATGGAAGACTCATACAGGCATCACACTTAGTTGTTTCACTTTAATCAAGTCACTTAATGTCTTTGAGCCAATCTTTCCACATCTGCTAAATTAAAAAAAAAATGGGAACAGGGATTTTTTAAAAGTCTCCTCTGTGTTAAAATACTCTCCTTTCTGTACTCTAGAAAGTCACTGATCATGGTTGACTGTAATTGACTTGCTGATGTCAGAACCTGGCTTAGTTGATAGTGGGAAGGTTGTCACTGCCAAGTCCCTTCCCTGTGGTTGAGTGCCCTTGGGAACTGGCCATATTTGAGAGCTTACAGTATGACTTGCTCATAAGTGGCTGTCCCATCTCTGGGGGCAGGCAGGGCTTCACTGTCAGCAACTTTCTCTTCTCTTGATATGTAAGCTGATTTTGTATTTCAAGAATTCCAGAAAGCTTAAAAAAGTTCTGATCCAGCACATTCTACGCTATTCAAAGAGGGCCCATAAGGATACTTTAAACTTTTTTAATACATTACAATTTGCTTATCTTACCCCATCCCCTTCTTCCACCACACACAACCTTTTTAATATGTCCAAGACTGCTATTATGCAGCTTGAAATTAGGGGTGGGGGGATGGTCAAGGAGACCAGAGCCAAAAGCAACACCAGCACTAATAATGGATTCCAATTTGTCAAGTCCATGTAACCATTCGCCAAATAATGTTTTAAATGATTTAAGGAGCCCAGTGTGTATTACGGACCAATTCCCGAGCTATGTTAACTTACACACTGACAAGTCATGTGGATTTTTCACATACTAATTTACAAACTCACCAAGAATGAATGAAAGGATATGTGTATCTTTTCATTCTTTACAAGCAAATTATAGAATTCTTTTCCTTGACAGCACGACTTGGTAACCACATCAAGCTAAAACATATCTACCACATGAGTCTCCCTATCAGGTTACACTGAAAATGTTCTCCCTATAACACTCAATAAACAGGCTCATATGTGTACAGTAAACTTTGTTCTATGTGCCAGGCTGAGAAACACCAGAGGAGGCCTACGGAAGGTCTTTCAGCCCCAAGTCACTTGCTCATAGTTCAGTAGGAGGATGAATAAGGGGGTTTGGGGAGGGGTATTAATAAACTCAACAATGCTTTTTTTTTGCCCATGAGTCTCATAATGCTCTATGCCAGTTTGAGCTATAAGTTGAGAATCCAGGAATTACAACCGGCAAACTCATTTGAGCACATATTGAGTGAACTGTGTATGGTTCATTACTCACTGGGATAAGGAATTGTTATCACATGCAAGCTGCTTTGTTACATACAGAACTTATAAGACTTAAAATCACTTTTTAAAGACGACTTCTATTTTCATTCGTCTCACGCAGAGATAGTGGGACTCAGCATTATGTAGCTCCCCAGTAGTCATCTACGGATGTGAGAGTGGGATCATAAAGAAGGCTGGATGCCAAAAAAAATGCTGCTTTCAAACTGTGGTGCTGGAGAAGACTCTTGAAAGTCCCTTGGACATCAAGGAGATCAAACCAGTCGATCTTAAAGGGAATCAACTCTGACTATTCATTGGAAGGACTGATGCCGAAGCTAAAGCTCCAAAATTGTGCCACCTAATGAGAAGAGCTGACTCACTAGAAAAGATCCTGATTCTGGGAAAGACTGAAGCTAATAGGAGAAGGGGCAGTAGAGGATAAGGTGGTTAGAGAGCATCACTGACTCAAAGGACAGGACATTGAGAAAACTCCAGGAGATAGTGGAGAACAGAGAAGCCTGGTGTGCTGCAGTCCATAGGATTGCAACAAGTCGAACTTGACTTAGTGAAGGAACAATAACAAGAAGTTTCAGAATGAGACTTCTGCTGAAAGCATAAAAAGATTATGACTACTAATATAGAATTGCGTGGAAGCTGAGGTTTTCTGACCAATTTGGCATACCATCAAGTAATACAGTAATGCCCCTAGAACCCCTAGGCTGAGATATAAGATATAAGTACTACTATCACACACTCTTCCAGCAACACCCTCTTCCAACAACTCAAGCGATAGCGCTACATATGGATATCACCATATGGTTAACACTGAAACCAGAATGATTATATTCTTTGCAGCCAAAGATGGAGAAGCTCTATACAGTCAGCAAAAACAAAACTGGGAGCTGACTGTGGCTCAGATCATGAGCTCCTTATTGCAAAATTCAGACTTAAATTGAAAAGTAGGGAAAACCATTAACCATTCAGGTATGACCTAAATCAAATTCCTTATGATTATACAGTGGAAATTACAAATAGATTCAAGGGATTATACCTGATAGACAGAATGCCTGAAGAACTATGGATGGAGGTTCGTGACATTGTACACGAGGTGGTGATCAGGACCATCCCCAGGAAAAAGAAATGCAAAAAGGTGAAATGGTTGCTAAGGAGGGCTTCCAAATAGCTGAGAAAAGAAAAGAAGCTAAAGGTAAAGGAGAAAAGGAAAGATATAAGCATCTAAATGCAGAATTTCAAAGAATAGCAAGGAGAGATAATAAAGCCTTCCTCAGTGATCAGTGCAAAGAAATAGAGGGAAACAATAGAATGGGAAAGACTAGAGATCTTTTCAAGAAAATTAGAGATACCAAGGGAACATTTCATACAAACATGGGCACAATAAAGGACAATATTTTATGGCCCTTACAGGAGCAGAAGATATTAAGCAGAGGTGGCAAGAATACACAGAAGAACTACACCAAAAGATCATAATGACCCAGTGTGATCACAATGGTGTGATCACTCACCTAGAACCAGACTTCCTGGAATAAGAAGTCAAGTGGGCCTGAGGAAGCATCACTAGGAACAAAGCTAGTGGAGGTGATGAAATCCCAGTTGAGCTATTTCAAATGCTAAAAGTTGATGCTGCGAAAGTGCTGCAGTCAATATGCCAGCAAATTTGAAAAACTCAGCTGTGGCAACAGGACTGGGAAAAGGTCAGTTTTCATTCTAATCCAAAGAAAGACAACGCCAAAGAATGCTCAAACTACCACACAGTTGCACTCATCTCACAGCTAGCAAAGTAATGCTGAAAATTCTCCAAGCCAGGCTTCAACAGTACATTAACTGAAACTTCCAGATGTTCAAGATGGATTTAGAAAAGTCAGAGGAACCAGAGATCAAATTGCCAACATCTGTTGGCTCATAGAAAAATAAGAGTTCCAGAAAAACATCTACTTTTACTTTATTGAATACGCCAAAGCCTTTGACTGTATGGATCACAACAAACTGTGCAAAATTCTTAGAGAGATGGGAATACCAGACCACCTGACCTGCCTCCTGAGAGTTCTGTATGCAGATCAAGAAGCAACAGTTAGTACTAGATAGGGAACAACAGACTGGTTCCAAATTGGAAAAAGAGTACATGAAGGCTGTATATTGTCACCCTGCTTATTTAACTTATATGCAGAATACATCATCAGAAATGTCAGACTGAATGAAGCACAAGCTGGAATCAAGACTGTCAGGAGCAATATCAATAACCTCAGATATGCAGATTAAAACACCCTTATGGAAAAAGCAAAGAACTAAAATGCCTCTTGGTGAAAGTATAAGTTCAGTTCAGTCACTCAGTCGTGTCCGACTCTTTGTGACCCCATGAATTGCAGCATGCCAGGCCTCCCTGTCTATCACCAACTCCTGGAATTCGCTCAAACTCACATCCATCGAGTTGGTGATGCCATCCAGCCATCTCATCCTCTGTCATCCCTTTTTCTTCCTGCCCCCAATCCCTCCCAGCATCAGTCTTTTCCAATGAGTCAACTCTTCACATGAGGTGTAAGAGGAGATTTAAAAAGTTGGCTTAAAACTCAACATTCAGAAAACTAAGATACTGGCATCTAGTTCCATCACTTCATGGCAAATACATGGGGAAACAGTGGTAATGTGAGAGACTTTATTTTGGGGGGGCTCCAAAATCACTACAGATGTGACTGCAGCCATAAAATTAAAAGACACTTGCTCCTTTGAAGAAAAGTTATGACCAACCTAGACAGCATATTAAAACGCAGAGATATTACTTGGCCGAAAAAAGTCTCTCTAGCCAAGGCTATGGTTTTTCCAGTGGTCATATATGGATGTGAAATTTGGACTATAAAGAAAGCTGAGTACTGAAGAATTGATATTTTTGAATTGTGGTGTTGGAGAAGACTCTTGTGAGTCCCTTGGACTGCAAAGAGATCCAACCAGTCCATCATAAAGGATCCTAAATCAGTCTTGAATTTTCTTTGGAAAGACTGATGCTGAAGCTGAAACTCCAATACTCTGGCCATCTGATGTGAAGAACTGACTCATTGGAAAAGACCCTGATGCTGGGAAAGATTTAAGGAGGGAGGAGAAATGGACGACAGAGGATGAGATGGTTGGATGGCATCACTGACTCAATGGACATGAGTTTGAGCAAGCTCTGGGAGTTGATGATGGACAGGGAAGCCTTGCATGCTGCAGTCCATGGGGTTGCAAAGTCAGACACGACTGATCGACTGAACTGAACTGAATTCTTTCACAAGACATTTCTTGGGATAATAAGATATGAGATATAGTTCTTTTTTTTCATTATTATTATAAATAGTTAAAGATATGTAAATATGTCTACCCCATTTCAGCAAGTATTCTCAAGCACCATTATTTGCAGGCACTCCAGTAGCTAGACAGTAGATATGATTTTGATATTAATAAGAAACCAGAATTTATTTGAGGCATACTATGTGTGGAAAGTTATGACCAACCTAGATAACATATTCAAAAGCAGAGACATTACTTTGCCAACAAAGGTTCGTCTAGTCAAGGCTATGGTTTTTCCTGTGGTCATGTATGGATGTGAGAGTTGGACCGTGAAGAAGGCTGAGCGCCGAAGAATTGATGCTTTTGAACTGTGGTGTTGGAGAAGACTCTTGAGAGTCCCTTGGACTGCAAGAAGATCCAACCAGTCCATTCTAAAGGAGATCAGCCCTGGGATTTCTTTGTAAGGAATGATGCTAAAGCTGAAACTTCAGTACTTTGGCCACCTCATGAGAAGAGTTGACTCACTGGAAAAGACTCTGATGCTGGGAGGGATTGGGGGCAGGAGGAGAAGGGGAGGACAGAGGATGAGATGGCTGGATGGCATCACTGACTCGACAGACGTGAGTCTTAGTGAACTCCGGGAGTTGGTGATGGACAGGGAGGCCTGGCGTGCTGCGATTCATGGGGTCGCAAAGAGTAGGACACGACTTAGCGAGTGATCTGATCTGATCTGATGTGTAATGAGACATTTTCAGCATGTAACCAGTATGATATATTTTAATACTTTTGGTAATTTTATGAGATAAATAATATTTCTTCTTTCACATATAAGGGAACTGAGACATATAGTATTGAATAAATATATTTTTCATCATATAGCTAAAATTTGAATGCAAGAAGATATCAAGTCTTTGAAATATATGTATTGTCAATATATGAAGAAATATACTATCCTGTATAATATATATTGTTATGATATACATAATATAGTATGTGATATATACACAGGTGTATATATATATGATGCTTGCATCTTATTTATTTACATCTTATGTATATAAGATGTATATATATGAAATATATTTTGATATATATCATACTGAATAATATAAAATATATATTTTTATACAAAATATAAAAAAGTCTATATATGTGATGGAGACAGAAATATGTACATATTAATATATGTAATACATATTCATTTATATGTACTATATATATGCTACATTACATATATATTATTTGTATATGCTCATATTTGTATTACATATATATACATATATACATATGGAAGTAGGGAGAAAAATTGTTCATTGATGGAAGCAAAGATTATTCTTCTATATTTTTAAGTGAAATACCGGGATGGATATTTAAAAGAGAATGTAAAGGAGACATTCTTGATATACAGAGAAGAGTTTACAGAAAAGCGAGTAGTGGGAAAAACGAAACATGGTATGATGTTGGAGGAGAAGAAAAGCTTTAAGACAGAGGTGGAAGTGAGATCCTAGAATATCATATTGAGTGTTCCAGCCTCCTAGAAGCACCTGATGCCTCTGAAAATTTTCTCATGTCTCTAAACAGCCCAATAAAGACACCTGATTAAATTTTCATTTTCCACTTTAGCAAAGAAGAGAGTTTAGAATTGATGAGTTCTCAGAGGCATCTGGTCTGTACTAAATTCAAGGACAGAAGTGATTTATTCAAATTGTATTGTGAGTATAAGTAGAAGGGTTTCTAAAATAAAAGTTTGTTTTGTTGTTTATTTCTTGAGGTAATTCTATTTACACAAAAATGTGGCCAATGCCATGAAATATTAAGATAATATACAGTAAGATTCCAAATGAGACATGGGGATCGTGGCCTTTGAATTGGGTGCCTGCAGCTTGTAAGGCGTTTGAGCATAACCCAGAACGTCTTACAGAAAGAGATTCAGGGTCTCTGATGAGGGTACTCAAATAGCCATCTCAGCCTTGGAAACGGAAGCACAGCAGCAAGACCAGGTGATGATTGAGGGGGTCTGTCTGAGAGTTAGTCATCCTGTCACTAGTTATTTCCAGCGATGGAGAACTATTTGGGGTACCTGTAATCAGAAATAATTTCTTTTGGCATTAAGCACGACTCTTCCTCCACTAAAGACAACTGTGAACCTTTGCTATGCTCTCTGTAACTATAATTAATTAATTAATGTATCAACCCTAAATAAATCAGCCCTGAATATTCATTGGAAGGACTGATGCTCAAGCTGTAGCTCCAATACTTTAGCCACCTGTTGCGAAGAACCAACTAATTGGAAAAGACCCTGATGCTGGGAAAGACTGAGGCAGAAGGAAAAGGGAGGGACAGAGAATTAGATAGTTGGATGGCATCACTGGATCAATGGACATGAGTTTGAGCAAACTCTGAGAGATAGTGAAGGACATGGAAGCCAGGCATACTGCAGGTCATGGGGTCACAAAAATTCAGACATGACTTAGTGACTGAACAGCAACAAACATATGCCCTCTCTGCTGCTGCTGAGTTGCTTCAGCCGTGTCCGACTCTGTGCGGTCCCATAGACAGCAGCCCACCAGGCTCCCCCATCCCTGGGATTCTCCAGGCAAGAACACTGGGGTGGGTTGCCATTTCCTTCTCCAATGCATGAAAGTGAAAAGTGAAAGTGAATATTAATAATACCACCATTGTGTGTTTCAACTCTGAAATCAATGAAATTCTCCTTCAGTGCATTTCTGAATTCATCTTCTTTACTCCATAAAAGAGGATTAGATTTTATCAGTTACTACCACTGAGCAACTTTCCCTTTCACTTTTTCAGCAAGACTCATTTGCAGTTCAGTAAGAATGTTAAGACAATCATTTATGTCCTATCTTCAAACTCTAGCTCTACGGCACTTGAGGAGCTAACACGGTGAGAAACTAAATCGCTCCTTCTATTGTGAATTTAACACTGTCTCCAGGAGTGGGATACCATGGTCACCATCCATATGATTGGGTGAGGGTATATGATTCTAGCACACTCTTTTTTTCTCTCATACAATATTTGAGGGGCCATATTTTTTTCATTATTTTTCTCTATCATCTCCTACTGCTTTAGAATTGAATTCATGATATCTTCTTTTTTTCTATTTCTAAACTGGAAATCTTTTTTTTTTTTTTTCTGAGTTCAGTTCAGTTCAGTTCGTTCGCTCAGTCGTGTCCGACTCTTTGCGACCCCATGAATCGCAGCATGCCAGGCCTCCCTGTCCATCACCAACTCCCGGAATTCACTGGGACTTAGGTCCATCGAGTCAGTGATGCCATCCAGCCATCTCAGCCTCTGTCATCCCCTTCTCCTCCTGCCCCCAATCCCTCCCAGCATCAGAGTCTTTTCCAATGAGTCAACTCTTCTCATGAGGTGGCCAAAGTATTGGAGTTTTGGCTTTAGCATTAGTCCTTCCAAAGAATACCCAGGGCTGATCTCCTTTAGAATGGACTGGTTGGATCTTCTTGCAGTCCAAGGGACTCTCAAGAGTCTTCTCCAACACCACAGTTCAAAAGCATCAATTCTTCAGCGCTCAGCTTTCTTCACAGTCCAACTGTCACATCCATACATGACCACTGGAAAAACCATAGCCTTGACTAGACGGACCTTTGTTGGCAAAGTAATGTCTCTGCTTTTGAATATGCAATCTAGGTTGGTCATAACTTTCCTTCCAAGGAGTAAGAATCTTCTAATTTCATGGCTGCAGTCACCATCTGCAGTGATTTTGGAGCCCCAAAAAATGAAGTCGGACACTGTTTCCCCATCTATTCACTCTTCACAACTAGAAAAAGCCAACTTTTTCTGAGTAGCATTCATCGTTTTTATCCACATTGCATTACCAAGAATGCAGTAACACAACCTCACTTATCCAGAAAAAGGAGACCAGGAAATAATTTGATTGTGTTCCTAAAAAAAAGAAAAATAAGTTTGTAATCTCTGCCCCAGAGTTTTATATATTGGTGTGCTTAGGTAAGGCTTGGCAGAAAAACAGAGGTGGAAGCAAATAAAAAACACATACTGGGGCTTTTGATTCAGAAATAGTGATTCATGGATCAGAGTATATTTATGCTATATGTGTTACTGATTAGGATAGTAATGAAATTAAAGAAGTGAGATGCTATTACAACATTTATATGGATAAGTTGCCTTGTTTAGAACTGTTTCTCCCATATCTGTGACTGTTCTGGCTGACAACAGAAGCTTACAGAAAGTTGTTTAATGAATTTATGTATGTGTGTGCTCAGTCATTTAGTCGTGTCTGATTCTTTGTGACCCCATGGACTGTACCCCACCAGGTTTCTTTGCCCATGGATTTTCCAGGCAAGGATACTAAAGTGGGTTTCATTTCCTGCTTCAGGGGATCTTCCCAACCCTGGGATCAAACCAGAGGCTCTTGTGTTTCCTGTGTTGGCAGGCAGATTATTTACCACTGAGCCAGTGTATAGTGCAAAGCTAACAAAAAACAAAAACCTAGACAGACTAGTTATAACAAAGTAACATTATATGACATATATGCTTATTACTTACCTTTGTGTCTAATTACTATGTAGGCAATAAAGATGAAGAGTTTGATTATATACTACACAAATTAACATACTGTAATTTTAATTTGATTGTACATAGCTAAAATATGCTCAGTTTTTCTAATTTGATTGTAGACTACTCTGGGTTAGATAGCATATGGACAGAACACAGCAAAGCCAGCAGAGATTTAAGCTTGTTACACACAGCGTCCTTTTGTGCCAATTGCTTTGTACCTACAAGTCATGAAGCAACACTACGTGAAAAGAGAGAGGAGGAAAATGACAAATTCTACTACTTACATATTCCTTAAAACTGGCCTCGGTGCCCTTCTTCTCTCTACATGATCAATACATCTTTTTTTTTTTTTTTCCTGTTGTGGCTGAACCTAACCATGTGGCTTAAGGGATCTTAGTTCCCCAACCAGGAGTTGAATCTGGCCCTCAGCAGTGAGGACACAGAGCTCTAACTGCCAGAAACTTTCCACTGTGATAAATGCTTGATGACAATGTAGTCATACAAAAATTGGTGCAATTTAGATTTCATAGCATAAAAAAATGCTTTGAAAGGAGATAGTTCTCCTGTTTAAAATACTCTGAAATTTTACAAACTTCATATTTTTCTATTTTCAAAAATACAATATTTCTTATAATAGTTTGAGTACTGATTTTCCTTTTCAAGAAAGCTGTCACAGTGCTATCATGGTAACTGGGTAAAAGAATTAAGACATTTGCAAAGGTTAATAGAGTTAAATTATCAAATGATATATAGTTGTCAAATGTCATATTTTGTATATATTCAAAATATTGTTTATCATGACACTATTATAACAAAATATATTTTACATATATTCAATTAGATGCATATATTTTTAAGTATGAACTATATAAAATTAGTTATATTAGACTATTTTTGCCTATAAAAATGGTGATTCTGTATGATCCAACCAAATACAGACACATACTCAAATATATATACACACTCATTTTTCTGACAGAACATATCTTTTTATCAATATTGGCTGGGACAGATGGATTCATTCAACTCAAATTAATGGTAAAGAAAGACAGACTCTTAAAGTTAAATTAATTTTATGCTGACAGAACTCTCCTGAAGAACATTTTTCTGCTGAATTGCTGTGAGGACCAGATTCACTGTGTCCATAGCTATTTCTGACTAGTTATATGTTTGGGATTTTTTTTTTTCCTTTCCCCTTTCTGTGTCATTACTGAGAAATACCACTAATGGCACAGTACATTTATCCAAACATTTTCATAATAACTGCTATTTGTTTGGAGATTTGTGATAGGTTTTTAGGAAAAAAAGTCCTTTACTTATTAGATATCACAACAATCTTTCCAAGTAATTTCTGAGACCTTTCAGACACATCTAGGCAGAGAAAACTTCAGCCAGCAGAGGAAGCATTGTTTTCAAGCTTTGGATTTGCTGGTTAACTTCTTTTGAAAAAAAAAAAAAAAAAAAAAAAAACCACTTTTGTGGGAAAACAAAAAACAAAAAAAAATTTTAACAAACTGTCACACAGGATTTCTAGGGCTAGTAGAAGACTCCGAGAAACTAAAATATTTTATATCAGTGTTCAAACGGTAAAGAATGTGTGGGAGACCTGCGTTTGATCCCTAGGTTGGGAAGATCCCCTGGAGAAGGAAATGGCAACCCACTCCAGTATTCTTGCCTGGAGAATCCCATGGAGGGAGGAGCCTGGCGGGCTATAGTCTATGGGGTTGCAAATAGTTGGACATGGCTAAGTGACTAACACTTTCACTTCAATTTTCATACTCCAGTAAGTTTTTTTTTTTTCTTTAATCAAATTTAGAGGAAAAAAAAATAAAGGAAGAGACTTTGCAATACCTTCTTTGTTTCCCAGTTATATGATTTCTGTTAAAATATCGGCAATAGATGAAATGCTTGTGTCCTCCAAATCCCTATGTTGAAGCCCTAATGACCAAGGTGATGACTTTTAGAAGTGGGGGCTCTGAGAGGTAACTAGGTCATGGAGCGGCGTCCCCTTGAATGGAATTATCGCACTTATAGGAAAAGAGAAAGAGCATGTCTCTCCTGCAGGTGACACTACAGCAGCAAAGCAGCCAACTTGCAAGCTAGGGGAGAGCTCTCACCACACATGCCATCTGCTAGAGTCTTCCTCTTAGACTTTCCAGCCTCCAGCATTGAGAGAAATAAATGTTTGTTGCCCCAGTCACCGAACCTGTGGCATTCTGCTATAGCGACCCAAACTAAGACAATTTCCCTTTGAATTTTATATACTCTCACTGCCTAAACTAAGGGGTACAGTCACCACTAAATGATAATCTATGCAAACAGAATACATAGGTCAGCAAAGGGAATGGTGGGAGATCATTGATTGACCATCTTCCTCAAGATTGATCATTTCAGCTTCATTATGTTCAATATTTTGATCAGCCTAAGTAGGCACCATGTGAAAAATGCATTCCACCAAAGGCATGGGCAGAAAAGCCAACATGGTATTCTCAGAACTGTAAAATCTTCATGCACATTTTTGTTATTCTGGGTTCTTTTTTCTAATGTTCTTACCAAGACTTTTTTTTCCAACTTTATTAATTTTCAAAATTCCTGCTTTAGTTGTTTACACCTATTGTGAAACATGCTGATTGCAGTCAAGGATCCTTCTTTTGTTCTGACTCTTCTTCCTATTCTATAGTTCCTGATCTGACAGAGTGCACACTTAAACTTGGATCTTGTAGTAAATTTGACACTTCAAATTTACAAGAACACAAGTGAAATCTTGGAAAACAGAGCATTCTATAGCATGAATGACTAGTTCGTATTCTGTGCCCCAGTCCTTTAAACATTCTTTGAATACCCACAATCTTATTGTACCTTTATCATATTTTTCAGCACACACACTGACTCTGATTAAACCAAGTCTCTGTCTGTTTTGTGTGTGCACCCAAATAACTGAAGCTATTTCAATAACAGTCTATGAACTTCATTTTAAAATTATAGCTACAAATCTTGTGTGCCTTCAACAGTACCAAACAATATTACTAAAATTTCCTGATTAGGTGGTTCACCACATCACTGAGAAAATTATATTTTCTTTCATATCATCATCTCAAAATGTCAACAATTTATTTCATTATTGACAAAGTAGAAGCAGTAGAAAGAAATTTCATAGTACCACCACTAAATATACCAGCATATAATCATCTGTCTTAGCATGGTTGGATTTTCCTTTCATTCCAATAAACAAACTATTATTATTTGTATTAAAACCATTTTGTATTTGAGATTGGTATTCTATTCTTTCTTGTCAGCTCTAGGAGCTGGCTATTCAAAGATCTCCTTTCTCAATGTATCTTACATATTATACTTGCTTAAAGATCATTCTCTCTGGCCTAAAATACCTTATGCAAAAGAAAGCAAAAACGAGCAAACAAAAAACAATGTCCATTGTCTTCAAGTAATTTCTAGTGTTTATCCATATCCCTTTTCTTCTTTAGAGGAAAAATTACTGTAAGAGTTATATGTAGTCATTATTTCCCCTTTCTTTCCATTTGATTCTTTCCACATCAAACCTGTCTCTCCACCAAAACCACTCATGTCATGGTGAAGTTGGGCTTCCATGTTAGCCAAGACCATAGTCAATGTGAAATCTTCGCTGAAGACTTAATATCAGTTGCACCAAATTTTCTTTTCAGTTTCCAATTGATATAACCAGATAATATGAAATCAAAACTGGATTTTTATTTTAAAATGTAATTTAGAAAGATGATAACAATAACCCTGTGTATGAGACAGCAAAAGAGACACTGATGTATAGAACAGTCTTATGGACTCTGTGGGAGAGGGAGAGGGTGGGAAGATTTGGGAGAATGGCATTGAAACATGTAAAATATCATGTATGAAACGAGTTGCCAGTCCAGGTTCGATGCATGATACTGGATGCTTGGGGCTAGTGCACTGGGACGACCCAGAGGGATGGTATGGGGAGGGAGGAGGGAGGAGGGTTCAGAATGGGGAACACATGTATACCTGTGGCAGATTCATTTTAATATTTGGCAAAACTAATACAATTATGTAAAGTTTAAAAATAAAATAAAATTAAAAAAAATGTAATTTAAAAAACTGTACTGTTAAAATATGTCCAGTAATCTTTCTTTCTTTTTTTTTAATTTCATTGTTGAACCAATGATAAATATTCCTGCATAAAACTAGTTCACTGAAGCACTTAGTCCTTATTGGATGATTCATTCAAATTCCCAGCCTGGATGGGCTTTTTACTTCAGGAAGAAGTGTATTTTTAACCATGGAGTTTTGCCTTATTCATGTGTGAGAGAAAAATCTCTGTTATCTCTGTATCTATATCTATCTATCTATGTTTTGGGGATGTGTGTTTTAATAGTAATGAGACAAACAAATAGCTCCCTGAGAATGTTACATTTTATTTCAAACACAAGAAAATGTTTTTATGCTTGTATATTATTTCTGATAAAAATTTAAATTGATTGAAATTATCTCTCCTGGCATTTAAAGCTGGTTAGCAAGAACTAAACAAATTAATAAAAATATTTAGAATCAAGGAACTTATATGTTCAGAAACCCCTGAGGCTAGAACAGTCTGAATAAAGTTATTACATAATAAGTTTTATCTAAATTTAAATACACATTGGGATTCACTATTACCAATATAAATCCTATGTTTCAATCACTTATTTAAATTATATTGTATCCTAATATAGGATTTCCTATTGCACTGAATATATACTGTGGTTTTATCACTTAAGGTTGTGGATTTTCTTATGTTTTGAAAACTTTTGAAAATACATAGATATTTAGGTTTGCATATTATGTATATACATATGTATATTATGTATACATATAACAATATATATGTATATATAAAAAAACAACATAACCACTATGTAGATTTAAAGTCATGCTAACATTTTATCATTATGATTTTAAGAAACAATTGCTTGTATATAAAATTTAAGTATTTTTGGACTTCAACCAATGGAAATCTTACATGTTCACTGTATTTGGTAAATTACAAAGAAATTTTAGAAATTCACATAAAAATATTTTATCTTATACATGTTGTTGTGTAACTTTTTTACTTAAATTATTCTTATAGCTCTTGTCTATTATTTCATCTAGTTCTTTTATAGTGCTGCTTTATATAAAATAGTATAGTTATCCTCCTAATGGATACTTAGTTTATTTCCAATGTATCACTCTCTCAATGTACCATTAAATTAAATACCACAAATAGGTTTTCAGAGATCTTATAATAAATAAGAGAAAAATGCTCAGCAATCAAAAATGTTAGAACAAAATGTTGAATGAAGCCATACTGTGCAAGTATGAATGAAAACAACAGGAGAATAACATTCTTGAAATCTATCAAACTGAATTTTAAAGCAAAATATATCACATGGAAGTTTAATGCATAATAATAGTAAAAGAAACAATAGAACAAGAAGACATGTCCATCATAAAGTTGTTTAGTTAATAATATATTATTTTACAATATAGTATAGAGGGAAGAGTATGTAAGTCATCAGATTTAACTGATTAATCAAGCAGACAAACAAGTAGAAATATTGAAGATCTGAAAAATAGCATTAATAAATCCAAGGTGTTGCATACACAGGATACAGGATTAAAGGTTGTGATATATATGCAGAATGGAATACTACTCAGCCATAAAAGGAACACATTTAAGTCAGTCTAATGGAGTGGATGAACCTAGAACCTATTATACAGAGTGAAGTGAGTCATAAAGAGAAAGATAAATACTGTATTCTAACACATATATACAGAATCTAGAAAAATGGTACTGAAGAATTTATTTGCAGGGCAACAGTGGAGAAACAGACATAGAGAATAGACTTATGGACATGGGGAGAGGGGAGGAGAGGGTGAGATGGGTGGAAAGAGTAACATGGAAACTTACATTACCATACTTAAAATAGACAGCTGTATATTTCTGGAAACTCAAGCAGGGGCTCTGCATCAACCTAGAGGGATGGGAGGGGGTTTCAGAAGGGAGGGGATATATGTATATCTATGGCTGATTCATGTTGAAGTTTGACAGAAAACAGCAAAATTCTGTAAAGCAATTATCCTTCAATAAAAAATAAATTAATTAAAAAAAAGAAATTGAAAAGATTAAAAATAAGCCAAGCATTTTTGCTTCGAGGCAAATTCTCACAGAAGAAAAACAAAAACAAACAACAAAGAAAAATGAAAATTTTAATAAAATAGATATCAAAAGTAATAAATAAGTTTAATCAAATTGAACTTGTTATTAAATGTACAAATTTACATTTCTAACAAGACTGATTATGAGAAGCTTTTACTACAGTAGGAGCAGAAAGGGCTCTTTCCAATTTACATTTGTTATAAAACAAAGCTAACATAAAATATTTTACTTCCTAAGGAAATCTTTCAATGGATAACTTATTATCAGGAAAAAGGGAAGTACTCTTAGGCCCAGTGCTCTATTTAATGCAGCACTAGAGGCTCTGGACAACGCTATTGAAAAAGAAAAGAAAAAAAAATACTACTAATAGATAACATGCTGAATGGATACAGAAAATATGCCATTATTTGTAAAAAGCCTATGATCATCTATTTTGAAAAATGAATATAATTAACAACACACCTGTTGGAACTTAGATATAATTCAGTAATTTTGTCAAAGAAACAATTAGCCTTTAGAAAGTCGACACTTTTATTTTTAATCATCAAACACCAATGAAAAAATATAGAAACAAGTTGGCATTTACATTATCTACAAACCAATGAAAGTAAATAATTATCCAAGTGTACTCCCATCTCTCTGGGGCTCCTCAGGTGGCTCAGTGGGTAAAGAATCCACCTACAATGCAGAAGACAAAAGAGACCCAGGTTCAATCCTTGGGTCCTGAAGATTCCCTGGAGGAGGAAATGACAACCCACTCCATTATCCGTGCCTGGAGAATCCTAGGGACAGAGGAGCCTGGCGGGCTACACTCCATAGAGTGGCAAAGAATCAGACAGGACTGAAGCGACTAAGCATGCATGCATCCCCATCTCTATAAAGGAAAAATCTAAATCCCAAATTAAGAGTGTTAAATGATTAAATGGAGAGACCATGCTTGCTCATGAATAGGACAGCTTAACTACCACAGACGCTAATCCTCCCATAATGAATATATATATGATAAAATCAAAATAGCATTTGAATATTTTTAAAATACAAGTAAATTACACTAAACTGTAAAATGAGTAATAAAAACCCGCAAGCAGTTGAATACATTTAACTAAAAAAACAGGAATAAGACTTGCCCTAGCAGATACTGATATTTTAAAAATGCTATCAATAATAAACACAAAACCATCATGTCTTTTGGAAATCATTAGGCAAGAAAATGGAATATATTGATATCTCAGAGCTAGACTTTTATATAGGCATGAGAACTTACATGGTAAAAGTTGTTCCATGGATAATCAGGTAAAGAAAATATTGTTATGGAGACCATTGAGAATATGATAAATAACATGGAGAAGAAAACCAACCAAACAAACCAACAAAAATAAAACTTGATCCTCGTCTACTAGTAAATGAAGAGCAGACAAGAATGAAGATGCAATTATGAAAAGAAAAATTGTAACATAAATAAAATAAGTTATTGACAAAAAAAAAACTGTGACTCAGGACTAGGTATAAAAACTTATTAGGCAAAAGTTCAAAATTACAAAAAATATAAGACAAAAAGTTAGGAATAGCCTATTAGACCAAAACCAATATATGTATTCAATGATACAACAAAGTCATTAAATAATGAAATGGGGAAGGTATTTACAATGCCTCAAATTGACTTGTAAACTGAATCCTCATATATGTCCACAGGGGACTCAAAGAAGTTCACTGGAATATTATTCATGGTATAAAGCAACATCAGACAGAAGCTAAGAACAATGCATTAAATGTTTTTATAACAACAAGGATGAATCTTAAAAAGAAAAACAAAATGAAAAAAAGATGCAACATGATGCTGGAGATGATATTCCACTTATATCTGTACAGAGCATAATGATATACATTTGCCTAGTATACAAATAGAATAGTATGCATTGAAACCTTCAAAATGGTTCTTAAAAATAGAATGGTCAAAGTCTTTCCTGGGACAATCAGGGACTATATTAATATATATACATAGACTGACCATAACTTCAAGACTATAGTGTTAATTATTCAGGAGTGATTCATTTGGTTCTCAAGCTTCAAAGGGTTTATTGACATCCAATATTTAATTATTTAAGAACTTAATTGATGTATACTTGATATTCAAAAACTCCATGTATTTAATATATGAAATTTGATGAGTGTGGACATATGCATACCTATGAAACCATTGCCACAATCAGAGTAATAGCCATATCTATCAACTCCAAAAGCTAAGTGTTTCTTTGTTTATTTTGAGCTTTTGTTGTTATGTTATTGATTTGTCATTATGTTATTGGTTTTGTGTTGGGAGAACATAAAACATGAACTCTACCCTTTCCCTAAAATTTTACATGCACAATAGAACATTGTTAAACTATGCATCCTATGTTGTACAGATTTCTAGATCTCATTCATCTTGCATAACTAAAATTTTATACCCAACAAACAACTCCCCATTTCTCCCTCCCTCCAGCCACTGGCAACTACTATTCTATTCTGTTTATCAAATGGAAGAAAGAGAGAGGTGACATTATATGTGAGGCAATTTGAGAAGATATAAATTACTACTTTGGCCAATAGAAAAGATTTTATTCAGAAAATAAATAGATTTAATGGAAATTATTTTTCCAGACACCATGCTTTTTGCCAGTCTAGTCACAAGGAAAGAATAGGTGCAAAGATGATGAGGAACAGGTCAAAATGTTTTGGAAACCAGATTAATACAGATAGAGCAAAAAAATGCTAGACTGGGGTGCACAAAGGTGATGGAAGACTGGACAGAAGTGATGCTTTCCGAAAACAATGTTATGTCTGCAGTTGAAGTTGTGTGTGTATGTGTGCGTAGCTGTGAGTGTATAAAGTTGTATCTATCTGTCATCTATCTATCTACCTACCTACCTGCCTATTTATACCACTTATCTATGACAATTTATCTTAATAAATAACACTGCCTTGCCCTTTTTGTCTTCTGGGAAAATAAATAACCCAATCAAGAAGTGGGCCAAAGAACTAAACAGACATTTCTCCAAAGAAGACACGCAGATGGCTAATAAAGACATGAAAAGATGCTCAAAAATCACTCATTATTAGAGAAATTCAAATCAAAGCCACAATGAGGTATGATCTCACACTGGTCAGAATGGCCACGGTCAAAAAATCTACAAACAATAAATGCTGGAGAGGGGGTGGAGAAAAGGGAACCCTCTTACACTGTCGGTGGGAATGCAAACTGGTACAGCCACTGTGGAGAACACTGTGGAGATTTCTTTAAAAACAATAAATAGAACTGCCATATGACCCAGCAATCCCACTGCTGGGCACACACACGGAGGAAACGAGAATTGAAAGAGACATGTGTACCCCAATGTTCACTGTGGCACTGTTTACAATGGTTAGGACATAGAAGCAACCCAGATGTCCATTGGCAGATGAATGGGTAAGGAAGTTGTGCTACATATACACGATGGACTATTACTCAACTATAAAGGACTATGTTTGAGTCAGTTCTAAGGAGGTGGATGAAGCTATAGCCTATTATACAGAGTGAAGTAAGCCAAAAAGAGAAACACCAATACAGTATACTAATGCATGTATATAGAATTTAGAAAGATGGTAATGATGATCCTTTATGCAAGGTAGCAAGAGACACAGATGTAAAGAACAGACTTTTAGACTCTGTGGGAGAAGGAGAGGGTGGGATGATTTGAGAGAGCAGCACTGAAACATATATATTACTATATGGGAAATAGATGACACTGTAAGTTGGATGCGTGAAGCAGGGCACTCACAGCTGCTGCTCTGGGAAAACCCAGAAGGATGGGGTGGGAAGGGAATTGGAAGGGGAGTTCAGGATGGGGGAAACATGTGCATCTGTGGCTGATTCATGTCAATGTATGGCAGAACCCATCACAGTACTGTAAAGTAATTATTCTCCAATTAATATATATTAATTAATTTTTTTTAAAACAAAAACACTGCCTTGGGTTTTTTTTTCTTGTATATCTAAAAAAAAATTGGAATCCAATTCTTAGGATGCAAATTACAAACTAAACACAAGAGAAGTTTTCATAATGAAATCACAGAAAAAAGTAGCAAAACATTATTTTAGAAACATGGTTCCTTGAATGCTGTTTTTCAATATTTATAAAAAGCCTCTGCTTCACATTGCTTTAGTGTTCTGAAAACTGCTGAATCCTATTAAAAATGTATGTATATGGATGCATTTTATTTTCCACTGCCACTTATATGACCTCATTCATTGTAATTTATAAATTTCACAATGAAATAATATGCCAAAATGCATAAAATGAGCTAAATTGTATCTTTATCCAAACTATAATTTCTTTTCCCAATTAAATAATTTTATTGAACAAAATACATGGAATAATTTATAAGCCAATAAAATTATAAGAATACAAAATGTGATCAGCATAATTATATAACTTCTTTGGAATATAGTCTCTAATATTTTCTAATCCATTGAGAATTACCAAATTTTACTTTCAGTTATAAAGGCTGATGTTTTAAATTTGCTGGTATGTTATATGAACGCTATTTAATATTTGGCCAACTTAAATAGCATCCCACTGAAATTTCATTCCTTGGAGGTTACCAGTGCGGACCACCAAACTCCAGAGAAACAAATGCTTCTGGCAGTGACATAGGACCAACCCTTCCCCTCATGTGCTGTCCCGTTAGGCATAAACTGCATCACAGAAATGGACTGATTTCTAACTATAAGTAGAGCATTGGAAGGTGGGTGTCTTTCACCCATCAGGTACAAGGAAAAAAAAAAACAAAGATTTTTCTCTCAAATATCATGATTAAAAATTCTTAACTGGTGGACCTGCAAATCTGTCTAAAAACTCACTTGCCAGTCCTGTGAATCTGTCTCCTGCTTCAACTGTGCTTGGAGAGAACAGACCCAGCACACCCTTGCCCCAGTTTCTGACCACCCTCCAACCTCTTGTCCAGTAGCAGCCTTCAGAATCAGCCACTCAGCTGTCTGTAATCATCAGGACTAGTCAACACCATTGTTTGAGCTTAACTCCTTATAACCCATTAACCATGAACTCCCAGATTCATCAGAATTACTCCACCGAGCTGGAAGCTGCCATCAGTGGTGTGGTCAACATGTGCATGGCGGGCTCCTACACCTTGCTACACCAGCGCTTCCCTGGTGGCTCAGATGGTAAAGCGTTTGTCAGCAATGCGGGAGAGCGGGGTTCCATCCCTGGCTTGGGAAGAACCCCTGGAGAAGAAAATGGTAACCCACTCCAGTATTCTTGCTTGGAAAATTCCATGGACAGAGGAGGCTGCTAGGTTTCACTTCACTTCACACCTCCCTATCTCTGAGCTTCTATTTCAACTGTGGTGATGTGGCTCTGCAGGGTGTGGGCCACTTTTTCTGCGAATTGGCCAAGGAGAAGCATGAAGGATGCAGTGTCTCTTGAAAATGCAAAACCAGCACAGCAGCTGCACCCTCTTACTGGATAATGCAGAAGCCATCTCAAGACCAGTTCAGTTCAGTTCAGTTGCTCAGTCGCGTCCAACTCTTTGCAACCCCATGAATCGCAGTACACCAGGCCTCCTTGTCTATCACCAACTCCCGGAGTTTACTTAAACTCATGTCCATTGAGTTGGTGATGCCATCCAGCCATCTCATCCTCTGTCATCCCCTTCTCCTGCCCCCAATCCCTCCCAGCATCAGGGTCTTTTCCAATGAGTCAGCTCTTCTCATGAGGTGGCCAAAGTATTGGATGCGTGGGGGTAAAACCCAGGATGCTACGGGAACCGCCCTTTCCTTGGAGAAGCTGAACCACGCCCTTTGGGGTCTGCTTGGCCTGGGTTCTGCCTGTGCAGTCCCCTACCTCTGTGACTCCTGGAGAGACACTTCCAAGATGAAGAGGTAAGTCTCATCAAGAAGATGGGTGACCACCTGATGGACCTTTGCAGTCTGGCCAGTCTTCAGGCTGGGTTGGGTGAATATTTCTTTGAAAGGCTCACCCTTAAGCACAGCTAAGAGCCTCAGGAGCCCAGCAGCCCTTGAGGAGCCCCCTTAATGTTAGGGCTTCTGCCTAGAGCTCCTCTCTGAAGCCACTAGGAGGCTTCTTAACACACCAGAGCCTTCTCCCAAATCCTGGACCAAATGAAAACAATAAAGCTTTTTATAGCCAAAAAAAAAAAAAAAGTTCTTAAATCTTTTTGCTTAATTTCACTTGTGAAATGGACTTCTGTATTTGTTTTTTAGATGTAGGAATGTGGTTTGTCCTTGTGCTTCTCAGGTGTCTCAGTGGCAAAGAATTCACCTGCCAATGCAGAAATTCCAGGAGACTCTGGTATGATCCCTGGGTTGGGAAAATCCCCTGGAGGAGAAAATGGCAAACTACTTCAGTGTTCTTGCTGGTATAATCCCATGGACAGAAGAGCCTGGTGGGCTACAGTCCATGGGGTCCCAAAGAGTTACAAAGGACTGTGTGACTGAGCACACACACACAGGTGTTATCCATGGAGTCTGCCATGGGCATAGGAAAGACAGCCCACTAACTCATAGTTCTAGCCTCAGGTCTATGTCTGATGTATTTTAATACTAAGCAATTTTTACTGTTCCAGTCCTTTATGAAATGTCATTTATGGACCTTCTGTCATTCATAAATGAATGCATTATTTATTTATAATGATGAAATTAAAACAGATTGTGGATTCAATTGATAAGGATTCACTGTACTTATGATTAAGTGGTAAAGAAGACTTTGCCTCGATCAATTCAGAGGTGCTTCTTATATGTTTTCTATGTCAAACTTGTTCATAAAATTTTGTTTTCCACATGCTCACATATATGAGTATGTGAACACAGGAAAACATATATGTTTAGAATAAATAGTTTTATAAAAGGCATATGTTATATTTTTGGCAGAATGAGGGGAGAATTTCAAAAAGGACAATGCACTTGTATAAAAAAATCACTTGCTCTTTAATCTGCTGTGAAATGAAAAATCAATCATAATATTAGTTTTTCAATATCAGGACAATTGATTTTGTATATAAATCTTTGACATGGCCTATACCTTTATAACTAATTGTTGAAGTGGAGTTCCATGAGCTTAGGAGTACAAAAACCACTTTTGGGTGTCCACAAAACCCTGATTCTGTCTGATGGGGTTCAGGAATTGGTACCTCAATGTGGTGTTTGGCATATGAAATATTTCAAGGTGAAAGAATTTGAGAAATAGCATGTACAGGAATGAAATTCTGACCATCCTCTACAGCAGGTCATGAAACCTAGGAAAGAATTTCTAACCTTCTGCAAAGCAGGTGATAAAACCCTCATGTGAGAAATGTCCCTAAACACAGAGGAAAGGAACACTCTTATCTCAGAAGGCAAGGGTCACAAAGAACTATCTGAACCAATAGGTACTAAGTTCCTTAACTCATACCCTTTGTCTTATCACATTGTTCCAGAACTTTCTGCTCATAAGCAAAACTAACATAAAAACACTCATTTTTAAGACTGTTTTTTTTTTTTTAACAGTTTCTTAGTGTCTCCATTTCCTTATAAAGTTTTCCATGTTACATAAAATTTATATAAGAAACTTTATGTTTTTCTCCTATTAATCTATATTTTGCCACAGGAATCTCAGTTGAGAACTTAGAAGGATAGAAGAAAAAGTTATCTTTTCTCCTCTATAGTCTCAATCTCCAACTCAAATTTTCTGGGCAATCAGGTGACTGAAACTGCATGCTTTGCCACACCCATAAACACTACTTATCAAAATGTCTTCATAATTATCTTTCATCCAAAGGCTATTGCCTAGATTTAATTGCCAATATTATGCTTTCCAAATCAGCAAATTGAATACATAAGCATGAATAATCATTTTTTGTTAGTATTCCTAATGAATAATATCATACTGGAATGGAGGTGATAAGAAGCAACGTGATCAGTGCCAATTAACAGGAAAAGGTAAGCTAATAAAGAAACTAATTAGCAATATACAGCTGATTCCCACAGAGAGGAGAGACCTGGAGAAAATCTTATGAGGAAGGTCACTTAAAGGGGATACACTTGACTTCTACTTTGCCAGCTTTTACATAATCAAATGAACATCTTGCTTCTCAGTCTGCTTGGGTGTCAGGAAGCCAAAAACTTAAAACAGTTTTTAAAAGAGTCTCAGGCTGGAGAGATGGTAAGGAAGGTATCAGGACTTTTTTATTAGGAAAAATACCTGTCTATGCACCACACATACGCATGCAAACATACTTAGCATTGCTTTCTGATGCCTTAATTTAGTGTGTCTGGATGAGGAGAGGCTCTAGGCCCAGAACATTTGAAATGTTTCTGTTTTCAAATGTCCTTGGACTCCAAGTCTTTGCTGTGGAAATTAGACTTATCAGAGCACCTTACCTGCTTCCTGAAAAACCTGTATGCAGGTCAAGAAGCAACAGTTAGCACCAGTCATGGAACAACAGACTGGTTCAAAATTGGGAAAGGAGTACGTCATGGCTGTATACTGTCACACAACTTATTTAGCTTCTATGCCGAGTATATTATGTGAAATGCTAGGCTGGATGAAGCACAAGCTTAAATCAAGATTGCTGGGAGGAATATCAATAACCTCAGATGTAGACAACACCATTCTTATGGCAGAAAGAGAAGAGAATCCAAACAGCCTCTGGATGAAAGTGAAAGAAGAGAGTAAAAAAGTTGGCTTAAAACTCTACATTCAAAAAATAAAGATCGTGGCATCTGGTCTCATCACTTCATGGGAAATAGATGGGGGAAAACAATGGAAACAGTGACAGAATTTATTTTCTTGGGCTTCAAAAATCACTGCAAAATGGTGACTGTAACCATGAAATTATAAGACGCTTGCTCCTTGGGGGGGGGGGGGTGGGAAGCTATGACAAACCTGAACATCATATTAAAAGCAGAGACTTTACTTTGCCAAAAAAGGTCTGTCTTGTCAAAGCTATAGTTTTCCCAGTAGTCATGTGAGAGTTGGACCATGAAACAAAGCTGGGCAATTAAAAATTGATGTTTTTGAACTGTGGCATTGGAGAAGGCTCTTGAAAGTCCCTTGGACTTCAAGGGGATCCAACCAGTCCATCCTAAGGGAAATCAGTCCTGAATATTCATTGGAAGGACTGATGCTGAAGCTGAAACTCCAGTACTTTGGCCACCTGATGTGAAGAGTTAACTCATCTGAAAAGACACTGATGCTGTGAAAGATTGAAGGCAGGAGGAGAAGGGGACAACAGAGGATGAGATGGTTGGATGGCATCACCGAATCAACAGACATGAGTCTGAGCAAGCTCCAGGAGTTGGTGATGGACAGGGAAGTCTGGCATGCTGCAGACAGTGTGGTCACAAAGAGTCATATATGACTGAGTGACTGAACTGAATTGTTAACCTCCTGACAGAGTTCTCATTTGTCTTCTTTTAGATCTCTAATATCTTCAATTAATGATGGATTCTTTTTAGTCAATATAAAATTTCATTACAAGCCTAAAGTCAAAGAAAAAAATTGCTTTTAAGGTTTCATTTTTTTAAATAGATAATGTGGACTATATAAATTAGTCAAATATTAATTTATGTATAAATTGTTGTTTTTCCTTAGTGACAGATTCTCTGCAGTCTTTGCATTGCTTATTAAGAAAGATTTCTCCCAAAATAGATTTAAATTCAGTAAATGAAGAATGTTGTCATTCATATTTACTCAGTTATAGCATCTAGCACAATGCCATAATAGAGGCAAAAAAAGAGAGAATGTTGAGTAAAGTATTAATTTGTGATATCAAAAAGGCATGGGAATAGGGCATAAACAAACTACATGTGGAACAAAAGTTAATATAGAAGTACATAATTCTCTACAAATGGTCCAGTTTCATTCCTTTTTATGACAAATACCCCTTTGTATATCTGTATGACGCCTTCTTTACGCACTCATCTGTCATTGGACATGTAGTTTGTTTCCATGCCCTGGCTATTGTAAATAGTGCTGCAATGAACATTTGGGTACATGGGTCAATTGGAATTGTGGTTTTCTCTGGGTTGTGGTTTTCTTGGGCTTCCCTGGTGACTCAGATGATAAAGAGTCTGCCTGCAATGTGGGAGACCCAGGTTGAATCCCTGGGTTGAGAAGATCCCTTGGAGAAGGAAGTGGCAACCCACTCCAGTGTTCTTTCCTGCATAATCCCATGGATGGAGGATCCTGGCAGACTACAGTCCATGGGGTCACAGTCTGACATAACTGAGCAACTAACACTCTGGTTATATGCCTAGTAGCAGGATTACTGGGTCATATGGTAGCTCTATTTTAGTTTTTTTTATGTAATTTCCATACTATTTTCCACAGTAGCTGTATCAATTTACATTCCCAACAACTTATACCCAGGGTACACATAGAGATACAGATGTAAAGAAGGGATGTGTGAACACAGGGGCAAAAGGGGAAGGTGAGATGAATTTGGAGATTAGGATTGACATGTTATATGTGTTTTCATTTTCATTCTTTTTTTTTTTTTGCATGTAATGGATCTTGTTCTGTTTCCATTTTCATCCTAGTGATTTGAGATTTTACACTATTTTTCCAATTAAAATGATCATTTTATCAAGTATATTGAACTTTTCTAAGTCTTGAATAAATTACTGATAGTCCAGGAACCCCCAAAGAAAACAAATTGTGTTAAAATATTTTATCCCTATTTACATGATTTTTTTTCTACTTAAAATTATGTAGCTGATTAAACTCAATATTAATATTATATGAGAAAATGTTTATCTGAACTTATCTTCTTTTTTAGTCAACATTATTTTTTGATCTCTGATTGTCTTCTTTTAGAATTTTATTTTAAGTTCTTGTGGTAACTTCTCGAAGTAATTCGAAACATTTTTATTTCATTTTTTTTAATCTCAGTTTTATTTATTTATTTTACTGTACAATATTGTGTTGGTTTTGCCATACATTGACATGAATCAGCCATGGGTGTACATGTGTTCCCCATCCTGAACCCCCCTCCCATCGCCCTCCCCATCCCATCCCTCTGGGTCATCCCAGTGCACCAGCCCCAAGTACCCTGTCTCATGCATCGAACCTGGACTGGCGATTCATTTCACATGTTATAATTTACATGTTTCAATGCCATTCTCCCATATCATCCCTCCCTTGCCCTCTCCCACAGAGTCAAAAAGACTGTTCTATACATCTGTGTCTCTTTTTCTGTCTCGCATACACGGTTATCATTACCATCTTTCTAAATTCCATATATATGCATTAGTATACTGTATTGGTGTTTTTCTTTCTGGCTTACTTCACTCTGTATAATAGGCTCCAGTTTCATCCACCTCATTAGAACTGATTCAAATGTACTCTTTTTAATGGCTGTCCAAATCTATGCCCTAACCAGTAATGCTGAAGAAGCTGAAGTTGAACAGTTCTATGAAGACCTATAAGACCTTTTAGAACTAACACCCAAAAAAGGTGTCCTTTTCATTGTAGGGGACTGGAATGCAAAAGTAGGAAGTCAAGAAACACCTGGAGTAACAGGCAAATTTGGCCTTGGAATACAGAATGAAGCAGGGCAAAAACTAATAGAGTTTTGCCAAGAAAATGCACTGGTCATAGCAAATACCCTCTTCCAACAACAGAAGAGAAGACTCTATACATGGACACCACCAGATGGTCAACACTGAAATCAGATTGATTATATTCTTTGCAGCCAAAGATGGAGATACAGTCAACAAAAACAAGACCAGGAGCTGACTGTGGCTCAGATCATGAACTCCTTATTGCCAAACTCAGACTCAAATTGAAGAAAGTAGGGAAAACCACTAGACCATTGAGTTATGACCTAAATAAAATTCCTTATGATTATACAGTGGAAGTGAGAAATAGATTTAAGGGACTAGATCTGATAGATAGAGTGCCTGATGAACTATGGAATGAGGTTCATGACATTGTACAGGAGACAGGGATCAAGACCATCCCCATGGAAAAGAAATGCAAAAAAGCAAAATGGCTGTCTGGGGAGGCCTTACAAATAGCTGTGAAAAGAAGAGAAGCAAAAAGCAAAGGAGAAAAGGAAAGACATAAGGATCTGAATGCAGAGTTCCAAAGAATAGCAAGAAGAGATAAGAAAGCCTTCCTCAGTGATCAATGCAAAGAAATAGAGGAAAACAACAGAATGGGAAAGACTAGAGATCTCTTCAAGAAAATCAGAGATACCAAAGGAACATTTCATGCAAAGATGGGCTCGATAAAGGACAGAAATGGTATGGACCTAACAGAAGCAGAACATATTGAGAAGATATGGCAAGAATACACAGAAGAACTGTACAAAAAAGAGCTTCACGACCCAGATAATCACGATGGTGTGATTACTGACCTAGAGCCAGACATCCTGGAATGTGAAGTCAAGTGGGCCTTAGAAAGCATCACTATGAACAAAGCTAGTGGAGGTGATGGAATTCCAGTGGAGCTATTCCAAATCCTGAAAGATGATGCTGTGAAAGTGCTGCACTCAGTATGCCAGCAAATTTGGAAAACTCAGCAGTGGCCACAGGACTGGAAAAGTCAGTTTTCATTCCAATCCCAAAGAAAGGCAATGCCAAAGAATGCTCAAACTACTGCACAATTGCACTCATCTCAGACACTAGTAAAGTAATGCTCAAAATTCTCCAAGCCAGGCTTAAGCAATATGTGAACTGTGAACTTCCTGATGTTCAAGCTGGTTTTAGAAAAGGCAGAAGAACCAGAGATCAAATTGCCAACATCCGCTGGATCATGGAAAAAGCAAGAGAGTCCCCAACATCTATTTCTGCTTTATTGACTATGCCAAAGTTTTGATTGTGTGGATCACAATAAACTGTGGAAAATTCTGAAAGAGATGGGCATACCAGACCACCTGATCTGCCTCTTGAGAAATTTGTATGCAGGTCAGGAAGCAACAGTTAGAACTGGATATGGAACAACAGACTAGTTCCAAAGGAAAAGGAGTACGTCAAGGCTGTATATTGTTACCCTGCTTATTTAACTTCTATGCAGAGTACATCATGAGAAACGCTGGACTGGAAGAAACACAAGCTGGAATCAAGATTGCCGGGAGAAATATCAATAACCTCAGATATGCAGATGACACCACCCTTATGGCAGAAAGTGAAGAGGAACTAAAAAGCCTCCTGATGAAAGTGAAAGTGGAGAGTGAAAAAGTTGGCTTAACTCAACATTCAGAAAATGAAGATCATGGCATCCGGTCCCATCACTTCATGGGAAATAGATGGGGAAACAGTGGAAACAATGTCAGACTTGATTTTCTGGGCTCCAAAATCACTGTGGATGGTGACTGCAGCCATGAAATTAAAAGACACTTACTCCTTGGAAGGAAAGTTATGACCAACCTAGACAGCATATTCAAAAGCAGAGACATTACTTTGCCAACAAAGGTCCGTCTAGTCAAGGCTACGGTTTTCCCTGTGGTCATGTATGGATGTGACAGTTGGACTGTGAAGAAGGCTGAGCACTGAAGAATTGATGCTTTTGAACTGTGGTGTTAGAGAAGACTCTTGAGAGTCCCTTGGACTGCAAGGAGATCCAACCAGTCCATTCTGAAGGAGATCGGCCCTGGGATTTCTTTGGAAGGAATGATGCTAAAGCTGAAACTCGAATACTTAGGCCTCCTCATGTGAAGAGTTGGCTCATTGGAAAAGACATGCTGCTGGGAGGGATTGGGGGCAGGAGGAGAAGGGGACGACAGAGGATGAGATGGCAGGATGGCATCACTGACTCGATGGACATGAGTCTGGGTGAGCTCCGGGAGTTGGTGATGGACAGGGAGGCCTGGCGTGCTGCAATTCATGGGGTCACAAAGAGTCGGACACGACTGAGCGACTGAACTGAACTGAACTGAACTGAATATTCCATTGTGTATGTACTACAGCTTTCTTATGCATTCATCTGCTGATGGACATATAGGTTGCTTCCATGTCCTGGCTATCATAAACAGTGCTGCAATGAACACTGGGGTACACGTGTCTCTTCCAATTCTGGTTTCCTCGGTGTGTATGCCCAACAGTGGGATTGCTGGGTCATATGGCAGTTCAATTTCCAGTTTTTTTTATTTTTATTTTTATATTTTTTTCTCAGATAAATACAGCCTACTTTTATTTATTTCTTTATTTATTTTATTTTTTTTAATTTTATTTTATTATTTTATTTTATTTTAAAGCCTGAAACACTGTATTAGTTTTGCCAAACATCAAAACAAATCCGCCACAGGTATACATGTGCTCCCCATCCTGAACCCTCCTCTCTCCTCCCTCCCCATACCATCCCTCTGGGTCGTCCCAGTGCACCAGCCCCAAGCATCCAGTATCGTACATTGAACCTGGACTGGCAACTCGTTTCATACATGATATTACACATGTTTCAATGCCATTCTCCCAAATCTTCCCACCCTCTCCCTCTCCAACAGAGTCCATAATACTGTTCTATACATCAGTGTCTCTTTTGCTGTCTCGTACACAGGGTTATTGTTACCATCTTTCTAAATTCCATATATATGCATTAGTATACTGTATTGGTGTTTTTCTTTCTGGCTTACTTCACTCTGTATAATAGGCTCCAGTTTCATCCACCTCATTAGAACTGATTCAAATGTGTTCTTTTTAATGGCTGAGTAGTACTCCATTGTGTATATGTACCACTGCTTTCTTATCCATTCATCTGCTGTTGGGCATCTAGGTTGCTTCCATGTCCTGGCTATTATAAACAGTGCTGCGATGAACATTGGGGTACATGTGTCTCTCCCTTCTGGTTTTCTCAGTGTGTATGCCCAGCAGTGGGATTGCTGGATCTTAAGGCAGTTCTGTTTTCAGTTTTCTAAGGAAGCTCCACACTGTTCTCCATAGTGGCTGTACTAGTTTGCATTCCCACCAGCAGTGTAAGAGGGTTCCCTTTTCTCCACACCCTCTCCAGCATTTATTGCTTGTAGACTTTTGGATCGCAGCCATTCTGACTGGCTTGAAATGGTACCTCATAGTGGTTTTGATTTGCATTTCTCTGATAATGAGTGATGTTGAGCATCTTTTCATGTGTTTGTTAGCCATCTGTATGTCTTCTTTGGAGAAATGTCTCTTTAGTTCTTTGGCCCATTTTTTGATTGGGTCATTTATTTTTCTGGAGTTGAGCTGTAGGAGTTGCTTGTATATTTTTGAGATTAGTTGTTTGTCAGTTGCTTCATTTGCTATTATTTTCTCCCATTCTGAAGGCTGCCTTTTCACCTTGCTAATAGTTTCCTTTGATGTGCAGAAGCTTTTAAGTTTAATTAGGTCCCATTTGTTTATTTTTGCTTTTATTTCCAATATTCTGGGAGGTGGGTCATAGAGGATCCTGCTGTGATGTATGTCAGAGAGTGTTTTGCCTATGTTCTCCTCTAGGAGTTTTATAGTTTCTGGTCTTACGTTGAGATCTTTAATCCATTTTGAGTTTATTTTTGTGTATGGTGTTAGAAAGTGTTCTAGTTTCATTCCTTTACAAGTGGTTGACCAGATTTCCCAACACCACTTGTTAAAGAGATTGTCTTTAATCCATTGTATATTCTTGCCTCCTTTGTCAAAGATAAGGTGTCCATATGTGCGTGGATTTATCTCTGGGCTTTTTATTTTGTTCCATTGATCTATATTTCTGTCTTTGTGCCAGTACCATACTGTCCTGATAACTGGCTTTGTAGTAGAGCCTGAAGTCAGGTAGCATTTCCTCTAAAGTCAGGAACAAGACAAGGGTGCCCACTTTCACCATTACTATTCAACATAGTTTTGGAAGTTTTGGCCACAGCAATCAGAGCAGAAAAAGAAATAAAAGGAATCCAAATTGGAAAAGAAGAAGTAAAACTCTCACTATTTGCAGATGACATGATCCTCTACATAGAAAACCCTAAAGACTCCACCAGAAAATTACTAGAACTAATCAATGACTATAGTAAAGTTTCAGGATATAAAATCAACACACAGAAATCCCTTGCATTCCTATGCACTAATAATGAGAAAATAGAAAGAGAAATTAAGGAAACAATTCCATTCACAATTGCAATGGAAAGAATAAAATACTTAGGAATATATCTACCTAAAGAAACTAATGACCTATATATAGAAAACTATAAAACACTGGTGAAAGAAATCAAAGAGGACACTAATAGATGGAGAAATATACCATGTTCATGGATTGAAAGAATCAATATAGTGAAAATGAGTATACTACCCAAAGCAATTTATAGATTCAATGCAATCCTTATCAAGCTACCAACGGTATTCTTCACAGAGCTAGAACAAATAATTTCCCAATTTGTATGGAAATACAAAAAACCTCGAATAGCCAAAGCTATCTTGAGAAAGAAGAGTGGAACTGGAGGAATCAATTTCCAGTTTTTAAAGGAATCTCCACACTGTTCTCCATAGTGGCTGTACCAGTTTGCATTCCCAGCAACAGTGTAAGAGGGTTCCCTTTTCTCCACACCCTCTCCAGCATTTATTGCTTGTAGACTTTTGGATCGGAGCCATTCTGACTGGCGTGAAATGGTACCTCTTTGTGGTTTTGATTTGTATTTTTCTGATAACGAGTAATGTTGAGCATCTATTCATATGTTTGTTAGCCATCTTTATGTCTTCTTTGGAAAAATGTTTGTTTAGTTTTTTGGCCTACTTTTTGATTTGGTTATTTATTTTTCTGGAATTGAGCTGCAGGAGTTGCTTGTATATTTTTGAGATTAATTCTTTGTCTGTTGCTTCGTTTGCTATTATTTTCTCCCATTCTGAAGGCTGTCTTTTCACCTTGCTTATAGTTTCCTTTGTTGTGCAGAAGCTTTTAAGGTTAATTAGGTCCCATTTGTTTATTTTTGCTTTTATTTCCAATATTCTGGGAGGTAAGTCATAGAGGATCCTGCTGTGGTTTATGTTGGAGAGTGTTTTGCCTATGTTCTTCTCTAGGAGTTTATAGTTTCTGGTCTTACGTTTAGATCTTTAATCAATTTTGAGTTTATTTTGGTGTATGGTGTTAGAAAGTGTTCTAATTTCATTCTTTTACAAGTGGTTGACCAGTTTTCCCAGCACCACTTGTTAAGGAGATTGTCTTTTTTCCATTGTATATTCTTGCCTCCTTTGTCAAAGATAAGGTGTCCATAGGTCCGTGGATTTATCTCTGGGCTTTCTATTTTGTTCCATTGATCTATACTTCTGTCTTTGTGCCAGTACCATACTGTCTTGATGACTGTGGCTTTGTAGTAGAGCCTGAAGTCAGGCAGGTTGATTCCTCCAGTTCCGTTCTTCTTTCTCAAGATCGCTTTGGCTATTCGAGGTTTTTTGTATTTCCATACAAATTATGAAGTTATTTGTTCTAGCTCTGTGAAAAATACCATTGGTAGCTTGATAAGGATTGCATTGAATCTATAGATTGTTTTGGGTAGTATACTCATTTTTACTATATTGATTCTGCCGATCCATGAACATGGTATATTTCTCCATCTATTTGTGTCCTCTTTGATTTTTTTCATCAGTGTTTTATAGTTTTCTACATATAGGTCTTTTGTTTCTTTAGGTAGATATATTCCTAAGTATTTTATTCTTTTCGTTGCAATGGTAAATGGAATTGTTTCCTTAATTTCTCTTCTTGTTTTCTCATTGTTATTGTATAGGAATGCAAGTGATTTCTGTGTGTTGATTTTATATCCTGCAAATTTACTACATTCATTGATTAGCTCTAGTAATTTTCTGGTGGAGTCTTTAGGGTTTTCTATGTAGAGGATCATGTCATCTGCAAATAGTGAGAGTTTTACTTCTTCTTTTCCAATCTGGATTCCTTTTATTTGTTTTTGTGTTCTGATTGCTGTGGCCAAAACTTCCAAAACTATATTTAATAGTAGTGGTGAGAGTGGGCACCCTTGTCTTGTTCCTGACTTTAGGGGAAATGCTTTCAATTTTTCCCCATTGAGGATAATGTTTGCTGTGGGTTTATCATATATAGCTTTTATTATCTTGAAGTATGTTTCTTCTATTCCTGCTTTCAGGAGGTTTTTTTTTTTTTAATCATAAATGGACGTTGAATTTTGTCAAAGGCTTTCTCTGCATCTATCAAGATAATCATATGGTTTTTATTTTTCAATTTGTTAATGTGATGTATTACATTGATTGATTTGTGGCTATTGAAGAATCCTTGCATCCCTGAGATAAAGCCCACTTGGTCATGATATATGATCTGTTTAATATGTTGTTGGATTCTGTTTGCTAGAATTTTGTTAAGGATTTTTGCATCTATGTTCATCAGTGATATTGGCCTGTAGTTTTCTTTCTTTCTTTCTTTCTTTTGTGGCATCTTTGTCAGGTTTTGGTATTAGGGTGATGATGGCCTCGTAGAATGAGTTTGGAAGTTTACCTTTCTCTGCAATTTTCTGGAAGAGTTTGAGTAGGATAGGTGTTAGCTCTTCTCTAAATTTTTGATAGAATTCAGCTGCGAAGCCATCTGGACTTGGGCTTTTGTTTGTTGGAAGATTTCTGATTACAGTTTCAATTTCTCAGCTTGTGATGGGTCTGTTAAGATTTTCTATTTCTTCCTGGTTCAGCTTTGGAAAGTTGTACTTTTCTAAGAATTTGTCCATTTCTTCCAAGTTGTCCATTTTTGTTTCAAAGTGAGCAATATTTTGGTATAACAGTTAATTTTGCACAAGTCTGTAAATATTATTCCACTACATTGTGAATTACAATTGCTCTCATTCTAATATTATTTTTTTGTTCAGTTTCTTTTCATACTTTCTATCAACTTTTTATATCTTTTATTTGCCTTAATGTTCTATGGTTTCACAATATAAGTAGAGATACATGTATATTTTAATATTGTTTGGAATATTTTGTGCTTGTTTTTTTTTAAAATATAAATTTATTTATTTTAATTGAAGGTTAATTACTTTACAATATTGTATTGGTTTTGCCATACATCAGCATGATGTGCATTCATGCATTAATTAACTTTTAGAATTATTTCTTAAACTATTTCTTCTGCAGTCTCTTTTTCTCTTCCAAAGCCTTCATCAAATGTCAGACTTTATTTTGTCTTTCATGTATCTTACTTCTATTTCATACTTCCCACTTCATAAACATTTTTAACACAAACTACATACTTAAATTAACAAACTCTTTAATATTGCTAATTACTCTTCAAGTGTTTATATTCTTCTGCTTAACTCATCAGTTAAGTTTTAACAATTAAATGCTCCATTTTCATAAGTTCCCCTTTTAATGATTGTGTTTCCGTTGCCAAGAGTTTCTGTTTTTAAACTCATCCTTGTATTTGTATTTTTTTCCCTAAAATTTTACATATCTTCAATTTGTTTTGAATCTTGACTCACATCTTTAGTTATCAACAAACAAAAATTTGTGTCTCTATTTTTCTTCTGAGTTACAAGTATAGTGGCTTGCCTTCTTATATATCTGGTAATCTTTGTAAAATTTTGGTTGTTATTACTCTGTGAGCATCTTGTGGATCTTGCTTGAAGAACATTTACACCAAAGTGGATTTGCTTCTGACTGAGAGTATTCAGAGGACAAGTTCAATTGAGGTCTACCTTAACTTCTCTTAAGTGTTTTAGTGAAAAGTTAGAGCCTCAGACTCAGTTCCTGATGTAGTTTCTATTTCAATATCAATAGTCCTCACCACTATAATGTGCTAAGAATGGACTTTAACCTGTACTTCTACTCATCCAAGCTAGTTCTCTTTTCTTTACTTCTCTGAATCCCAGCTGTTCCTGTCCCTGTTCCTAGCCTCAAATTACTCATTTCCCTGGGATACAGCATAGTTTGGGGCATTGGAATGCTATACCCTCCCCAAATTTGTGCCAACAGCCCCTACTTCTTGATTCATATTTATGTTGTGAGTCTAGTCATATCCTTAAAATTAGATCACATCTGGGAGCTGGTTTTGCAAAGTAGCAGCAGCAGTCAGAGTTCCTACACACTTACTATCAAAAAAAAAAAAAAAAAAAAAACTAGACTAAACTAATAATGAAAAGAAACAAAAAAAGCCCATGGGGTGGCAGGTCAGGGGAAGTCTGTATCATAAAGAAAGGAAAAGTATGCCTATAGGATTTTCCTCCAGGATAAATAATGCTGATGGAGACTTTACCATATTGAAAATGACTTTCTTTTTCAACTTGCTAGGGGAGAATGTTCATGAATATTTCTTCATTTCTCCATGTTTTAGTTTAGAAGCAAGAGGTTGCATTACCCAGCTTCTACTGATCAGAAATACTCACTTTAATTTGCCTACTCTCAAGGCAGCTAAAAATAACAGAATTCAATATACCCCAATTATGAAGATGACTACCTGCTTTAGTGTGATTTTAATAAAAATCTTCATAGCAATTTTTCAATTAGTAAAATAACTTTTTAATTAATTTGGACAGAAAAAGATATGAGGATAGCATAGGGAATTTTGGATTTGAAGAGTATTGATAGATAACACTAATGGATTTAAATTTTTTAGATTAATTTTGTTGCTCAGTCACTAAATTGTGACCAACTCTTTGTGACCCCATGGGCTGCAGCATGCCAAACTTCCCTGTCTTCCACTATCTCCCAGAGTTTGCTCAAACTCATGTCCATTGAGTTGACAATGCCATCCAACCATCTCATCCTCTGCCACCCCTTTCTCCTTTTGCCTTTAACCTTTCCCAGCATCAGGATCTTTTCCAAAGAGTAAGCTCTTTTCATCAGGTGGCTAAAGAATTGGAGTTTCAGATTCAGCAGCAGTCCTTCCAAAGGATATTCAAGGTTGATTTCCTTTAGGATTGACTGGTTTGATCTTCTTGCCATCCAAGGGACTCTCAAGAGTCTTTTCCATCACCACAGTTCAAAAGCATCAATTCTTTGGCTCTCACCACCTTTTATGGTCCGACTCTCATATATGTACAAATGCTAAAAATATATTGGACTCAAAATGCAAGGGCAATAAAAATAACTTGATGGGAAATGCATTCAATTTTATTAAATAAATAAATAGATGCAAAACGTTATCTTGTTTCAATAAAGAAGAGAAAGATAATCTAATAAATAGACCTTTGCCAGTTAATCATTTAGAAAAGAATCAGTGTAGATCTTTCTCTCCTACTTCATAAACCTAATATAGTAGACTAACCACATGTTAGATGAATTAAAAATTCACACGGGGAGGGAAGTAGGAGGGGGGGTTCAGGATGGGGAACACCTGTATACCCATGGTGGATTCATGTTGATGTATGGCAAAACCAATACAATATTGTAAAGTAAAATAATAATAATAATAATAACAATAAAAAGAAAAAAAAGTGAAAATATCCAGTTGGTTCATAGACAGGAAAAATTATGTAATATTATATTGAATGTCAGATGTACCCAAATAATATTTAATAGGTCAAAACATTTCAGCTCATAAAAGTCTTAAAATTGTGCCTCTGTAACATTACCAAACTAAAAATTCAAATATCAAAAAGTAGAAATAAATGCAATAAATTAAAATATATAGGATTAATGTATTCTAAATAAAGTAGATAGCATATTCAAAAGCAGAGACATTACTTTGCCAACAAAGGTCCGTCTAGTCAAGGCTATGGTTTTTTCTGTGGTCATGTATGGATGTGAGAGTTGGACTGTGAAGAAAGCTGAGCGCCGAAGAATTGATGCTTTTGAACTGTGGTGTTGGAGAAGACTCTTGCGAGTCCTTGGACTGCAAGGAGATCCAACCAGTCCATTCTGAAGGAGATCAGCCCTAGGATTTCTTTGGAAGGAATGATGCTAAAGCTGAAACTCCAATACTTTGGCCACCTCTTGCGAAGAGTTGACTCATTGGAAAAGACTCTGATGCTGGGAGGGATTGGGGGCAGGAGGAGAAGGGGATGACAGAGGATGAGATGGTTGGATGGCATCACTGACTCAATGGACGTGAGTCTGAGTGAACTCCGGGAGTTGGTGATGGACAGGGAGGCCTGGCGTGCTGCGATTCATGGGGTCGCAAAGAGTCAGACACGACTGAGCAACTGAACTGATCTGAAATAAAGTATAGTACAGATTGATGTGCAACATTATAATCCACAATTATATATATGCAAAACTTGAACAAATATGAATAAAGTAAATATGAATAGCTAATACACATTGGGGAAAATATTAAGACTGACCAGTATCTTCAAAATGCAAATTTCTATTTTGAACCTTTAAAACTATAAAGGTTCAATAATAATATTATAGTATTTATATGTAATAAAAACAGATAAAGTTCATGTATTAATATACCTCATATATTAATATGGGCAATTAATGTAGAATAAGACTATATCTATATTCCTCTTAAGATCTCCATTACCTTTATATAAAAATTCTATTTCTGTGACTCTAAAGAACATAATTTAAAATATAGAAAAGCCTGATTTTCAAGTTAATTTATTTTCATGTTAAGTATAATTTTTAAAATACAACCTAGGATAAGGGAATCTTTAAACTAATATTATAACTGCTGCTGCTGCTCCTAAGTCACTTCAGTCGTGTCCAACTCTGTGCGACCCCATAGACGGCAGCCCACCAGGCTCCCCTGTCCCTGGGATTCTCCAGGCAAGAACACTGGAGTGGGTTGCCATTTCCTTCTCCAATGCATGAAAGTGAAAAGCGAAAGTGAAGTCGCTCAGTCGTGTCCAACTCTTAGCGACCCCATGGACTGCAGCCTACCAGGCTCCTCCATCCATGGGATTTTCCAGGCAAGAGTACTGGAGTGGGGTGCCACTGCACAATGGAATATTCGAGAGTAATTAAAGTTGTAAGAATTTGTAAATTGCATAATTCCAAAAAATTCTATCAGGAAAAAAAAGCAATATAAATCATTTTCTACACTGCAATCATATTGAAATGTATTAAACATTTTGAGCAAATACATTAGTGGAAACTGGCTAATTGAAATAATGGATATAAAATATTTATTTTCCTTATAAATTTTAGTATTTCTACATTTAGAAATTTATCATTGTATCTTTTGATTAGAAGATGAATAACTTAGTTATTAAAGAGAGCTAAAAATAAGAATAATATTTTAGATATTGCTTATGGCTTGAGAAAGAAAGGTCATTATCTTCCTATCTTTTTCACAATTCTGCTCTTATTGTAGTCTAAAAATGTATCAGCTTATCCTAGAATTACATGATCCCAATAGATGCAACTTAATCTTACTGCAAGTTGAGCACAGTATTTTGTCATTTTGATTTGGTTTTGCTTCTACATTTCCTTGATTTGTTGGCAGAGTTGTAAGAATTTGTACTTACTCATTAAGTTTGTCATTAATTTTCTAGTACATAATTTCTAATGCATATTATAGATGCTATAGAGACATATAAGAAACTCATTCTTCAGGAAGCTTGAACTCCATCTGAGCATGTTCTGGGAATGTGAGCACTGTGTAGTGGATGGTCAGAGAACAGTCTTCTACAGAGTTGCTGGGAATTCAATAAAATAATTGTGGAATATAAAGGGTGAGAGAGGCTTCCATCTACTTCCCAACCCAATGCAAGCCTGCGTTCTACAATGTTCTTGCCAGAAAGGATAACTACAGGAATCCATTGTGATATACAGAAGCACATCACCTTGATGGAAAGTTCTAAAAGTTAAATACAGTTTTCCTCATGTCATTGGCATAGCTCCACACACTCTTCACATAAAAAGAGAAATATTTTAATATTCAAACATGGGGCAAAAGTATTGAGACATTATCTCCTGTGGCATCTATTATTTCTTCTTAAATTTCCAAAGTTCCACATGACAGCTTGAATTCTCCTAACTTCATCCTGCCTTACCTTCCTTCTCTGCCAGCTTCCTTATTTCCTTTTATTTTTTCAAGACCTGTGACACCCACCCCATTTCCTTAGAATTCCACTTCACTGCTTCTCTCCCTTATATCCCCAAAATTCAGTGACACGATACTTGTGCTTGCGCCTCATTAAGAGCAGGTTCTGAGATTATAGAAGGAACTCACATTCCAGCAAAATGGAAGAAACAATTTAGATCGAATATTTTCCTACTTTTTTTTAAAAAGGTTCTGGTGGTCCAGCTGTGATACATTTTTACTGTTCATTTTTTATCCATATTCCCATAGACAAGCCTTTTGTGGGAACGACGTTCACGTACAGTATACCCAGAAATGTTCGTTATCTCTCGTTTTTTCCCAGATCTGTGCTTGTGTTGACTTCCCCAAACTATTCTCCATGATCTGCCAGCAAAATACAGCACTAGAGGGACATTTTCTATAATTGTCTTGACAGGTTATTTCCTGAAATGCCTGCAATCTTTATAAGCAGAAATCCATTCTATTTCATTCCATAGCAAATGCCCACTTTTTACAGTCATTTTTTTTTTTTTAGTTGGAATTAGAATCTAACATGCTATCCTATAACTTTCCATATAATTTGAGCTGCAAATTTTATAGAACTATGGATTGCATTTGCCACCTCTTTATTTAAGACACATTGGGTTATCTGAGGAAATATCTCCCCCATCACTGGCCTTTAGTTGTTCTTTTCTCTAAACTAAATAATCCCAGGATGTTGAAGAACCTCACATTTTCCCATATTCTTTTTATATTTCCCTGGATACTTCACAATAAAGGCTTGATTAAAACAGTAAATATAAAAAGCAATAGTCAGATAAAATCTTGCTAGTATAGATAATACTAGGACTAGGCCTATAATTAAGGGATGCTAGCATTTAATTCAGATGAAACTGTAGTAAGTGACAGCTCTTTCATGTGGTTGTATGATCACAATGAGTAGAGTCGCCAGATGTAACAAACAAATATAGACACCAGTTGCCTTTGAGTTTCAACTAAACAAGTAATTCTTTAAGTATGATCCATGCCTGTTTTATCTAGTAAGGTTATATATTAGGCAATCAGGGAAGTAGATGGGCAACCCCAGGTAAGCCAGTATAGACATAGGAGATTAGGGTTTATGTGATGGAAAGAAGAATTGTAAACAGCGATCCCTTACAAAAGAGGAATCAAAGTGCCATGGGATGTTGGAAGTTTCAGAAAACCTAATAATTCCTTCCCCTCCATTCTATTTGAAAATTGAGACAAGAAATCAAATTGGGGTTAAAACAGGACTCAGAAGCTTCAATTTATACCATTGCCCAAATAAAGCTTACCTCTGAACTGAAATTTTCTGAGCCTTTGAAGTGAAGTTATATTGGTCAAGAATCTTCTGATTGTAAAAGATAAAAGTAAAAAACAACAACCAAAAAATATTCAAATCAAATCAATTTTTTAAAGAAAGGAATGCATGAATTTATTTTATTAAAACACATAAAGAGAGGCTCCCTCAGCCTAATTATTTGACTCTGTTTTGCATTATCTCCTCTATTTTTTCATATTATTAACATTAAAGCAAGATTGCAGGAGAAGCTATTTGCTTGTATTCTCTTCTTTTAGCAAGTTCAACAAAAGAAGAGCTGCTTCTTCCTAACTTTTCCAAGAAAGTCCCATGACTGAATCTTATTGAAATAGCACTGATTCTTCCTGTTCTCATGCCTGAACTAGTTACTATGTGTAAGGGATAGAATAAGCTTATTAGCCTGGTTTAGCCTTGAAACAAGGTTAAAAGTGCCCCTTCCACTCTCATCCCCTTACCCATCCGTCTTCTCAACATGCCCCCACCCAATCCCCAAGCTCATGGAGAGAGACTGAAGAAGCAGTGGTCTCCAAACATAAGCCAAAACAGGAATCAGATTCCTGGAGGGCAAAATTTACAAACATTCACCATCCACTATTGGGGCGACTCTTAGCTGTCAACCTCACTTGCTGTTGTTTAGTCCCTAAGTCCCAACCAACTCTTTGCAACCCCTTAGAGTACAGCCTGCCTGGCTCTGCTATATATGGGATTTTCCCAGGCAAGAATACTGGAGTGGGTTGCCGTTTCCTTCTAGAGGGGATCTTCCTGATGTAGGGATCGAATTGGTGTCCTGTGCATTGGCAGGCAGATTCTTTACTGCTGAGCCACCAGGGAAACTCGAGTCAACATCATTGGCATGACATCTTTTGGATGTGCGGCATACAGAAGAACACACAGTCTGCTGACTCATCATGTACAGGGAATTCGAGAAGTGTCCCAAATCTCGCCTGTTTGTAGTGAGTACAAGTGAGAAAACACTGTTTTCATAGCAATTAGTGGAACCTTTGCAAAATGTATTCAATTAAAGAGCTTTAAAGATCTGATTGAGGTCCAGGTATGCCATCTCAAAAATCAGATGTGACTTTTGCGGAAAGGCTTGAAGGAAGTAAAGGTTCTCTCTATGACTATGCTGGCTCAGAGAAATTGAAAGTCCAAGTTAAACATATGAAGTATTACTATTTTCAACAATAGTTTAGCCTAGGGAGAGTGAGAGAGAAATGAGACTCTAAACTTAGGTGTGAGCACCAGACACAGCAAACTGAGGTAAAATCCTTGGGGAAAACAATATCTAAGGAACTATAGGAGCTTGGAGTGATGCCTGGCTTGACAAAGTGGTTAAATGTAGCCAAAAGCAGCTGAAAGTCTGAGAGCCCTGGGAGGAATCAAGTCACAGAGACCACAGGCACGGGCAGATTTGTTTTAGATTAGAGACCAGATGTTTAATTACCTGACATTTCTAGTCATTTGCTTAACTTGAGCCTCTCATAAGTCTCTTAAGGTGAATGATGGAGGCTAAACACCCATCCTATTAAAGTGAATGAGTAAAATCCTCATAGAGAGCTAGAATTAAGATTAGAGCTTTTCATGAGGTTGATTCTCTGCTTTACAAAATAGAGTGATTTTTGCAGGTACCACTACTTTAGCACAAATTCTAAGCATTAATCATTTAAACCATTCAAAGCACATATTGGATAGTTTTTCCATTTCCTCCAAAACAAGGCATCATCTTTTGAAATTTGGAAGTTTAATTGACTAATAATATTGGTGAAATTTTCATTGTTTTTAAACATAAATCATCATTCATTATTGTACTGAAGATTTTTATTCCATCTTCTTTCAAAATCATGAGCAAGTGTTGCCATAAAAACATAAACAAAAAAAAAAAGAAGAAAATCTGTACTAAAACTGGTAATACAAAATGATTTGATTGAAGGATCATCAACAGAAGGCTTCTGCATGGTTTAGATATGTGATAGAAAGGAAAGAGACTGAGATATCTAGTTTTTAAGTCTCTATCCTGCTCTCCCAGACAAGTTACCTGAACATCTAAGTCTTCATTAGTGTATTAAGGATAATAATAATTATGTTTCTAATGAAGATGAAGGGAAATTGTACAAAGTCTTCCTGTGAATCGTAATGCACTAATGACCAATGAAAATCAGCAGAATTTCAATCTTCAAACTATTTGCATATGAAAATCTACCTTATTTTCTTTACTATATGAATTGATTTATGTATTCCCTGGTGGCTCGGACAGTAGAGAACATACCTGCAATGCAAGAGACCTGGGTTCTATCCTTGGATTGGAAAGCTCCTCTGAAGGAGGGCATGGCAGCCCACTCCAGTATTCTTGCCTGGAGAATCTTCATGGACAGTGGAGCCTGGTGGGCTACAGTCCATGGGGTCATAAAGAGATGGAGATGATTGAAGGGACTTAGCATGCACCCATGTATAGCAGAGAGATGATTCTGTCATTTTGAATAGAAAATTCATTCTTTTCCTCACGGAAGATGACACTTGGTTTTGTTGCTGAAGACCAAGTCTTCTCTGCATTCAGCAACAGGAGAGGCAAATGTTCTGTTGCTAATAACCTGTGGTCTAGTTTTCACAAGAAACAAAGTTTCATGTTGATCGGCCATGGGGATTTTCCAATTAAGAAAAGATGGGCAGAATGTTTGTGGTCTACAGGGATAGACAGTTGAGTACATGAAACCAGGGAAGCTTGGGAAGAATTGGGGAACCTTGGTGATGGGAAGCCTCAAGTGGGACATTGTTTTGAGATGAAAACATCTGTCCAGAAGATGCCAGAAAAAGGCTGCCTAAGAGAACGCCTACTGGGAGGGTAACTGCTTGCATTCCCAGAAGGGCTATTGTGTTGGAACCTTCACCAACTGGCTGGGCTGTTTGTGCATACGTGGAAAATTAATATCACCTGGATTAAGAAATGGAGCCAATCAACCAGCCAGCCCTTATGTGAGGACAAACGTCTAGCTGTTGGCACAAAACCTTCTTGTTGTCCAGCTGTTAAGTAGGACTGATGTAGAGCAAACTATGACTTTTCCAGCTGTCCCAAGGAAATGTCTTTTTACAGCACTCTAGAATGACTGTTAAGTCACCACACCCTCTACCCTGAGGTCTGCTGAGTTTGTAAGGGAAGTAAACCTTTTATTACAATAACTACTATTTTTATTATTAATTTTTAAAGATGAGTGGAAAGGTTTATTAAGATGTCAGAGCTAAGGAGAGTTAACTGGAGGTAAGTTTAAAGTTTTGTCAATGAGTTCCCTGTCAACGGAAAAGAAATTATTTTATATACTCTCTTTATATAATAACAATTATATAATAAGAGATGCTTTTTCCTAGTTCTACCATTTTGAAGCTCTGATTATTAGAGGAACTGAATATCATAATGAACAATTTCTGAAGGAACTGTTTCCTAAAAGATTCCAAATATTCTTCATGTGGCACATTTTATAATCTCTATTCTTGATATGAAGCTAAGAGTGTAATCATAAAATTGTAGGTCTAGTAAAGTATTTTCAAGGGAACTGAAAGAAAATGGCATTGAGGTATTGAAAAATCTGCTTTTTCAGGAAGCTTTAAGTCAGAACCTTCATTTTCATGAGAAAATTGAGTTAATATGTAAAGTAAGCAATAGAATGCACAACTCATATATGAAAGGTTATATACAAAATAGTTATGTATGTATATATACACACATGCAAACACACACATGCATATATAGTATATATGTTCTGTAGAACGAGAGAGCTCTTTCTGCTTTCTCTTTTTTATTCATTGTGCAACTTACCAATATACCTATTGTCCTTTATATCCCCAAATACATTGAGTGCCAACAAAAATGAAAGTGCCTTTTCACAGCTGAGACTTCCAGCAAGCAATAGCCAGTTATAGGTACTTTGGGGACTTTCTATGGCAGATTTGTTCTCTGTGAAACACTGGATACTGACATTTGAAATAAAATGCCATTCCTTCAGGTTTGTGGTGTCAAATAAGTATGCATTGAGTTGAGTCCAGGTTCCCATAGCTTTCATCACATTGCATGTAGTAGAGGAACTGGAACTGTGGAAAATTCACTTAAAGAAAAAGAAACCAGAGAAATAGGGAATAATCTTATACCTAAGAGGAGTTTCATTTTCTCTCTTCTCCTCTCCACTACAGACTTGGATTCCAGCTGCTGTATTATGGATAGAAAAACACGGCCATGGACACACAATAAAAAATGAGAGGCCAAGCATCTGTGTGCCCACCCCTTTTGCTTTTGCAGGAAATTGATCATGATTACATGCATCTGATCTTAATGGATAGTCCCTGCTCTGAGCCCCAAGGAGAACAGCCAAAAAGGAGAGGAAAAAGCGACTCAAGACCCCTGCCAAAATGCCAAAATGCCCTGAGGAAGAAATTGCTTCCTTGGGTTAAATCTGCAAATGATTTTGGACTTGTGTTTATGTGCAAAAAATAAGTCAATAGCCTTAATATCTATTCCGTTTATGCCACCAAATAGTGGTGGTATTCTCTCCAAAGTAAATTTTCATACCAAATTTTCATTTCAAATGCTCAGAAAATTAACATTGTATAAAATTCCACTCAAATGGTCATACACAAAAAATTTAAAATTTATCAAATATTCATGAAAAACATAGACTACATAGAAATATCATTATGAAGTCAAGTGACGTAAACCCATCAGCTAACCTGAGAAATGTTAGACTCCTGGAAAATGAATTTTTCTTTCAAATGTGGGTTATGTTTATCAAATTAGGTGAATGCTATTTCTGTAAAAAAAATATAGATAGAATAAGAAGAATATTTATTATGAATTCTTCCCCCTAGGAACTAAATTAGATTTTTTAGTTGTTTCTTTGTAATATGTCTGGTTTTTATTTTAGCCACCTGGAGATGCTGGGCAACCACGCTGATGTTACACGCTGCTTCACTATTCGCAGCTCTCCCAGCCACGTTACCTTCCCCCACGTCCTGCTTAACCCTGTAAGTAGGGGTTGCTGTGTCGTTGTTGAGTAACTAAGTCGTGTACAAGACTCTTTTGTGACCCCATGGACTGCAGCCCACCAGGCTTCTCTGTTCACGGGATTTCCCAGGCACGAATACTGCAGTGGGTTGCCATTTTCCTTCTCTAGGGAATCTTCCTGACCCGGGATCAAACCCATGTCTCCTGCACTGCAGGCAGATTTTTTACCAGCAAGCCACCGGGTAGGGGGCACATAAGTTTGATTAACACTGAGCTACAATTTGAGTCATCTTGCCTTGAAACACTGAATAAATAAATAACATTCTTTTATAAAGGGAATTACTCATTTGCTAAGGGAAAAAGTGCAAACTAATGGCTATGAAAGAAAATGTCTCTGGTTATAGGCTAGATAGAAAGCTTTTTAGTTACTGGTTTTTTCCTACATATTCTAATAATAGGGGTTGGGCTTTCTCTCTCATTCCCAGAGAAGTATTTTGGGAACCTGAAAGCAGACGTAAGAGGGAGGAGCCTTAGATACAAATGTTCTGTTGGCAGCTGGGTGTTAGGAAGGACATGACCCTCAAGAAGTTTCCTGCAGTAAGAAATGGATGAAGATTTTCCAGGAGCATTAATATTTGACATTCTGCTTAAAGCTGAGTGCTGTTTATGCTCTAATCTCCATCGCCTTTGAATGTTCACTAAATCTTTGTTATAAATTACAAGCTTGTGTTCCTGGAACTTTGTGAGATAAGGGAAGGGGGTATAAAGCTTAGTTCTAAAGGTAATCAACAGCAAAGTTGAGGAAGACTGAGGAGATAGGTACGCAAATATACACAGTTTTCATTTGAAGTGGTTCTATATTGCATGCACTTCCTACAGTGGGGGCAGTATGGAGTCATAACAGGCAAGGATACACCAGAGGGTGAACATGAAGAACTCCCAACCTGACAGTCTCCCTTGTATCATTAAAAAAAAAAAAAACCAAACTAGATAATATTCTCTGGAAAAATCTGACCTCTTCCTATATATGCTCCTAACCTAAAAACGTGAAGAGTAGTGTCTCTCAAATCACTGGTTCAAATTTAGGCCAGGAAACTAAAAGCATGCTTTGAGAAAGGTCACTTTTTCTGATTTGGTCTTAGTGAAAGAGTATGCATAGTCCATCACCAGTTAATCATATGACTCCACTTAAGTATATTTTATCTTAGAAGCTGTTAAAACATTCAGTATCTGTAGAGTTTTCCATAAAGAAAAGAGTCCTTCTTTATGGATTAAGATATTTATAAGAGAAAATGATGCTGAGAGTGATATATGTTTTCTCATATGTAGATGCATTTTATATATTTTTTCCTTCACTAGCATTCAGTCTGAAATAATTCTTTCTTGCTCTGTGTCCTTAGAATTCTTTGATACCATTAACTAAGAATGTTCAGATATTTTATCAACATAAATAAAACTTTTTTTTTCTTCTTGCCAGACCAAAATTTCCAATGAGGATTTAAGAAAACTGCTGAATAAAAGTTGATAGATTCATTGTACTTTAATAAATGACTACATTTCAAATGAAACAGTAGGATGTATAGGAAGCACAGCTCAATATAATCAATTAATTATACTTATTAATTAATTACTGATTCAATGGACTTGAACTTGGGCAAACTCTGGAAGATGGTGAGGGACAAGGAAGCCTGATATGCTGCAGTCCATGGGGTCAAAAACAGACATGACTAGGCAACTGAAAAACAATAAATATTAATTAATTAATTAATGTTGAGATTCATAAAATACTTTTTTGAATTTTGCTTTAGAAAAAAGTCAGATACTAAAAACCACCAAGAGTACATCATGTTTACACAGATTCATCTAACATATGTCAGTTTCACAGATAACTTTCTTGAAACTACGGTGGTCCATTGCCATGTGGATATATGTAAAAAGAAGTAATCTTTACAACACTTTCTCATAAATTTTCTTGCAAAATGTAGTCTTTATATTTATTATAGCTTTGAGTGTTACTGAGCTCACAGTAATTCTGTTAACTGTCACAATCCTCAAAAGCAATGAACTAGAAGTCTTGTTTATGCAGTAATTTCAACCTTTCTAGCCAGAGTTACCACCTCAAAATAAGCTTCCCCTTTTTGGTTAAACTAGCTCAAGTTCGCTTACATTGAGCATGAAAATTAATTGTCAGGATATGGGGAAATATTTATATCGTCT